>NC_047089.1:198641209-198944239 GCF_902459505.1 Geotrypetes seraphini
TAGAATCAGGAGTGGTGGTGGAGGACTGGATAAAAAAAGTGTCCACAAAAGTGGAAATAAGGAAGAAGTAGGGAACTGTAGGCCCATAAGTCTGACTTCTGTGGTAATTAATGGAAATGCTTTTAAAACAGAGAATAGTGCAGTTTCTGAAATCCAGTGGGTTACAGAATCCAAGGTAGCATGGATTCACTAGAGGCAGGTCTTGTTAGACAAATCTGATCAATTTCTTTGACTGGGTGACCAGAGAATTGGATAGAGGGAATGCACTAGATGTGGTGTATTTAGATTTGAGCAAAGCCTTTAGCAGTGTTCCACATAGGCGTCTCATAAATAAACTTAATGTCCTTGGGATGGGCCCCAAAGTGATGGACCAGGTCAGGAACTGGTTGAGTGGAAGATGACAGAGGGTACTGGTCAATGGAGATCTCTTTGAAGAAATGGATGTTATCAGTGGTGTGCCTCAAGGTTCTGTTCTTGGGCCTGTTCTTTTTAACATTTTTGTAAGTGATATTGCTGAAGGGCTGTCAGGTAATATTTTTATCTTTGCGGATGATACCAAAATCTTCAATAGAGTAGACACCCCTGATGGTGTGAATAATATGAGGAACCACATGGCGAAGCTTGAAGAATGGTCTGAAATTTGGCAGCTACGATTTAATGTTAAGAAATGCACAGTCATGCATTGGGCTGCAAAAACCTAAGGGAACGGTACAGTTTAGGGGGTGAAGAACTTTTGTGTATGAAAGAGAAGTGGGACTTGGGTGTGATAGTACGCGATGATCTTACGGTGGCCAAACAGGTTGAAAAGATGACAGCAAAAGCTAGAAGGATGCTAGGGTACAAAGGGAGAGGGATGGCCAGTAGGAAAAAGGAGGTATTGATGCCCCTGTAGAATATTGTGTACAATTCTGCAGACTGCACCTTCAGAAAGATATAAACAGGATGGAGTTGGCCCAGTGGAAGGCTACTAAAATGCCCTAAGACATATGGGGACAGACTTAAAGATCTCAATATGTACAGTATACTTTGAAGGAAAGGTGGGAGAGTGGAGATATGATAGAGACATTTAAATACCTACATAGCATAAATGTGCACGAGACGAGTCTCTTTCATTTGAAAGGATGTACTGGCATGAGAGGGCATAGGATGAAATTAAGAGATGATAGGCTCAGAAGTAATCTAAGGAAATACTTTTTTACAGAAAGGGTGGTAGATGCATGGAATAGTCTCCCCCAGTAGGGGGTGGTGGAGACAAAGACTGTGTCTGAATTCAAGAAAGTGTGGGACAGGCATGTGGGATCTCTTAGGGAGAGGAGGAGACTATTGATGCTGTGGATGGGCAATCTGGATGGGCCATTTGGCTTTTATCTGCCATCATGTTTCTATGTTTTATACCATATTCTTGTCTGTCTGATTATTAAGCATGAATTGTGCTACTAACGGTAGTGGCTAGAGGGGGGTGTACTGTCTCCCATCCTCCATTAAAGTTAGGAGAGGTAACCTGTTGAAATTAAGAGACTGGGTGCAGTAATAAATACTGTACAGCCTTTTATTAATCAAATCTAAAAACAGGACTCAAGTCAATATCGATATTTTTTTATTTTTTATAGTTTCAGTTTCTCATATTTTTTTAGCTCTTATAATTTTACATCAGTTGGTTTTTTATGCATCAATGGATGTTTTATTATTTTGTAACATTATTTATAATTTTTGTGTGTGCGTGTTTCTAGATTATTGCGGACTCCCCAATGAAGGCAAAATGCGCCAAAATGGCCCATGTTGAGTCTTGTTTTAGATTTTATTATTAAAAAGTTATGTTTATTAACACATCCAGTCCATTTGTTTCATTTGGTTACCTTGCTGTTTCTTGTGTTGTGGCTTCTCCTCCCCCTTTTCCTTCTAGGAAAATAAAGAGCCAGCAAAAACAGACACCAAATTTTTTTTAATTTTTTAAAAATAACTGTAATTATGCTCTGCATGTCTGAATATTTATCAGAAATCAAAGAATTATGAGCAAAAGGAAACAATAACATCCACATCCAGGGTGGGTTGGGGGGGGGGGGGGTTGGAAGGGAGTTGTATGGGAATTTATGGATAATTTCTTGAAGGTTTTATTTTATTTGAGTATTAGGTGGGAGGGTGGGAGGAAATATAATTGTACATTAATGCCTGAAAGTTTATTGTGCTTGTCTTGTAATAGTTTATGTATATGAATTACTTGTTGCACAATTGTAGTTTGAAAATTCAATAAAGATATAAAAAAAAAACAACCAATAAAACTAGCATGGGTTGAAACCAATAGAATATTTTATCGAGGTAACAAAAGTTTCCTCATTTCATCCTTTTGTGAAACCCTGATGTGCTTGAGATATTTTTGAACATTGAGCCTGCCAGGCTCAGGAAGAAACAGCTCTACAGAAAACAAGTAGAATTCAATAGTGTGTTTTGGCCATCTTTTTGTCCTTTTTCTGTAACATGTGTCATCTCTTGTCCATTTCCATTGTTTAGCTCCTGAGCAGTCCAGTCATTAAACAATAGCTGACTTGCTTCCTCACACACGGATTAATTGTCATTTAAATGGACTATTTAGTGTTTCAAAAACAAACGTCCAATAACAAACAGTAATGTTACACCTTTTGCAGGCTAATAGCAAGAGGCAGCCGGCGCCAGGATCCCGGGCTTGCCTGAGCTGGGAGAGGCAGGAAGGAGGGCCTAAGTAGCTTTATCCGCTCCTAATGACCTCTATCTGCCTGAGATGATCACACAGGCTTTCTGATAACCCCCCTAACTAATATGGTTAGCCACGTAGTCATATTATGAGCAAAACAAACCCATATGAAGAAACTATCCCAGTCTATGTCATCTCCTGAGTGGTCGTCAGAATACTGTGTGTTTTGCATATTTTATGCTCGCTCTCTTTTACATTATCCACTATCTCTTTATCACAGGATTGGAAAGTGATCTATAGATTTCTTTCTTTTTGGGTTTTCTTTTTAGGGGGAAGAGCATGTTTGGGAATGAGTCGGTCCTTTGAAATCTGTTGAAATTATATTCCCAGTGTCTATTGCAGTTAAGAGGTTCCGTGTGGGTATTAACCTCACATGTGTTTTTTTTTTTTGTGTGAAATTAATATTAAAATACAGGGTGTTGCCTCAGGGCTACTGTCAGATGTTTCTTTTATGAAAGTACCGGTACTATTTCTTTAGGAGCAATTGGGCTTGTGTGCCCCGCTCTCACCCCTTCTTCCTTTCTCTCTTTCTTTTTTACTGTAACACAGGGACTAGAGACATCTCACCATCTGAATTTTGCTTCCCCCATCCCCACCAATTAGCAACCCACGCCATTAAATTCAATGAACCACAATGATAAAACAGTACATCAATTTGTAAAAAAAAAAAAAACCACACACAGGGCAGCAGCTTCCTTTTTAGAACAAAGATGAAACCCCTCCCACCTCACTAGAACCAATAAACTTGCTCAAAGGATGGACTTTATAAACAATAAGGGTCAATCAAGGTCAAAACTGATGGCATTAGAGAAACTACCCAAGATGTTAGTATCTAGTAGTATCTGTTAAAGCCACTTTATAGATAAGTGTCTTGCAAACTTTTCAAAGCCACTAAACTGGGGGCCGCATCTGGAGGGTCTCTGCACATGCCCAGACGTCAATGCAATGACATCACACGCATGTGCGGACATCAGATGAGGCCCTGAGCTTGTTAACCCAAAAATGACTATGATGGTGGGGAGGTGCGGGGAGCAGGAGAGCCACCTGTAAAGGAGGAGAAGCATGGCAAGGAAGAGAGGCACCGGCGCCAGCGCAGGCTGACTCGCTTTCACGACATGCCTTTTGCGGCACACCCAGAATCTCACCGCGGCACACAGTTTGTGATACACTGTTATAGACGAACAGCTGTGCTGCCCATAAGTATGCGCCACCATGCAACCAACTAGGGCTACCTGAACTCTTCATGTCCCACAGCTGGGTCTCCAGACCTACCTGAAAAATATGTTGCCTTACTACATGCTGTATCAATAAGGCCACTGCCTCTCAACCTCCCCTCCTCCCCCCACCTCTAAAACTTTACAAAAAAAACAAACAAACAAAGTTGCAACAAGCCTTAATAGATCAACTGACTCTCCTCCCTCCTTATTTGCGGTTTCGGCACCCGCTGTTTTGACCATTCATGGTTCTTTGTGCTGGGACCCTACCCTCCTAGTGAATCGACCTTATCTGGTGGTCTAGCAGTGACTCGGGGCGGGAACGATCTTCCTACACTCCTGCCCCTTGCAGAGCCATCATCAAAAAATGGCTGCTGTGAGTTCCCATGGTCTCAAGAGACTATAACGGAAACTCAGGCAGCCATTTATGACGATGGCTCTGCATGGGGCAGGAGTGTAGGAAGATCGCTCCTGCCCCACGTCACTGCTAGACCACCATGTAAGGTCCGGAGATGCGGGAGGGAGGCGGGGGGTGGGTCAGAGTCGGCCCAAAAGTTATTCGCAAATTTTCAATATTCGCGGGCCAGCTCTGCCTCTAACCACCGTGAATACGGAGGTGGGAAGTGTTCTCTATACCCTTCCAGTGGCAAACCCCCCCCCCCACACACACATACCCCTCCCAATTAGGGAGGGAAGGAGGGAAGAGCTATGGGGGAACAGGGAAAGCTACTGGGCCACCCATCTAGGCTCCTTTGGGCTTTGCCATTGCCTAGCTATTGTTCATTATTGAACATATTTTTGTTGGTGAGAGTTCAGGCTGCTCACCCTCCAGTTGTCTTTCCTAAGAACAACATTACATGATACCAATCCCAGGGCAAGCAGTGGCTTCTCCTAAGTTTCTCTCAATAACAGACTAAGGACTTTTTCTCCAGGAGTTTATCCCAATCTTTTTGAAACCCAGTTATGCTTACTGCTGTTACCATATCCTCTAGCAACGAGTTCCAGAATGAAAAAGTATTTTCTTTAAAAGAGTGTTCATTTTGAATGTTTAAAACAGTATGAAATTGTCACAAAAATGAAATTCTGTGTCATAACTTGTATGCATCCTCATACTAACAAGAAATAAAACAAAACAAAACAAAAATGTTTGTTACCCAGTGTCATTAATAGCAGTGGCGTAGCAAGGATGAGAGGCTCCTGGGGTGGTGGAGCCTCTCCTCTACCCTATTCTCTACCCCCCACCCCCATCGCTCTTTCCTTGCCCCCCTCCTGCTGCACGCACATGTAGATTAATATGTACAATGCTGAGTATGTCTAGTAGTGCGATAGAAATGGTTAGTACTAGATTACATGGATGGGGAGACATAATCAGACATAATCTGCCTTCATTTTTCTATGTTTCTGTGAACATGAGCCCAATGTGGTCTCAGAACCTGATGAGCCATTTTACCTTTGATTCAACTAAATGGATCACAACCTGCAAATCACTTATTTTGTTTTGATTCTCTGTATTACAGGACCTCCTTGTGAAGCTCATCATAGGCTCCAGAATGGGGTGGACGAAAGGGGCCATGACCCTACCAATTTTTTGTCCCACACAGCATAAACAACCAGAGAGTTGGGGTAGAGGCAGAGTTTGGTTTATTTGGCCTTCTGAAACAAAAATAGGTTCAGCTGACTCAAAAACATTTAACCGACTGGCTGGTGACCAACAGATTGATACTCAGTCCCAGCAAATCTAAATCATTGCTTTTCACCAAGAATCACAATGCAATACTCTCCGCTCCCATCTTACATTCCTTTACACCTGCCCTTCTGGTCACCTCCACCCAGGTGTTAGGAGCAGTTCTCAACTCTGCCTTATCCTTCACACCACGGCTAATTCATTCCATCCACAATCGCCTACACCCTTCAGCCATAAATGTTCTAGTCCCCTCTCTGTTCATCGGTCAACTTGACTATTGCAATTCACTGTACAAAGACATTAAAGTAAAAGATTGCAAGCAACTACAGATCATTCAGAATACTGCTATTAAATTAATCATAAAACATCACAAATTTGACCATGTTAAGTACTCCCCTGCTTAAGACTGCCCACTGGCTCCCTATTACTCATCATATTATGCACAAGATTCTTTTGCTCATCTTTAAGATCCACAGTGCTGAAACCCTACTTTATCTCTATAGACACTTAACTTTTTACTGACCCTCAAGAACCCTCGGACCCACCTTCTGCAAAAGTATTCTAGATACTACTCGCAGCTCCATATTTTCGATACAAGGCCTTAAATTATGGAACATGCTCCCTTTTCATTTCAGGCTCCAAACATCATTAGATAAATTCAAAACCAAACTTTAAGCATTTCTCTGATGTTTATTCCTCACTTCTTGGTACAACAGGAGCCAAGTGAGTGACCTGGATGCAAAATTTACCTCTTGATTTGTCCATTTCCCTCTATCACAAGAACATAAGAATTGCCATACTGGGACAGATCAAAGGTCCATCAAGCTCAGTATCCTGTTTCCAACAGTAGCCAACCCAGGTCACAAGTATCTGGCAAGATCCCAAGGAGTAAAACAGAATTTATTTTGCTTGTCCTAGGATTTTCCCAAGCCATTTCAATAATGGCTTATGGACTTTGGTTTTAGGAAATTATCCAAACCTTTTTTAAACCCTTTCAAATTTTGTAGTTCCACCCCCTCTCCTCACTGTCACTGTCTAGCCTAGCACATCCTTGCTCCCTATTTGATTAGCTGTTTATACATTTTTTTATGATAGGCGGAATATTACATCCTTAAAAAAACTTAGAACATGACTCAGCATTTTTGATTTCACTTAAAGTGAGAATTGACTTCAAACTTTTGACTTTTGTGTTTAAGGTATTACAAAGCTTGCACTCTAAATACCTTCAGGAAACCTATTCTATAGACATATTTTAATGCTGTTCATCTCTAGTTTGTTTAAATCTCAAGGGGGGGTGTTAGAGGATCAGAAAATCTGGACCCCTAGATCCGCCCCCAAGCCCGCCCAGTTCTGCCCATCCCTGCCCTGTAATGCCCTAATTCTGCCCTAGTCCCACCCCCTGCTGCCTGCTCTTCTTAGGCAGGGAGGAAATCCGCACATGCGTGTATCACGTGCATGCATGACATCATTGCGTCCAAACTTAGTTCCAAGAATATTCTCTCAGTCAAATCTTCTTTCACGTTGAATTATACACATTTAAAGAGATCAATATACTCTATCATAGACCTCAGAGATACCCTCCTCCGTCCCATATAGGTATATGTTCTTAACGGGAAGTTAATTGGTGTGTATCTCCTCATCGGTCCAGACTATTTTACTTGGATTCTCTATTATTTTAAAGGTATTTTGAAAGATATTATGAATCATCTATTCATTATAGAATTGTACTTATCTTAATGAATGATTCAGCTTTTGGACCCGACATGTTTCGCTGCCACTTCGTCAGGGATCCACACATAGCCGCTAACATCCACCCCATCTTGCTTATTAATTCTACAGCGGGGTGGATGTTAACGGCTATGTGTGGATCCCTGACGAAGCGGCAGCGAAACATGTCGGGTCCAACCGCTGAATCATTCATTAAGATAAGTACAATTCTACAATGAATGGATGATTCATAATATCTTTCAAAATGCCTTTAAAATAATAGAGAATCCAAGTAAAATAGTCTGGACCGTTGAGGGGGTACACACCAATTAACTCCCCGTTAAGAACATATACCTATATGGGACGGAGGAGGGTGTTTCTGAGGTCTATCATAGAGTATATTGATTTCTTTAAATGTGTATAATTCAACGTGAAAGAAGATTTGACTAAGAGAATATTCTTGGAACTAAGTTTGGAAGTTTGATTGATTGATGTGCAGTTCCAAGTACTAAGAGTTTGCCTTCATTTAGTGTTTGATATCATTGCGTGGCATCCACGCATGTGTGGACTTCCTCCCTGCCTGACGCGATTTGAGGAGGCTTTTCAAAATCCAGACAGTGTTGGGTTTTGAAAAGCTGTCTGGACCCCCGGACATGTCCTCAAAATGAGGACATGTCTGGGAAAATCCGGACGTCTAGTAACCCCCTAGAGAGCTCCACTGCTCTGCTGGAATGCCTATATAACCAGTCTACTAAAAATGCTGACCCCTCCTACATCTCAATAGCTTGCTCTGTGTGTTTTTGTTTTGGACTTTTTTTTTAAATGTTTCCAAATGATAGACGCACTGAGCACAAAAACATCCATTTTTTGAAAAAAAAAAAAAAAAAAAAGATACTGTAGTTGTTTTGCAGTTTTGAAAATGGGCATCTTTAGTTTAGGCTTTTTATGCAAGTTCCCAAAATGTCTAAACTCGGATTTAGATGTCATATTGAAAATGCCCCTCTATCCTACTAAGAGTTTAAGATCTACATTTCTCCCTCCGTATTCGCGGTTTCAGCAATCGTGGTTTCGATTATTCGCGTTTTGTAGCTTGCTGGCTCCTCCCACCCCAAAATTACATCAGCTTGCATAGAGAAATCGCTGATTCCAAGCGTTTACAGAGAAAAATTGCCGATTCCCAGCACTTTCTTCACCGTTTTTTTAGCTCTGCTTCAGGAACAGGCCTGGTCTCCCACCATGTTATTCACGGTTTCACCATATTCACGCTGGTTTTTAATAGAAAACAGCGAATAACATATGAAAAAGTTATTTGCGGTTTTTCTGTATTCGCGGGTCTGTTAATCTCTATCTCACAACCAATACGGAGGGAGAAGTGTAGTCAAGAAATTACATTGCTGCTTCCAATGAAAAAACTGTGTTGTTTAACAAGTACTAGTTATAGAACTATACTAGGGAAAGGTCCAAAGTTGTGGAACTCTTTGCCTTTGAATATTAGAAACACCTCTGATGTTTGAAATTTAGAAATAAGCAAAATCTTGGCTTGTATCAGAAATTTTGGGGAGAGTTTTAATTATTATTATTATTATTTTTTTTACCATTTTAGAACAATACTTTTGACTTAGGGCCTGTTTTACAAAGCCGCGCCAGCGGCTGCTGCGTGGTAATGGCCCCGGAGTCCATAGAGATTTAAAGGGCTTTGGGGCTGTTGCTACACGGCTTTGTAAAACAGGCCCTTAGTATTTTTTTTAAATGTTATCTGATTTCATTGAATGATCATTTGGATGATCATTTTTCTAATCATTGATACCATGAAAAAGGGGCACTAATGATTAGCATGCGCAAAATGCTAAGGCATCTATTATATTCTATGGGCGCCTTAGCATTTAGCATGCGCTAAATCATTTAGTGCACGTAAATAAAAGGACCCCTATGTTAATTATTCTCCCCCCAACACACTTAGCTGCTGCAGTAAATGTCCTGAAGCCTCAAGGAAAGCAAACAGAATGTTGGGTATCATTAAGAAGGGTATCACGACCAGGACAAAGGAAGTCATCCTGCCACTGTATCGTGCTATGGTGCGCCCGCACCTGGAGTACTGTGTTCAGTTCTGGTCGCCGTACCTCAAGAAGGACATGGAGGTACTTGAGAGGGTCCAGAGAAGAGCAACTAAGCTAATAAAGGGCATGGAGGACCTCTCATATACTGACAGACTGAAAAAGCTAGGGCTTTTCTCCCTGGAAAAGCGGAGACTTAGAGGAGACATGATAGAAACCTTCAAGATCATGAAGGGCATAGAAAAAATAGACAGGGGCAGATTTTTCAAATTAAGGGGATCAATAAGTACAAGGGGGCACTCAGAGAAATTGAAAGGGGAGAGGTTTAGAACAAACGCCAGGAAGTTCTTTTTCACACAGAGGGTGGTGGATACATGGAACGCGCTACCAGAGGATGTGATAAACAGGAGCACGCTACAGGGGTTCAAAGAAGCTTTGGATAGGTATTGGAAGTCAAAGGGTTTGAGGGGTACAGATAAGAGTAAAGGTAGATTATAGGGATGGGATTAGAGGTAAATTACAAAATTAATCAGGGACCACTGTTCAGGCACTAGGCCTGATGGGCCGCCGCAGGAGCGGACCGCTGAGCAAGATGGACCTATAGTCTGACTCAGCGGGGGCAACTTCTTATGTTATGTTCTTAGGTCTTTTGCCGGGCGGAAGCCACTAGCGTGGCTTTGTAAAAGAGGGGGATTTATTTTTTGGAGCTACAGGCTAATGTGATGTTATGATAGGCTGATGTAATTGTTTATTATTATTTTATTCTCTACCTAGAACTATTTGAGTTAAGCAGAATATAAGCATCTACATTAAATTAAATCAGAAGTTTATCACTGAAATATTGAAACATCTCAGTACAAAAGACATTGCTATTATCGTGTCCATTGAATTTCATTTCTACCAGGTGCTTGAGAAATTGCATGTTGGATTTTTACATAGTGTTTGGTGCCATCAACATTATGCTTTGCTTCAGTGATTGAGTGACATTCAACCTGTCTGAAACAGCTACTAAGCCCTGGAGGTAATACCATCTAAAACAGGGTATCTCTATGAGATGAAAGTCACCGCAGCTAGCAGAGGTGTCAGGTTCTTCACAACTATAACTTTGACTCTATCATAGCACTGAGCCAGGAATTCAGATTTCTGCCCTGGAAACCAGAAGCTCCCTGCTGAAGAATGTAGGAGATGGCAGACCCTCCTATTTCAAGCTTGTCCGACCTACAGCCCGCAGGCCAGAATCTGGCCAACTGAGTGCTTTCTTCTGGTCCTTGGAAGCATGGCATTTCATGTGGCGCTTACAGCAGGATTCCTATTTCCCCAGCATGACAAGGCTCTCTCTAAACCCCCTCTCCCCTTTTTACAAAACAGTGAAAACGGTTTTTAGCACCAGCCGGAATGCTGAATGCTGTGCGCTGCTCTGACGCTCATAGGAACTCTATGCCCCACCTAGTGTTGTAGTAAGGGGAGTGCAGTGGGGCAGTCCACCCCGGGTGCGGTCTTCCTTGGGGCGCTGGCACCTCTCCTCCTCTCCACCCCCTTCTCACTCCTCCCCCTGCCGCGCGTGTGTGTCCGTGCTGCTTCCCCGTACCTTTTTAACTTTGGTGTGAGCAGCGATGAGTTGCTGCCCACTTAGGTTTTGGCGCTATCTCTGATGCTCTTTCCTGCTTTCCCACCCCAGCCCTCTCCCAGTACATGCAGTATCTGTCTTTCCCAACCCCCCAAGCCCCTGAGCATCTGTCCTCAGTTGCCCCCTTCATTCAGCAGCAGCCCGCCTATGCGGAAACAGAAAATTGCTGCTGACTGAAGACTTCTGGGGCAGCACACTGATCTCATTGACGCTGCCCGAAGATTTAAAATAATAAACACCGAAGAGGAGGTAGGTGTGGGGGCGTCGGCAGCCAATGAGAGAGGACGTGCGGCACAGTCTCGTTAGGTGGGAAGGAAGGAAAAAACATGTGATCTACGCCACAGGCAGGCGGTAGGGAGTTGTGATGTCAACTTTAGGCATCTTGTGGGCCATATAATCAAAAACTTGGACATCCAGTCGAGTGGTTCTTAGTCTGCAGTTTTTAAGATGCTTATATAGTATATTTTTGAAATATTTTATTCTTCCTGGATGTCTTTTTGATAATCACCGATACTTATTGGACGTCCAACTCTGGATGTCCTGGGTCGGACTTAGATGTCCTATTGAAAATGTCCCTCCATGTATAATAAGAGCTTTGCTCAGTTTTTAATCTTTAAAACATCACAAAACAATCCACCACCAAGTACAATGGTGAACATTAGTAAATTTGAGACATACTTCATATACCCTGGTTTAACAGGAAGGTTCATTACTGCAAAACTAATCTATTTGGAGACACTACTCTTATTTCCCCAGGGGTAGACAGATAAAAAATCTGCTACAAAGATTTCAGCACCACAAAATCCTAAAGAGGCAACGAGCAGTGGAAATGAAGGAGTGGCAGAAACAGTGTGCCATGGACAAAATCAGCTGCCCATCCTACTTGAAAACATGTGCTAAAGCTGCAACAGAGTTGTCAATGTAAGATCAGCCTTGTGATCCATCTTCCAGGGATCTCAAAGTCCCTCCTTGAGGGCCGCAATCCAGTCGGGTTTTCAGGATTTCCCCAATGAATATGCATTGAAAGCAGTGCATGAACATAGATCTCATGCATATTCATTAGGGAAATCCCGAAAACCCAACTAGATTGCGGCCCTCAAGGAGGGACTTTGAGACCCCTGTATCTGACCTGATCTAGGTAGGGTTACCATATGGCTCAAGAAAAAGAAGGATGGATTGAGACATCCGGGTTTTACTTCCATTTGTTTAAACAGAAGTAAAGCCCAGATGTCTCTGTCTGTCCTCTTTACTTCCATTGCTTTCAGTAGAAGTAAAACCCGGAAGTCTCAATCCATCCTGCTGTTTCTAGAGCCATATGGTAACCCTAGGAAAATAATCATTGTTGATGGTGAAGGATTGCAAATAATGAGACTTGCCATTAGAGAGAGCTACCTGCTAGAGTTGAGATTGCATGGCAGTGGCATAGTAGGATAGGAGGTGCCCAGGGCGGTGGTCCACCCGCCACTTACTCTCCATCCCCCTGCTCCTTCCCACATTCACGCCCTCTCTTCCTATTCCTGTACCTCTTTAAATATTCACCAGCACAAGCAGCTTCTCTAGCCTGCTGCTTGTGCTGGTGTTGGTTATCCCTCTGATATCACTTCCTGGCCCCATGACCCGGAAGTGATTTCAGAGGAAGCCTGGCTGGTGTGAGCAGCAAGCCAGAGTATTTGCTTGTGCTGGGGAAGATTTTAAGAGGTACGGGGAGGTGGGGAAGAGAGGGCGCGAGCATGGAGTGGGGGAGTGGAGAGGTGCCGGCACCCCAAACAAGACGGTGCCTGGGGTGGTCTGCCTCCCCCCTACTATGCCACTGG
Organism: Geotrypetes seraphini; assembly: GCF_902459505.1. NCBI lineage: Eukaryota > Metazoa > Chordata > Amphibia > Gymnophiona > Dermophiidae > Geotrypetes > Geotrypetes seraphini. Next base: position 198,654,038 of record NC_047089.1, read on the forward strand.
AGCATGGTATAATTGCTATAGATCTGTAAACGATCTTAAGAAGGGTCATGCAAATGAAAAGAAAATGTGATCTGTAGGATAACAATTGTAGTTTATGTCTCTAAATATGAGGATGCAAAAGAAAATAGAAGACATATTTTGGGCAAAAGTAGGGCAGCCACTCTTCTCTCAAAAACCTTCAAATCAGTTTGCTCACACACTTTTGAAATAGATGCATTTTTTGTCCTACTACATCATTTTTTTCTGCAACCTTTGAAAGGTAGGAAAGGAAGTCATGCCCTTAAAACCTCCAAGAAAGCACTAAAGGACTTTTTTGCCTGGTTCTTAAATTTATCCCTTTTTCAGGTGATGCAGAAATACTGTTGAGCCTGTCAGGCAGTCCTAAAAAACATCAGGAAATAACTTGTCAGCAAAGGAACAGAAGAGAATGATAAATGTTTGACACTGCAGTTGTCGGAGCATGGATTGCAATGGCTCAACTGTCAGTAAGATGATAAGGCAGTGATGGGTCTTTAATAAGAAAATGTGTCACTAGGAAAGAAACATTTTCCTCCCTCTTTTTTCAAGTCTTTCAGTGCTGTATAGATGGATTTATAGCTATAACCAGCATGCTAAGAGGAAAAATGTTACAATCTAAAGTCTGTCCCTCTTGGGTATAGCCAGAGGTGACCTGTGATCAAATATTGGATGATAAAATCAGGGATCAGAAAACAAAAGCCAACAGGACTGGATTTAGGGTTGAGCGAGCAGGGTGGTCGCCCTGTGTGAATTGGGGTGTTGCTAGAAGCCCCGAGACAAGTCATACCAGAGAAGGAGGAGCCAAAGAGTGAGACTGTGCATGAAACCAATAAAGGAAATCCCCCATCTCCCCGCTCGCATACACCCCCGTCTCCAGGCAATCATTCATATCAGGTGTGTGTCTCAAAATAGCTGTTTTGTTTCTCTTGCCTTGTCATTGCTCCAATCAACTATTCTGGGCCACCTTTAATGCCTTATTTATAAAATTTATTACCTGCCTATTCCTAGGCGGTTTGCAAAATGGAATCATACACTGAATAAAGACAAACCAGCCCATGTAATAGTTTCTTCAAAGAGACAAATGCAATAGTTTCTTCAAAGAGACAAATCTATATATATCAGCGGCAATATCCTCATGAATCTTGAATAAACAATCATTTAAATGCTTCCATAAATAGTTTTTAATACTTTCTTAAAATTTTGGAGATCGAAAAGTGCTCTCAATGGTCCTTTTAAATTGTTCCATAAAGTCACTCCAGCTAAAGAATTCCCTTGATTCGGTCAGCTGAGCCAGTAGCAGTATCTACGTTTAGGATTAAATATGGACCAGCATTTTGCAGGCCTACATTTCAGGCGTCTGTCGTGGCTCTAGGGAGACACGTGGGGACACTTAAACTCACCCAAGGCCACATTTGGCCAAAACCATACCCACACTCAGCCCTGCGTAAGCTTAAGTGTCCCTATCCATCTACCTAGATCTGTGACATATGCCTACAGTAGAGGTGTTGTGCCTCGGGAGACTTTTTTTCTGAAAACGTGCATCTCGATTAGCTACCAGATGGCAGCAGTGTTCCCGCTAAGCTGCGCTGGCGTGCGCTGGCGCACAAAATATTACATCGCAGCGCACAAGTTTCTCGTCACAGCGCACACACGTGCTTGCAGGCAGGCGAGCTGGCAGTCCATGTAACGCGTCGCAAAGGTAAGGGGAGGCTGGGGGAGGAATCGGACGTCGGGGTGGGGGTGCGAGCAGGGAGGGGGGCGATCGGAAGAGGCGTACGGCAGATGGCAGGGCGGCGAGAGGAGAATCGGGCGAGTTGGCTCATAACTTGCTGGCGCCCGATATTTTTAGCTCACAGTGAAAAAAGTTTGCTCACAACACCCGCCCGCTTAGAGGGAGCACTGGATGGCAGTAGGATGCCTACCGCCACCTACAATCGGATTCCTGTTTACAGAATCAGCCCCTTCATGTGTGTGATGTCATTAAGCCAAATATTACATAAAAGGAAACAGAACATAAGGACAAATAGAGACATAAGAATCCTTCATTTTGAAATTTTTAAAATGTGGACATTTGCCTTCCTTCTGCCTCCAAAGAATGATTGTATAGAATTCTAATGACAGGTGATATGGATCTCCCACTCTGACTATTGCTAAAACTAGATCTCAAAATATGGATTCTACCTGAAACTGTACATTATTATTATTACTACACTTCTCCCTCCGTATTCGCGTTTTCCGTATCTACGGTTTTGATTATTCGAGATTTTTTGGCAGCTGATTCCGCCCCTAAAAACATCATCACTACAGTTTTTTCCTTTTACTGTACAATATCGATAAAAAAAGTTTATCACTTACCATTACTGTACTGTAACTCTGAAAATCGCTGCTTCCATGCTTTCTCCCAGATCCATCTGCTGCTTCCATATTTCCCAATAAAAATGCTGCTTCCCAGCATCCCTAGAGAAAGTTTTCTTCCTAGCATGCATGAAATCGCTGTTTGCTTGCCTGCCCTGAAATTGCTGGTTGGCTGGTTGCCTGCCCAGAAATCGCTGTTTACCATTCCGTCAGGAACAGATCAGATCAAGTCTCCCACCATGACTACAAAGTTATTCGTGTTTTTTTCATATTCGCACCTATATCCGGAACGCATCCACCGCGAATACAGAGGGAGAACTGTACTGTATAGAAGAATTCATGTATAACCAAAGAGACATACCTAAGCAAGTATTGTGGAGTTAATCCCTGTCCTGAAGGGCTGACAATCATATATACACTCATATTCTCATAGGCCTACAGTGTTAGAAGTCACAAACCTTCAGTCCAGTTCCGATCTCTAAGGGAGAGAAAAGAATAGTAGATGGCAATGGAGAGACACATTGGATAGATAGGCCTTATGGACTTTATCCGCCTTCATGTTTCTCTGCCTTTATGTTTCTATGACCAAACACATCTTTACAAGTGCCATCCTTGCCCTAAGAATCACAACTAGACAGAATATACGAGGGGTGCTGAAAAGTTCTCAGCCCAACCAACCAACTTCCTAAATTCTGAGCGTCATTTTGCCAACGTAGCTGAAAAGAGTATTATCTTATTTCCTTAAGTGCCAATGTGCAGAAAAAAATTCTATGCTTTGACATTGTCTCAGATCACTGATTGAACCATAGCCACGTCATTATCTTCTTGGTTGGGCTGAGAACTTTTCAGCACCCCCCTCGTATTTGGTTTTATTTTTATTTGTTGAATATTACAATATTTTTGTTGTTGCTTGTTTTAATCTTTGTTTCTTATTTTTATTGTTATGATGTAGACTGTTTTGAACATAATTTTATCAGGAAAATGGTAGATAAATGTAAATAATTAAATAAAATAGGGCTTTTTTTTTTTTTACAAAGTTGCAGTGGAGGTTTCTACCACGGGCTAGCGAAGTAAATGTTCCAATGTGCATAGAATTCCTATGAGTTTGTGTGCTCTTGGTCTTTGGTTGCCCACCCCTGCTGACACCCTAGCACAGAGAGGGACATCCTGGAAGCTAAGACAGGAAATATTTGCTGTGCATGGCGTCTGAAGAGTGCCTGTGGAGTATTCCCAGCTTGGGAGCAAGAAGGAGTGTTTGGGGGAAAAGACATCCCAGGTAGGAGACGTGGGAGCAGGAGGGCTTCATTGTGCAAGTAAAAATCTCCTGTCCCAGGATGAGACAGAAACATTATGGAAAATGAGAAGGAAAAGACTCTCTGGAGTGTAAGAGAATGGGATGGCATATACAATGCTCCCCCATGAATTTGCGGTCAGTGGTTAGTGGTCCAGGTCATTCGCGGTATTTTCCGACCATGAATGACCGGGCAGGAGAGGGCAGCTGGAGAGGCAGGAGAGGGCAGTCGGAGCGCTGGCAAGTGAAGGAAATCACTCGCTGTATGCTCTGACTGCCTCTTCCTGTACTAAAGTCGGGCCTTACCCTCTCCTGCCTCCCCTGCCTAAAAACCATATTTGGAGGGGTTCCTGGAATGGAACCCCCGCAAATTTCGGGAGAGTACTGTACCTGACACTCTAATGGATTATACTGACACTGGATTGGAGTGTTACCTTTCTTTTTCCTCTTTGGACTGGGACTTTGAGAGGAAAGAGAGTGGGATATAAATTGCTCACCCGGATAGTCTGAACTGTAAATATGAAATTACCTGCTGTGAACTGTGTTTATTCAGTTCCTGTTAGTAAAGCAAGTTGAAGCTAACCACTGAGACGGCTGGTTGTTTTATTTCTGAAAATAAAATAAAGAGTACCCAGGAAATAGTACCCTTCAGCCTACCAGAGTAAGTCCGGCTCCAGCCTGCTCTCAGCTTGAAACAGCAGACTTTCTTTTTGTATGCCCTAGCTGTGGGCACCTGACCTGAAGAGCTAGCTGGTGCCCAAAGACTGTAAGAGGGAGACCAGGGTTACATTAACAATGAAAAATAACTTTATATAATGAATTCCAGAAGCCAAAGGCTTGAAGTGAAGGTGATATTGTTGACTATAATAATACTGACTTCGCTCCCTTGTTTGTCTTTTTTATTGTTGCTGTGTCCATTGCACCAGATCAGTAATAATTTTTTGTACGGTCGAATGCCCCGACCCACCCATGCCCCTCTTGTGATCATTCTCCTTTTTGGTTGAACACTAAAGAATTTACGCACTTTACATTACATTAAAATACATTTCTAGACTGCAATACCTTCCAGATCGATGCAGTTTGCATCATCACGAGACTGTACATCACAGTGAAATACAAAGAAATATCATCTTCCTAAGAATCTTTCAAAAAAGGGAAGTCTTCAATAGTTTTCGGAAATGCATATATGTAATCAAAGAAGCAAACAAAATACGCAGTTCCAAATCTCAACTAGCAGCCTGAAAAGCAATTTTTCGATGCAAAAATTTCTTATACGGACATCCTTGCACTGGAGGGAACACTAACTATGAAATTGTCCTTAGTGGATGGTCTACCTTAAAAAGTATAAATTGCTCTAATAAATAACCGGGTGCCTGACCACGTATGGCTCTGTAACAAAGAATCCCAAATTTGAACCAAACCCTGGCCTCAAAAGGCAACCAATGAAGTTGTCTATAATATGGAGCAGCATTCTTGATTTTGTGCAATCTATGTAAATTTGACTGAAAGTCTGCCAGATGAATGGAATTACAATAGTCCAGTATATTAAATACCAGAGATTGGACCAGTATTCTAACTGCAATGGAATTGAAAGAGCACTTAATCGTACGTAACACCTAGCACAATGAGTGTGCAAATCCAAATCGTTATTAATTAGTGTCAATAATTGATTGTTAGCGCCCAATTATTGGCACAAACAGGCTCATTACTCAACTAAAATGTGCACTCAAATTGGATGCACAATTTTAAGCGCCATTTATAGAATTCTCCTGCACATTTCTGTCAATGAGGGCAATTTCCAATTGCCTTTTACCTGGGTAAATGCTGGCGATTCTTTGAGCTTTGAAAAGAGACGGCTGAGGGGAGATATGATTGAAGTCTACAAAATCCTCAGTGGAGTAGAACGGGTACAAGTGGATCGATTTTTAAATCCATCACAAATTACAAAGACTAGGGGTCACTCGATGAAGTTACAGGAAAATACTTTTTAAAACCAGAGAATAGTTAAGCTCTGAAATGCATTGCAGATAGCATAGCTGGTTTTAAGAAAGGTTTGGATAATTTCCTGGAGGAAAAGTCCATATTCTGTTATTGAGAAAGACATTTGGGAAGCCACTGCTTGCCCTGGATCGGTAGCATGGAATGTTGCTACTCCTTGGGTTTTGGCCAAGTACTAGGGACCTGGATTGGCCACCGTGAGTACGGGCTACTGGGCTTCATGGACCTTTAGTCTGACCCAGTAAGGCTGTTCTTATGTTCTTATGTTGTGAGGCTCTCAGTACTGATTGCTTTACTTTGATTCTAGCTTCTCTTTGCCTATCTCTAAACTGCAGCTTTAGGCAACTGCCTAGTTTGCCTGATGGTTAAGCCTGCCCTGCCTAGGCTAGGAGAGTTGCTTCCACAATCCTAGTAAGTCTTTTAAGAAGTTTATGAGTTAGGTAGAGAGATATGGAAGTGTCACAATAAGGTGCTTTTAGTCAATAAGATGAACATAATTGCAGGAAAAAAAATCCTAATTTTACAGTCCTATTCTTGAGGCACATCTTCCTTCATTCTGCAAAATATTTTTTTTCGGGAATGTTATTCAAAAGATTTGTAAACCTCACGTTCATCTATTTTTTTATTTTTTTTTTGACAGATTTCAGTTCAGGACACTAGGTGGTGCTAATGTACTTATTAACTTTAGTTCCCTTCAGCCTGTCTTTTTCTGTTCTGTTGATTTATTGATTTATATATTCAATTTTCTATACTGTTCTTCCAGGGGAACTCAGAACGGTTTACATGAATTTTATTCAGTTACTCGTTCATTTTTCCCTGTCTGTCCCGATGGGTTCACAATCTATCTAATGGCAATGGAGGGAATAAGTGATTTGCCCAGGGTCACAAGGAGTAGCGTGGGTTAAACCCACAACTTAAGGTTGCTGAGGCTGTAGCTTTAACCACTGCACCATGTTTTTCTCTGTTTCTTGATGTTAGAGTGCACTAAAAATGAGAAATCTCTCCAGGTCAATAAAACAGCAATTATTTTGTACAGTCATAGTTCAATTATATGTCTCTCAGGGAACTACAAGTCATTCATGCAAATATGTTATTTGGATTCAGCTCACACTAGGTATTTCCCTTTCTCCAGAGGGTGTAGAACTAGCCAAATGTTTGGAGCAGCAGACTGAGAACCAGGGGAGCCTCGTTCTCTCCTATCACAGCTCCTTGTCATCCTGAGCAAATCACTTAGGGGCTCTTTTATTAAAATGCACTAAGGCTTAGTGTATTTTAACACAGGACTTTCTAGCACATCCCTAAAATAGGGCTTTTTTTTTTTTCTTTTTTCAAGTTCTGCACTAATTTTTCCATTAGCAAGATCTGCAAAAATATTAATATGGGAGCACTTACCACTTTTCTATTTTGGAATTGCTAAGTGCTCCTGCATTAAGCCATTGTCATCCAGTTTGCACACAGTAATGCAAACGCACTAGCTGGATAACACTTCCACCCCTATTTCCTGCCCACGATGCCCCCTCCTGAAAAGAATATTAAAAAATAGTACGATTAGCACGCTGACAGGCAAATTACAGCAAAACACTTTAACATGTTTTGCAGTAAGCTTTCCCCCCACCCCCTATGTTAACGTGATTTAGAAAAAGGGCCCTTAACCTTCCTTTGGCATGTACAAACCTTAACTTTGAGCCCTCCAAGGATAGAAAAATTCCTACTGTACCTTTCTTTTTTTCTGTTTCTCTTCTTTCCTTCTGTCTCCCTGCCTGTCCCCTTTCTTTCTTTCTCCCTGCTCTTCCCCAAGCCACTGCCACTGCTGCTGCCATCAGGGAACAGGACCCAAACGCCACCAATGGATAACAGGCCCCAAAGCCGCCGCCGCCCCATGCTCTCTCTGCTTCGGGCCGATCAATCTTCCTCTCCCCGACGTCAATTCTGCCGTCGGAGAGGAAGTTCCTCCCAGCCAGGCAGCGATTGGCTGGCCCGAACTTCCTCTCCGACGGCAGAATTGACGTCGGGGAGAGGAAGATTGATTGGCCTGATAGATCGCCAAGGCAAAGTGAGTTTGTGATGATCGACTCACTTTGCCTTGGCGAGCTACCGGTCGATCGCGATTGACCTATTGGGCACCCCTGCTATAGACTGTCTTATTTTGGTCACACCATCAAAAGAGAGAGATCACTGGAGAAAGCCAACATGTTTGGGGAGATCAAAGGAACCAGACAAAGAGGGCAGCCTACAATCAGATGGCTGGACATGTTGAAAACAACCATGGGGATGACACTGGAGGACCTTTCCAGACTAGCACAAAACCGATTTCTTTTAGATCAACAATCCATCAAGACGCTAGGACTCGAACACAAGTCGATGACACCTAACAACAACAACAAAGCTACTGACTCTGATTCTTCAATAGGTTGGCTTTTCCTTATACTGCTTTTACTGATTTTCCCCTCAGTGAAACTCAGCATGTCAGCTTGTGGATAAGAGAGTGATCACTTGGGGCTTCACAAAGTATGTTTCTCAACTCGGTCCTGGAGTACTCCCTTGCCAGTCAGGTTTTCAGGATATCCAGAATAAATATACATGAAAGAAATTTGCGTATAATGGAGGCAGTGTATGCAAATCAAGATTATGCATATTCATTGTGGATATTCTGAAAACCTGACTGGCAAAGGGGTACTCCAGGACTGAGTTGAGAAACACTGGTGTAGTGATTAGAGCTACAGTCTCAGCACCCTGAGGTTATAAGTTCAGACGCCATGCTGCTCCCTGTGATCCTGGGCAAGTCACTTAATCCTCCACTGCCCCAGATTATAAGTCCACTGGGACAGATAGGGAAAATACTTGAAGTATGTAAACTGCTTTGAGTATGGTTGTATAACTACAAAAAAGTAGTATACAAGGCCCACCAAAGAAGCCCGCAGGGTGAGAAGTAAGTCACTTGGAAGGGAATTTGATTAACAGGTTAGTTTTCTAAAGGACAGCATGCACATTCGACAGACTCCCAAATTATCCCACAAAACGTACACATGCACATTTAAACCTCCTATTGAGTGCATAAAAAATATTCTTCAAAATTTGTGCCTACTTTTGAGACTATAATTGATATAAGCATGTAAATTAAACCTGGCGATTCAAGCAGCATGTGCAGCAGTCTTCACACGCTGCTTCGGGCCCTTCTACTGCCCTGATTTGCTCTGCCGCGTCTCTGATGATATCATCAGGGACGTGCCAGAGACTGCTGCACACGCTGCTGGAATCACCAGGTTCGTAGTCGGGCCCACGGGAGGTGAAGGGGGGGGGGGCAAGGACTCTCTATCCAAGTAAAGAACAAACGGCAGAGACCGGGCCTGTACTAACTCCCGTGGACAGGGGGAGCAGGAAGAAGTGCTGATGGACAGGGGGGAAAAAATGAAGGGAGGCCTACTGCTGGACAGGGGGAGCAGGAAGAGATGCTGATGGACATGGGGGGGAATGAAGGGAGGCCTACTGCTGGACAGGGGGAACAGGAAGAGGTGCTGATGGACGGGGGGAGGTAAAACAAAGGGAGAAGAGCTGCTGCTGGATAAGGGGAGCAATGAAGGGGTTGTGGTGGACACAGGGGAGGTAAAAAGAAGGGAGAATGGACAGGGGGAGCACACAAGGGGTGGTGCTGGACAGCCAAAATAAAGAAAGAAAGACAGAAATACAGAAAGCAGCTAAGGAGACAGAGAGAGAAAGAAATAAAGATAGACACACACATATATTCTAGCACCTGTTAATGTAACGGGCTATAAAGCTAGTAAACAAATAAAATTGAACACTATTGTCATGGACATTGAGAAAAGAAGTCAAGTATGTAATTCAAAACATACCCAATAGATGGCGCAAAGGCACTTTAACATCTGAGGAAAATTATGACATGAAGAAAATGATATCAACAAATGAGAGGATATCTGCCAAAGTGTATGGCATTAACTAAAAGCTTGTAATTATGGATAAGGTAAGAATAAAAAATCTCCACAAAATATGAACTATAAGCAAACCACGGAGTGCTTCACGTTTCTGGGCCATAAAAAATCTCCACAAAATATGAACTATAAGCAAACCACGGAGTGCTTCACGTTTCTGGACCAAACTCCGTGGTTTGCTTATAGTTCATATTTTGTGGAGATTTTTTATTCTTACCTTATCCATAATTACAAGCTTTTAGTTAATGCCATACACTTTGGGCAGATATCCTCTCATTTGTTGATATCATTTTCTTCATGTCATAATTTTCCTCAGATGTTAAAGTGCCATTGCGCCATCTACTGGGTATGTTTTGAATTACATACTTGACTTCTTTTCTCAATGTCCATGACAATAGTGTTCAATTTTATTTGTTTACTAGCTTTATAGCCCGTTACATTAACTTATAGCCCGTTACATTAACTTTATAGCCCGTTACTAGCTTTATAGCCCGTTACATTAGTTTGCCTTCTTTTAGGGGTCCTTTTACTAAGGCGCGGTAACCGATTTAGCGTGTGCTAATTGATTTAACACACGCTAACGATTAGCATGCGCTAAATGCTAACAAGTCCATAGAATATAATGGGTGTGTTAGCATTTAGCGCATGCTAAATTGATTAGCACATGCTAAATCGGCTAGCACACCTTAGTAAAAGAGGGAGTAAATTAGTTAGAGCACCTGAATAAAAGGACCCGTGAATATATAAGTTTTCATTGTGGCAGGTTATTGTCTTCACTTTCTTAGTTTTTGCTTTTTTTAGTTTAAAAACACTCCATGGTTTGCTTATAGTTCATATTTTGTGGAGATTTTTTAATTCTTACCTTATCTGTAATTACACGCTTTTAGTTAATGCCATACACTTTGGCAGATAGCTTCACATTTGTTGATATCATTTTCTTCATGTCATAATTTTCCTCAGATGTTTAAGTGCCTTTGCGCCATCTACTGGGTATGTTTTGAATTACACACTTGACTTCTTTTCTCAATGTCTATGACAATAGTTTTCAATTTTATCCTCTATAATAAAACCCTAAGAGCGCTTGCGCACTTAGGGTTTTATGATAGCTGCTGCCGTGCTGTGTCCCTCCGTGCCGAATTCCATTTTGGAACACGGAGGTAGGGAACACGCCAGCGACTCTCCCCTCCCGCTCTCACTCACCAACCGCTGCTGACGCCGTTGATCCTCTTCAAAGCAGCCTGCTAAGGATCGTAGGGAACCTCGCAGGCTGCTCTGCACCTCGGTAGCAAGTTCCTTCTAACGTACACGATCACGTCAGAGGGAACGTGCCTGCGAGGTTCGCTACAGCCGGCCGCGATACTTAGCAGGCTGCTTTGAAGAGGAGCATCAGCAGTTCAAAGACACCAGGAAGCTGGCTGCAGGGGGAGCAGGGAAAAGGGACAGGGGAGCAGGTAAGAAGTGCTGTTGGACAGGGGGAGCAGGGAAGGGGTGCTGCTGGACATGAGGGAGGTAAAAGGAAGGGAGAAGGGCTACTGCTGGACAGGGGGAGCAGACAAAGGGTGGTGGTGGACAGCCGAGGAAAGAGAGAGACAGACAATAAGAAAGACAGACAGAAAGCGGCCAAGGAGAGAGAGAGAGAGAAAGAAAGACACACACATCTATTCTAGCATCCATTAATGTAACAGGCTTAAAGACTAGTTGGTTTATAACATATTGATGTTATTATTCAGTTTTATTTAATTCTGGTATTCTTAAAATGTCCATGCATATTTATATTTATATTTTTTATGTTATTTATATGCTAATTTTATATTTATGATCTGTAAATCTATGTGTTGTTGTTTTATTATTTTAATGTTCATTATTTTTTATTAGTATTATGGTTACAGCATTTTTAACCTGATTTGTTCATTATGATAACCTTTTTATGTTGTTCACTTGCCTATTTGTACATAATTATTTCTAATTACTATTTATTGAGTGACTTTTTTGTATTTGGATGTAATACATATATATGTATTTTTTAGATTGCCATCTAAGACTTCTCCTTCAAAGCTGAAACACAGACTTTGTCAGATCTGGAAGGAACCACAATTTAGATTGGCCATGTTTTGCATTGTAATAGGGCTTCTTTTACTAAGGTGCGCTAGCGTTTTTAGCGCACGCAGGATATTACCACATGCTACGCAGCTAGAACTAACACCAGCTCAATGCTGGCGTTAGCGTCTAGCGTGTGTGGTAATGTAGCGTGCACTATTCCATACGTTTATGCCCTAACGCAGCTTAGTAAAAGGAACCCATAGTTGGCTGTATTCAATAAACTCCGCTTTATCTCAGGTTGATGTGTACAATTCCTTTCCCGCTTTCTTTCTGCTGTAAATTAAACCAAGCATAGTAAATGATGGCAGATAAAGATCTGAATGGTCCATCCACTTTGCCCTGCAATCATAATTTCATGATTAAATTAAAAAAAAAATTTTCTTTGTTATTTCTGGGCCATAGACCTTAGAAGTCTACCCGATATTGACCTTAGTTTCCAACTACTGGAGTTGCTGTTGAAGCTAACTCCAGTCTATCACATTTGCGGGATTGAGACCATGAAAGTTAGTCCATTCGTATTCTAATTAGTGATCCCATGTGTTTATCCCATGCTTTTCTTGAGTTCCATCACAGTTTTCGTCTCCACCACCTCTCTCAGGAGGGCATTCCAGGCATGAACCACCCTTTCCGTGAAAAATAATTTCCTAACATTACTCCTAAGTCTTCCACCCCTCAACCTCAATTTATGTCCTCTAGTTTTACCAATTTCCCTTCTCTGGAAAAGATTTGGTCCTATAATAATACCTTTTAAATATTTAAATTATATCATACCACCCCTGTCCCTCCTCTCCTCTAGAGTATAAATGTTGAGGACTTCTAGTCTCTTCTTGGACTTCTTTTGGCGCAAACCCCCTACTATTTTTGTTGCTTTTGTCTGGACCACTTCAAATCTTTTTACATCCTTGACAAGATAAAAAGACTTGAAGCGGACCCAGCAGTTTGTTTGGGTTTTGGAAAGCCCCGACAAGCTTCAGCTGCATCTGGAGGGCATCTGAGCAGGTGCGGATGACGTCACACATATCCACGCATGCTCCAGGCCCTCCAGACGTGGCCGGAGCTTGTTGGGGAAGAAGAGAGGAGGTTTGTGAGCGGGGCTGGAGGCGGAACTGGGCAGGGCCGGAGGTGTAACAGGGAAGGATCATGTGTCCGGGTTTTTGTGGCCCCAAAAATGGTAACCTTACTCTCTTACCTGTCGCATAGTTTGAAGAAGTTTTCAGAAAGTAATTTCTGTGCATGTGTGTAAATGGCTTTTCAAATTTACCCTTTAACCATTAAGCAGATTATAACAGGACCTGTGCAGCAAAAGATACAACCAGTACATGTTTTAACAATGTGCATAGTTTTACATAGTAATTTACTAGGCTTTCCCAAAATGGATATACGTAGACCTGAGGAGGTAAATAAAGCAATGGCGTAGTGAGGGTGAGTGGCGCCCCTCCCTGCCCTCTTCTCCGACTTCCCACTCTTTCCCAAACCCCCATGCCATGCACCCCTTTCCCTTCCCCCGTACTTCTTTAATTTTCCCAGCATGAGTTGCATCACGAACTTGCTGCCCGCGACGTGCCTGCTCTCATTCTGACATCACTTCCTAGGTGCGGGACCCGGAAGTGACATCAGAGAGAGCCGACACCGATGCGGGCAACAAGTTCGTGATGCTGCTCATGCTGGGAAAATTAAAGAGATACAAGGGAAGGGGCGCACACGCATGGCAGTGGGGTCAGAAAAAAGCAGGGGGTGGAGAGGAGGACGGGTGCCAGCGCCCCCACCAAGACAGCATCTGGGGCAGACTGCCCCCCTCCCTTATTTTCAATTAAAGTCATTCAAAGGGACTGCAAATCTATGGCTTCCTGGTCCTTTCACCTTGCTCAGTTTCAGTGTACAGCTTCGACCCATTAACATTTTTTAAAAGCCTTTTCAGGGACATCTGTTTCTGATTAGTGGTGCTGATGCTGGTAATTGTTCGCTTGGATGTGACCCATGTGCTGCCAGCAAGGAGCAAAGATGAGGATCCTGGTACCCAATCAGCACAGACTGTCACGAACAATGATAGCCTGAAGTCCTAGACAAAACAGATGAATACTCTGCCCTTCAACCTACAGAATGAAGGAAGGGCTTCAAAAGAACACGCATCATAATCAGAGAAAACAAAACATTTCAGCATCGGTGCCAACATGTTTCCATGAATACTTAGGTTTCTTTGTGAGTTCTCTAGGAAGAAATGCATGTCCTGCCTCAGGTTAAGTAGGGATTACTTTAATGTGCTCAGTTGCCCTGGGTGGCCTACTCATTTCCATACAATGCAAAATAACATAGGCAGGCCGCACGCATCCATATGCCCTGCTAACAAACAGCCACATTCAATGATAAGGTCAGAGGCATTTAACCAATTCTGCCTTGGATCGCAGACTATACTGTATAACCTGTTTTGCTCTAAAGAGTATGTAATAGCTAGCACTAGAGATTGTAACGACTCTTGATTTGCACTTTCTGAAATTGAAGACCATTCACTGTAAGCTCTCCATGTATTGTATGGGCTCTTAACTATGTAAATCGTCTTGAACCTAGATAGGCACAGTGCGATCCATACATTATAGGTTAGATTAGATTAAAGCACAATTATAAAAGACATCCTAGAAAGCACCTGGGCCTCAAGTTCATTGTTCTTGTTGGATTCTCCCTGCCTTTTCCTGCCATCTAGGGAGCACGACCTACTAGTCTATACAGTGGCTTGCCATATCACCTTCTCCAGCTAGGCCACAATATCTGTCCATTTTGACCTTGACTCACTATATCTGCCCACCTGACATGAATGCCAGTTAGGTGATCATGGGGGCGCTGGATCTCGTCCCGTGAAATTGAGCTCTCTTTCTTCTGCTAGGATGTTTCTAGGCTTGGGTGCCCAGGATGCACCGGGAAGGCTTGGCAAAATTGCGTTAGAAGCTTCCTCTTATCTTGATTTTAGAAAACAGATAAAAACTCAATTATTCAATAGACTGGCAACCTAATATATCTTATTACTTACTTATAATTTTTATCTCATTTTAAATTGTATGTATCTTCCCACTGTAAGCTTTTAACTTTGCTGAAATTTTAGATGATTTCAATTTTAAATATCTATTTGTACTGTATGTATAATGATTGATTGATATGAACCGCCTAGAACTCCTGGGTATGGCGGTATATAAAAATAAACTATTATTATTATTATTAAGTGGATTCAAGCTTCTTCAGCTCCTGGAGCAGTTCCAGGCAGATGATTAGTGCCTCGGGTGCCCTGCTGGAAGTGCATAACTCTGCCCAGCTTTTCTTTCACTGCTAGGGTCCTTGAGTGCAATAGATCCCTCATTCCCACTGTTGCCAACATAGGGCAGAGCCTAAGCTTCTGGTATCTCTACTTTCTGCACTGTGAAGCTCCCAATAGATTGTCCTGGCTAAGGCAGTCAGGGATTTTTATCTGTTCTGGTTACTGGGCCTAGACAGTTAGGGTACTGAGACTAGATGGGCTCTCCCCTTCCATACAATTCAGTGGCTGGGGTAACAGGAGTCACAGACCAAGATTTGAACTTTGCTTAGGGTTTTAAACCCCTAGTAAGTTACCTGCAGAACTAATCCATTCCCCTTACTCTCACACTAGTCTCCTTTCTGGCATCTCCTTACCTAGGGTTGCCAGATTTTCCTTTCGGAAAATCCGGACCCCCTAGCCCTGCCCCCAGGCCCGCCTAGTTACGCCCACCTCCACCCTATTCCCGCCCACATGCCCGCCCTAGCCCTGCTCCCCGCCGCCTGCTCTTGTCGGGCAGGGAGGAAGTCCGCGCATATGCGGACGCTATGCTATGATGTCACATGCGGGTGACATCTTGCGCCCCGACACAGCTTTTCAAAACCCGGACAAAGTGTACTTCGCCGATTGTCCATCTTTCTTCTGTGTAAACCACCTAGAAATCGTTTGATTGTGGCGGTATAGAAGAATAAAGTTATGTTATGTTATACTTTCCCAGTCATGCCACTAGACTTGCGCACATCTGAGAAGCTGAAATCTTTGCCGTTAGTAGTTTAACTACCAAAATAGTTAGGAGACTTAAAAATATATAAAAATTCTCCACCCACCCCCATAGAATAGAAACCATCAGAGAAAACAGGGTCGTGTCAAACATTATGGGGTCCTTTTACTAAGGCGCGCTAACCGATTTAGCCCTCGCTAACCAATTTAGCGTGCGCTAAATGCTAAGGCGCCCTTAGAATATAATGGGCGCCTTAGCATTTAGCAGGTGCTAATCTTTAGAGCGCGTTAAATCGATTTGCGCGCCTTAGTAAAAGGACCCCTATCTTTCTTATAACCGGACATCTAATTCACTCTAGTTATAAAACATGATTAATCTTCTTCTTCTTCAAAAATAGCTTGAAAAACAGTTTTTTTAAGAAGAAATCTTTACATGAAAGTCATCCCACGCAGCAAGAGAATTTGTGACAAAAGTTCATACAGTGAGAATTAAAATTAGAAGAGAGAGAGAAACATCAGAAATCCAATTGGAAAAAGATCATGGGGTCTCCTATACCACACAGCTATTTCAGTACCCACTTCACCAATCCTAATCTTCTTTAATCATTTGTTTCTCCCCCCCCCAACCTTCCTAAACTTCTAAGTTTTTTAACAAGAACAACAAATTTTAAAGTTAGTTATAAATTCACATCCCTGCAGCAAAACCACATTAAACGGCAAAGACAGTTATTGAAAGTCATAATGTGTGAGACTTCATTTAATTGTCCATTGGGACTCCAGCGCTGTTCAAAATGACACTCCCGACGCTAGGGTGTAGCTACTATACAATCCCTTTCAGCGTTTCGGTGTGTGGACCTGCATCAGGGGATTCACCAGCACACACGTTCATTAGAAGGCAAAATGCTCAAAGGGAGTTCAACTTGTGACTTTCAACATACTCGTACGCTGCCACGGGCCTGAACTACCTTTGGATGAAGCTTGCTCCACTTGATTGGCAGCCTTCATGTCCTCACTGACGATCACCCCTAGGTCACGTTCTGCTTCAGTTCTTGTTAGGATCTCTCCATTTAGGGTGTAAGTCTTGCATGGATTTTGGTTGCCCAGGTGCATAACTTTGCATTTTTTGGCAACTCAACTTCAATGCCAAAAAATGCAAAGTTATGCACCTGGGCAACCAAAATCCATGCAAGACTTACACCCTAAATGGAGAGATCCTAACAAGAACTGAAGCAGAACGTGACCTAGGGGTGATCGTCAGTGAGGACATGAAGGCTGCCAATCAAGTGGAGCAAGCTTCATCCAAAGCAAGACAAGTCATAGGTTGCATACGCAGGGGTTTCGTCAGCCGAAAGCCGGAAGTCATTATGCCGCTGTATAGATCCATGGTGAGGCCCCATCTGGAATACTGTGTGCAATTCTGGAGGCCGCATTATCGCAAGGATGTGCTGAGACTGGAGTCGGTTCAGAGAATGGCCACCCGGATGGTCTCGGGACTCAAGGATCTCCCATACGAGGAACGGCTAAACAAATTGCAGCTATACTCTCTCGAGGAGCGCAGAGAGAGGGGGGACATGATCGAGACGTTCAAGTATCTCTCGGGCCGCATAGAGATGGAGGAAGATATCTTCCTTTTCAAGGGTCCCACGACAACAAGAGGGCATCCGTGGAAAATTAGGGGAGGGAAACTACGAGTTGACACCAGGAAATTCTTTTTCACAGAAAGGGTGGTTGATCGCTGGAATAGTCTTCCAATGCATGTGATCGAGGCCAGCAGCGTGCCTGATTTTAAGGCCAAATGGGATTGTCACATGGGATCTATTCACAGGGCGAAGGTAGGGGAGGGATCTATTCATAGGGCGAAGGTAGGGGAGGGACATTAAGGTGGGCAGACTGGATGGGCCTTGGCCCTTATCTGCTGTCTATTTCTATGTTTCTATGTTTCTACCTGAGTGTAACTACCAGCAGGGTCTCCCAAAGCGGACAGGTGTCAGTGGAGATGTTAGAAAAGAAAGATCATTGGAGAAGGTCATCATGTTTATTTATTCAATTTTCTATACTGTTCTCCCAGAAGAGCTCAGAACGGTTTACATGCATTTATTCAGGTACTCAAGCATTTTTCACTGTCTGTCCCGGCGGGCTCACAATCTATCTAATGTACCTGGGGCAATGAGAGGATTAAGTGACTTGCCCAGGGTCACAAGGAGCAGCGTGGGTTTGAACCCACAACCCCAGGGTGCTGAGGCTGTAGCTTTAACCACTGCACCACACATGTTTGGGAAGATCACGTTCATGCGCTTCACGTTGACATCCGCACATCCCCGAGCTCAGGGTCTTCCAAAATGCAGACAAACTGCCAACAAATATCTTCCTACTTGGGGCCATAACACCAATAATGCTTCACAACATTCTATCCTACCAGAACCATTGGCCTTGGTCACATGTGCAGAACACAGATAAACCCTATGCTGCTCCTCAACAGATCCATGTTTGGGGATTTTGGACTGAAAGTTTTCTAACACTATGAATGGTACTTTTAGCATCATTAGATAGAAACCCTGCAGTTTTTTCAGTGGGTTGTTTTTTGGGTTTTTTTTTTTTTTTACCTCTTTCTAAGTGTCCAGGACGCTCTAACACTCTGCAGCCCAGTGACTCTGTCACAGTTGCTCTCATTATCTGTAAGGGATTGGCATTTCTTAACTCTCCACTGACTGAAATGGCACATTTTCCGGGAACCTTTGAATAACTTTCTCCTAATTTTTAATTTAATCCCATTCTTAAATAAGGCTTGTTTCTGTTTTCTGTGGTAGTGAGATAGGAAGAGTTAAAACAGAGAACAGCCAAGAGAGAATCACAGTTATCATATCCTGAGAGACTAGAAGAAGAATCTGTCTTGGAAATGCAAAGCTTGATAGGGTTCTGATATTTTAAGTGTGCTCTACAAATATACCCCCCCTCCCCCTTTTCTTAAGCCATGGTAGAGGTTTCTACCATGCTCCGATGCTGCTCTGACGCTGCTTGAGCTGTCCTGAATTCACTCGCTCATCTCATACAGGCCTGGCTGAACATCATAAGAGTCTGCATAAGCCTGGGCTCCCTTCCAGCACCACCTCCTGGCTTGCCCCTTACCAGCCCAATTTGTGCAAAAAGAGGGGAGAACAGAAGCAGTCTTAAGATGAAACAGTGGAGGCGACAGAAACAATAGACTCTGTAGATGTACATAACAATAGTAGCTTTACTGGTGCAAAACAACGATTCCCAATATATAGAATGAATATATAGAATTATTTTTGTTTATGATTCCAGTTACTCATTTGGCTCTGTGAACGATGATCAAATTGCAGTGTTTTACACAAGAATGGTTTAATTAGTCTGTGTCAAGTCTTAGACTCTTGAGACAGGCCTCTGAGGCCGAAACACGATTCGTGTTGAGTCATTCTGTATATTGAGAATCGTTGTTTTGTATCAATAAAGCTACTATTGTTGTGAACATCTACAGAGCATACTGCTTCTGTCTTCTCTGCTGTTTCATCTTATTACCCCCTTGTGCATATATCTCATCGATTCACTAGAAGCACAGATACGAAGGAAACCCTAGTGCATTTGAAGCAAAATATTCCAAAAGGTTCTTATATTTCGTTTGGCTGACTTTTAATAGCTGTCATTAGCATCAAGTTATCCTTCCAAAGACAAACAAGTTGTTACTTGTAGAGCTACTTACAGGTTTGTCAGGAAAAATTCTCAAATTTCTTCTTTTCTCTGTGTCACCAATACTGAGTGCTATTGTTCAATAATGTACACTGTTTATCAATAAGTGTGCCGTTGTGTTATAATGTGCACTATTGAGCAACAGTTTGCACCTTGTTGAACAGTGAGGGTGAGTGGCGCCCAGAGCGGTGGCATCCCTCTCCCACTCCTTTTCACCCCCCCCCCACCGCACATGCGCACCCCTTACTTTCCACCGTACCTGTTTCATTTTATCGACATGAGCAGCATCATGAACTTGCTGCCCGCGTCAGTGCTGGCTCTCCCTCAGATGGGAACTCACAGCAGCCATTTTGATGATGGCTTTGCACAGGGCAGGAAAGTAGAATGATCGATCCTGCCCCACATCACCGCTAGACCTCCAGGTAAGGTCAGGGGAAGGTCCAGGATGCAGCGTTTATTTTTTAAAAAAATCACGAATAACCGAATCAGCAGGTACTGAAACTGCGGATTCGGAGGGGGTACTGTACAGCATATGTATCTGGAGTAGTAGAGGAAGGGTCTACAAGGAAACATGATGTGAGGGGATAAGAGAGGCAGACTTAGGAGAATGGCAATGAGAGAGATCACTAATCCTATACCAAGTCTGTCTACATTATGATGTAACAAGTTAGTCTGCATTCTCAGTGGCTGCTGCATGTCTATGGAAAAGCTGCCAGGGAGCATACGATTGTGTAAGAACATTGAACAGTTTCGTAGATTTCTTAAAACTCTTTTATTTGTACAGGCTTTTTTTTTAATGCAAAATTAACTGATCAAAGCAGAAATATTTTAAGATTACGAGGAGGCAATGAAAAGTTCTCAGTTCAACCAAGAAGAGAATGGCATGGATATGGTTCAATCAATGATCTGAAACAATGTAAAAAAATGGAATTTCATAATTTCATTTCTGCAAATTGGTCTAATGTCTAGTAATTAAAATTCAATGTGAAGAAGTGCAGAGTGATGCATTTGGGGAGTAGAAATCCGAGGGAACTGTGTGTGCTGGGAAGTGAGAGGCTGATAAGCACTGACGAAGAGAGGGATCTTGGGGTGATTGTGTCTGAGAGTCTAAAGGCATCTAAATAGTGTGATAAGGCAGTGGCTATAGCCAGAAGGATGCTAGGCTGTATAGAAAGAAGAATAACCCAAATCAAATCTCAGCAGTGGTGTACCAAGGGGGGGGGGGGGGAGGTCCGCCCCAGGTGCAGGCTTAAGGGGGGGGGGTGCACAGCCGTCCAGGTCCGGAAAATTCAGCGGTGAATTTGAAACAGCTCCCTTTCTCCCTCCCTGCTCCTTACCTTCGTGGCCACGAGTCTAAATTACCTTCTTACAGCAGCTGGAGTTGCGTGTGGCTGCCGTAAAGGTCATCTCTGATGCAACCTGAAGAAAGCGCCATGAAGGTAAGGGGCAGGGAGGGAGAAAGGGAGGAAAGGTGGGGTGGAGAGGAAAAGACGCTGAAGGGAAATGGGTAAAACAGAGGGGGGGGAGAGAAGGACGCTGAAAGCACATGGGGAAGACAGAGGGGGAGAAGGACGCTGAAAGCACATGGGGAAGACAGAGGGGGGAGATGGACACTGAAAGTACATGGGGAAGAGAGAGTAGGGAGAAGACGCTGGCAGGGAAGAAGACAGAGATGCCAGACTATGGGGGGGAGCAAAGGGAAGAAGATGGGTGCCAGACCAATTTGGAAGGGGGAGGGGGGAGAAAGGGAGAGGCACAGTAACAGAGCAAATGGAAGATGCAGAGAGAAGAGAGACAGTGGATAGAAGGAATTGAATGAGGAAAGCAGAAACCAGAGAAGACAAAGGTAGAACAAAAATTTTCTATTTATTTATTGCTTTAGGAGATATGTGTCACTGTTTCTGTGGTATTACATTGTATGCAGAGTCCAGCTTCTTGCTGGTTCAATTTAATCTTTGTCTATGTATTTCTATTTTATCCCCCTTTTTACAAAACTGTGGAGCGTTTTTTAGCACCAGACGTGGTGGTAGCAGCTCTGATGCTCAGAATTCTATGAGCGTCAGAGCTGTTACCATCATGGCTAAAATTCACACTAGTTTTGTAAAAGGGGGAGGGGTTAGTTTGTGATGACATATTCCATATTAGGCGAAGGTGTTTTCTGTGTTCTGTGTGTTCGAAAGACATGGTTTTCTGTTAGGATTGATGGTGTAGGATTGATCTGTACTAGTCTGGCTTGTTTAGTTTTATAATGGGTGTATTGATGTTGTACTGCTCACTGCATATGTAAGATGCTGCCTTTTCCTAGGTACTCATGTGTGACGTGTGGCTTGTTACTAAAAATCATGTTTTTCGTACAGATGGGGGTGTGTGCCAAAAAATGATGGGCCCCGGGTGTCACATATGCTAGGTACGTCACTGAATCTCGGGGATGTCAAAAATAAATCAGCACTCACAAAATGTATCTCAAATCGATAGTGCTTCAAGAATATATCATATGCTATAAAATGTTATGCAAAAATCATAATAAAACTAAGAAAAAACACACACATCAAACTTATAATGATAATGATAATAATAATGCATGATGAATGTTATCAGTACCCCCCCCCCCCCCCACACACACACACCAGTCAATGGAAATTTAGACCAATGAAATAGAGAACCATCATAGCACATTCAGTTCTCCATTAGACCAAAACCCAGATATATAATTGCCTCATAGAGCACACAAAAAAGGACAGTGAAATAAATGTAAAGTCGTGCTGAGATTGTAGCAGCTATGAATCAAATCAAGTAACCAGCATATCAAATAAAAAGTGAAAAGTAAGAGAAGAGGTTACTTATCTGAAAACTGCTCTAGTTGTCTGGAAAGTCCCAACGCAGCAACATGAGGTTAGGAAAAGAGGTCAGTCTTAAGGTTAAAAGTCAAATATCAGTTCTGGAGTGTGATCCAAAGCACCATGTGAAAAACGCCTGAAAATTGTTTATAAATAAGACCCCCCCAAAAAAACCCAAAAGATCCACTAAATCACCGAATATCACCGAATATCAGCAGGCAGGTAGCGCCCCTCCCCCTCCCTTGTCTCCACCCACCTGCTGCACATTCCCCCCCCCCCCCACTTCCCCAATCCTGCCTGCGGTGCGTGCTCCCCCTTCCATTCCCCCGTACCTCTAGCTGTTGATCACTGCAGCCAACAGCGTGCTCCTCATGACCCCATCGGCTCTCCTCTGATGTTACCTTCTATGTGCGGCACCTGGAAGTGACATCAGCGGGAGACCCGACAGGGTCGCGAACAGCACATGGTTGACTGTGCAAACAACAACTTCAACTAGAAGGGGGGCGCAGGTGTGGAGGGGAGGAATGGGAAGAGAGGAGGAGCGGTGCCCGGGGTAGACTGCTTCCCCCTTGCCTCCCCCTTACTATGCCACTGTTGGCACTTAATGAAATAAGGTAACACTCTTTACAGCTACAGCGTCAAAATAGCATTCAAAATTTACACTTCTCCCTCTGAATCCGTGGTTTCAGTATCCGCGGATTCAGTTATTCGCGATTTTTTTTTTTTTTAAAGCAAATTTCAGACCTTCCCCTCCTCCCTCCCTGCTAGAGAATGACACGGTGACAAAATTCATCACCGTTCCCGTTCCCGCGGATAACCGCGGGAAATAATCCCATGTCATTTTCTAGTGTCTATTTCAACCTCGGTCCTTCTACACCAGCATTCTTCAAAGCAAAGCTTGCGGGTCAGTGGTTGTGCCCAATTATACTCTGATTCTTTCCTCTCTTCTTAACGAATGGCACAAAGATGGTTTCCCGCAGGGACGGGAACAGTGATGAATTTTGTCACCGTGTCATTCTCTACTCCCGGCATCCCAGATCTTACCTGGTGGTCTAGTGGGCTTTTGGGCAGGAGTGATCTTCCTACGCTCCTGCCCCATGCAGATTACTCATAGAAAATGGCTCCGGGGAGTTCCCGTCATAGTCTCAAGAGACTACGGGAACTCACGGCAGCCATTTGCTATGAGTGATCTGCACAGGGCAGGAGCATAGGAAGATCATTCCTGCCCCGAAAGCCCGCTAGACCACCAGATAAGGTCTGGGATGCTGGGAGGGAAGCGGGAAGGTCCGGAATGAGGCAGCGGTGGATCAGAGCCAGCCGAAAACCTATTTGCGATTTTTCACACTTCGCGGCCCGGCTCTGCACCCAACCCCCACGAATACCGAGGGAGAAGCGTAGGAAGTTGGTTGGTTGGGCTGAGAACTTTTCAGCACCTCCTCATACAGAAGTTGCCAAACAGTGGAAGGCAAGCAGTGGAACTATTAGGGAAGGTTTCATCGATTGCATTTCTGTGATTTATGATGAAGGATGAGGGTGGAATTTGAATGTTGTCATTATTAGAATATGTCTTTGTACTGATAATTTATGTATGTTTTATTCTGTAACCCACCTAGGTATAGGCGGGATATATACAGTACTCCCCCGAAATTCACAGGAAATTCCGTTCCAGAAACCCCCCCGCAAATTTCAAAAAACCACAAATGCGGTTTTTCACCTATCAAAAGGCAGGGGAGGCAGGAGAGGGCAGCAGGAGCGCTGGCGGGTGAAGAAAATCACTCGCGGGGTGTTCCAACCGCCTATTCCTGTAGTAAAGTTGGGCTACACCAATCAGGAGCTGCTTTGACATGCAGCTCCTGATTGGTGTAGCCCGACTTTACTACAGGAAGAGGCGGTTGGAGCAGACTGCGAATGATTGAGTCTGTGAACCACGAATTCATAGGGGAACACTGTATTTTAAAAAATAAATAAGAAATAAATAAAGTGATTCCATAGATTTCTAAACAATACTTCTTGAAACATCAGAGTTCCCTAGAAATCACTACCAATAATTTGGTGTGACTCAGATATTAAACCCAGCCTAAAAACATTTCTTTTTAAAGATGCTTGCGAAGTATGACCGTCCTTTTTAGGATGTTTAAATTCAATGCTAGTCCAGCCTTTCTGGCAGAACCCTCTGTTCCCCCGTCCTTTTGTTCTTCCATTTTTTCGTTCTTTCCTTTACAATCAATTGTAGTTCTTCCCCTTCCTCTCATGCCAGTTTGTTTAGGTCAGTCTTGTAATCTCGTTTTTGCTGTTTTTTTGCTGTATTATTTTAAAGTTTTTGGTTGTTTACCTGTTTTGCTTAAATTTTATGCAAATCCGCTTTGAATTTTGATAAGGCAAGATAACAAATTTTGGAAACTTGGAATTTACACATGGAAATTTTATAGGTCTACTTTTCATGTTTTAGAAACAAACAAACAAGCAAAAAACCTCAACTCAAAGAATGGATCAAAAAATAAACTGTGTATCAATACGTTCTCTTACTGTGACTCTTCTTGTGTACGTAGGTGGTGCCATAAAGAAGGTATTCTTCAGAGAACCCTGCTGCCGTCAGAGAGCTAGACATGACTAAGATAAAAATTATCCTGCATTTATTACATTTCCTTTCCCTTCTTACTCATTTCCTGACTTCAGCCCCTAGCTGGCCTGAGAAATCTATGCTAACATTTAGGTCACTGTACAGAGCCATGGTGAGACCGCATCTGGAATACTGTGTGCAATTCTGGAGGCCACATTACCGTAAGGATGTGCTCAGAGTTGAATCGGTTCAGCGGATGGCCACCAGGATGGTCTCGGGGCTAAAGGGTCTCCCGTACGAAGAAAGACTGAGCAAATTGCAGCTCTACACTCTCGAGGAGCGTAGGGAGAGGGGAGACATGATTGAGACATTTAAGTACATCACGGGACGGGTAGAGGTGGAAGATGATATCTTTCTTCTCAGGGGACCCTCGACCACAAGAGGACATCCGCTCAAGCTCAGGGGAGGGAAGTTTCGTGGAGACACCAGGAAATACTTCTTCACGGAGAGAGTGATTGAGCATTGGAACGAGCTTCCAGTGCAGGTGGTCGAGGCACGCAGCATCTCAGACTTCAAGAACAAATGGGATACCTATGTGGGATCCCTACGAGGTCATGCCAAGGGATAGGGTCACTAGGACTGAATGAGCGGGTCAGTAGAGTGACAGTATAATTACAATTATTCTTTAGGGGGTCAATAGACTTAAGAGGGTGGGTAAATAGTGTGGGCAGACTTGATGGGCTATGGCCCTTATCTGCCGTCATCTTTCTATGTTTCTAAATGATTACATCCCTTAGGTTCATGACAGAGACCTCCTTTTGCATCAGACTCTTTCAAGATGCTACCTGCACCAGCTTTCATATGCATATGTATTACTGTATAAAGCAAGTGATTCTAAGAAACTTGGTTGGTTGGAAAGAACAGAATATGGCGCATTAATGCCATACTAAAGGCTCCTTTTACTAAGGTGCGCTAGCGTTTTTAGCGCGCGCTAAAGATTAGCATGTGCTAACCACACACTAAAGGAAAAATACTAACGCAAGCTCTATGGAGGCGTTAGCGTTTAGTATGCATGGCATTGTAGCGTACGCTAAAACCGCTAGTGCACCTTAGTAAAAGGAGCCCTAAGACTCAACATTAAGCACTAGTGGTTTTAGCGTGCGCTTAGCACACGCTGCATTGCCACGCATGCTAGACGCATAGCCAGCATTGAGCTGGCGTTAGTTCTTGGCGCGTAGCACGGGGTTAGTGAACGCGGCAATGCAGCGCACCCTAAAACAGCTAGCGCACCTTAGTAAAAGGAGCCCTAAGACTCAACATTAAGTGCTAGCGGTTTTAGTGTGCGCTTAGCGCATGCTGCATTGCCACACGTACTAGACGCATAGCCAGCATTGACCTGGCGTTATTTCTTGGTGCATAGCGTGGGGTTAGTGCATGAGGCAATGCAGTGCACGCTAAAAACGCTAGCGCATCTTAGTAAAAGGAGCCCTATGACTCAACATTAAGCACTAGTGGTTTTAGCGTGCGCTTAGCGCACGCTGCATTGCCGCGCGTGCTAGACGCATAGCCAGCATTGAGCGGGCGTTAGTTCTTGGTGCATAGCGTGGGGTTAGTGCACGAGGCAATGCAGTGCACGCTAAAAACGCTAGCGCACCTTAGTAAAAGGAGCCCTAAGGCTTCAAGTTCTCTCAAGCTTTCTATTAGCTCCAGAAAATGAACCTAAAAACATTCAAAATTTTAGCTAGATTTATAAAAGTACACTTCTACATGAGCATGTGCTAAGACCGTTAATATACACGGAGGCAGATTTTATAAAGAACATTCAAATCGGAGCATTCAGATTAGGTCTTGTTAAACTCTGGTAGTATTTTAGAAAATGATTTGCTGCCATAGAACCTTTTTTAGAAATATGCTGTCTGCGTGCAATAGTGTAGGAGGATGGGGAAATACATGGAAAAACAAGAGACTCGTGTAGTTAGATATTCATCATTGAAGTATATATTTACAGAGCCAACTCAATTGATTAGTTTTCTCTCAATGAAACGTCTTGAAAAAGGAATAACAACGTCCATGGAAAGTTAGCCCCCTGCACTTTAGTCAGATAAGGATTTTTCTTATTTAATTAATTTGAATTATATATGTTCTGCTCTTAATCATGGATCCAATAATATTGAGGACTAGTGTGAGATCAGCTAGATTAGTATTTCCTTGTAGTAAAATTAATTTTGGAATTTTAGTTTAATATGTTGTTTGATCTCACTTTAGTGTACAAGATGTATATGCTTGGAAATATTGTAAAATTCTATAAATAAAGAAATAAAAAAAAAAAAAAAGAAAAACAAGAGACTATGGGCCTCTTCTATCAAACTGGACTAGCAGTTTTTAGCGCATAGCAGCTCTAGGAGCGTTGGGAGCAGTGCGGGCCATTCAGCGTGGCTCACCGTGCTACAAACTGCTAGCACAGTTTGACAGAAGAGGCCCTATATTGTAATGATGGGCTGCATCTTACTATGACAGGTAAAAAGATCCTTGCTGAGAAATTCAGGCAATATGTTACTAGGCCTTTAAACTAGAAGGTGGGGTGGCATATGTATGCAGGACACTTATGTGTCCACCTTCAGCAAAGGACAAGATAAGATAGTAGTAAAGATAGCAATGTACACAACAGTATTAGCAACACACTTCTTAGCAAGGCAGCAGGAAGTGGGACTAAGTAAAATACCAGAAATTGTCACAGAAAAGTCGCTGGAAAGCAATGGCCACAAATGCTCACAGTCTAGGCCAGTGATTCCCAACCCTGTCCTGGAGGAACACCAGGCCAATCGGGTTTTCAGGCTAGCCCTAATGAATATGCATGAGAGAGATTTGCATATGATGGAAGTGATAGGCATGCAAATTTGCTTCATGCATATTCATTAGGGCTAGCCTGAAAACCCAATTGGCCTGGTGTTCCTCCAGGACAGGGTTGGGAACCACTGGTCTAGGCAACAAAAATCACGATTTGCAAGCCTTAATGTTAGAGGCAGACTTGGATATTGGAGTGATCACAGAGACATGATTCAGTGATTCCCATGGAAGGGATTGAAACATACTGGGCTATAGGAAGAACAGAGATGGTTGAAAGGATGGAGGCGTAACTCTTTATGTGAAGACCGATATTCTAGCGACTGAAATGCACGGGACCTAGGGAACAGAAGAATCGATGTGGATAGCTTTGAAAAGAGAAGATAGATCTTTTATCTATGTGGGTGTTGTCTACCGACCTCCGACTCAAACACAGTAAATTGATAAAGATCTAGTTGCAGATATCCAAAAGCTGGGAAAGAAAGGAGAGGTACATTTGCTGGATGATTTCAACCTGCCGGATGCTGATTGGAAAGGTCCATCTGCGGAATCGGAAAGAAGTAGAGAGATAGTGGATGTCCTTCAAGGAGCTCTGCTCAGACAAATGGTGATGGAACCGATGAGAGGAAAAGCTATACTGGATCTGGTGCTCACAATGGGGAAAATGTCTCTAATATCCGAGTGCTAATGAGCATCAAACGGTTTGGTTTGATATAACAAATAAAGTGGAGGGTGGCCACACAAAAAGAAATGTCCTGGATTTCAAACGTGTGGACTTTAATAAAATGGAGGAGTATCTGAAGAAAGTACTAATAGAATGGGCGGACATAAGGGAAGTGGAAAACAGTGGTCCAAGCTTAAAGGAGCAATAAAAATGGCTACTGACCTTTATGTGAAGAAAATAAATAAAACCACGAGCGAAAGGAAACCGATATGGTTCTCCAAACTAGTGGCAGAGAAAATAAAGGCAAAGGAATTGGCGTTCGTGAAATATAAAAATATTCATGAAGAGGAGCACAAAAAGGAATACCGAATGAAAATGAAAGAAGCCAAGAGAGAGATACGTATGGCACAAGTGCAGGCGGAAGAGCAAATGGCTAGAAATATAAAAAATGGAGACAAAATTTTTTTCAGGTATATTAGTGAAAGAAGAAAAGCGAAAAATGGAATTGCAAAACTGAAAGATGCTATGAACCACTATGTGGAGAGTGATCAGGAAAAAAAAAAAAAACATGTTAAACAAATGCTTCTGCTCTGTGTTCAAGGAGGAAAATCCTGGAGAAGAATCATGATTGGCAGGTAAAATTGTGAGAATGGAGTGGATACTACACTGTTCACAGAAGAAAGTGTTTAGGAACAACTTGAAAAATTGAAGGTGGACAAAGCCATGAGACCAGTCGGGATCCATCTCAGGATATTGAGGGAGCTCAGAGAGGTTCCGGTGGCTCCACTTAAAGATTTGTTCAATAAATCCCTGTAGAAGGGAATGGTTCCTTGGGACTGGAGAAGAGCGGATGTGGTTCCTCTTCAGAAAAGTGATCACAGAGATGAAGTGGGAAACTATAGGCCCGTAAGCCTCACTTCGGTTATTGGAAAAATAATGGAAGTGATACTGAAGGAGAGGATAGTGAAATTCCTAGAATCAAATGGGTTACAAGATCCAAGACAACATGGCTTTACTAAATCTGATTGAATTCTTTGACTGGGTGACTAGAGAAATAGATTAAGGAAGTGTGTTAGTTATAATTACTTAGATTTAGCAAAGCTGTTGACACGGTTCCTCATAGGAGGCTCTTGAACAAATCTGACTGGCTGAAGTTAGGACCCAAAGTGGTGAACTGGATTAGAAACTGGTTGACGGACAGACATCAGAGGGTGGTAGTTAATGAAATTTGCTCAGATAAAGGAAAGGTGAGTAGTGGAGTGCCTCAAGGATCGGTGCTAGGGCTGATTCTGTTCAATATGTTTGTGAGCGATATTGCCGAAGAGTTAAAAGGATTGCCTTTTTGTGGATGATACCAAGATTGGTAACAGAGTGGACATTCCATAGGGAGTGGAAAACATGAAAAAGGATCTGCAAAAGTTGGAAGAATGATCTGATGTCTGGCAACTAAAATTCAATGCAAAGCAATGCAGAGTGATGCATTTGGGGAACAGAAATCTGAAGGAGACGCATGTGCTGGGAGGAGAGAGGCTGATATGTACAGATGAGGAGAGGGACCTTGGGGTGATAGTATCTGAGGATTTGAAGGTGACAAAGCAGTGTGACAAGGCGGTGACTGTAGCCAGGGGGATGTTAGGCTGTATAGAGCAGAAGAAAGGAGGTATTGATGCCCCTGTACAGATTGTAGGTAAGGTCCCACTTAGTACTGTGTTCAGTTTTGGAGGCCGTACTTGACAAAGGTTAAAAAGATTTGAAGCAGTCCAGAGGAAAGTGACAAAAATGGTAGGGGATTTGCATCAAAAGAAGTATAAGAAAAAACTAGAAGACCTCAACATGGAGGACAGAAGGGACAGGGGTGATATTTGAAAGGTATTAATATAAGACCAAATCTTTTCCAGAGAAGGGAAATTTGTGAAACTAGAAGACATATATTGAGGTTGAGGGGTAGTAGACATAAGAGTAATGTTAGAAAATTATTTTTCACAGAGATGCTGGTGGATGCCTGGAATGCTCTACCAAGGGAGGTGGTGGAGAGGAAAATGGTAATGGAACTTTAAAAAGTGTAGGATGAACACAGAGGGTGGCTAATTATAATATAAATGAGCAAACTTTCACAGTCTGAATCCCGCAAAGGAGATGGTTTGGACAGGCTGGAGTGAGCTTCAACGACAATTCCAGTAGTTGGAACCTAAGGACAGTACTGGGTAGACTTCTAAGGTCTATGGCCCAGAAATAACAAAGAAAAAAAAACCCATTTTAATTTAATCATGAAATTGTAATGCATGCGATTACAGGGCAGGTTGGATGGACCATTCAGGTCTTTATCTGCTGTCATTTACTATCCCCCTCTTCTACTAAACCACGCTAGCGGTTTTAGCGTGGGAACCTGCGCTGAGTGGCCCGCGCTGCTCCCGACGCTCATAGGAACTCAATGAGCGTCGGAAGCAGCGCGGGTCATTCAGCACGGCTCCCTGCGGTGTAGTAGAAGAGGCCCTTACATCTCAATGCCGGATTATGCATGTCCAAATCATACATATGACTCTTAAAGTAACTGCCATAATTAGTAGTCTCGTTAGATTAAATAATGCACATTGATGTGTGTTCGCATGTATTGACACAATAACAATTTTTTATACATCTATCCATTTACATTTCCTACTAAATAACTACAATTTTAATATTACAACAGGAACATTCCTTTCTAGGCAAGGCTGTTTATGTTCTTTCTGGTTTACAGTCTTTCCAGTTCATCTTGGACTTTAAACTCTTCCAACCAGCATATTAAGTACCAGTCTGTGTCCCTGTCCACCACAGATTGTTGAAATATTAGGTTGCAGCTGCTTTGACTTGGCACTAGAAGGATGCATTATTTAAAATGTTTATTTCTTTTCTATCTGGAGCAAACTAAATGCTAAAATGATGCAGTTTGCTATATTTTTTATTCATTTATATGGCATACCAAGCAGTTTTCCATAATGTCTTAAATATCAATGTCAACTCTGTCTTACCTTTCCAGATGCACTCAAGGTACAAGACTAAGGAACTCATTTTCAAAAAAGATAACACGTCCAAAAAGTGGCATAAATGGGCAGATGGACATTTATCTCACCAAATTTGCTATTTTTGACAGTTATCTCGTCAAATTTGCTGTTTTTGAAAACCTGTATGGATATTTATGCTGTTCATCTGCAGTTTGTCTAAATCTCAAGAGGGCATGTTACAGTCATGGTGTGGGTGCGTCTAGGGCGGGCTTATGACTTGGACGTTTTTCTGCTATAATCAGACATTTAAGAATACGTCCTGGGCACAATATGGGCATTTGTTTTAACAATGAATAAGTGCCAAAAATGAGCCCAAACCGATCAGATAATCACTGGATGGATGTACGAATGACCCTCACATACTCTTTTAGTGTTCACTGACACCTTCCCACCCCCAAAGATGTGAATTAAACAGTACATTCCTGCCTGTATGACAGCTTCAGATATTATGGCCAGTCCTAGCAAGCTGCAAGCAGGTCTTTGGAGTAGCCTGGTGGGTGGTATAATGAATGCAGGGAAAAGGAAAGAAGGTACCAAGCCTCGAAACACAGCAGAACAAACAAAAAGAGAGGCATTATTCCAGTGTTTTGAGCAAATTTGATTATGTAAATATATATGTTATTTTAAATGGTCATTCAGTTTTCTAAATGTTTATTTATCATTGGATAGATATAAATGTCAGCTTTTCCTTATTATGACTGGGATAGCCATGCAAATGGTCACTTGTAATTGGAAAAATTGGGATCGCCTTAGTTTTACTTTTTGGTGGGCGAATTTATGCTTAAGTTATAAGTATGAGAAGATGAATGCGGACATGCTGGGGTATACTAAGATATTCAAGTTAGTTTGGGGCCCATTGACGTCTTGAGGGTTCATTATAGTTGTCTCTTATCTTTATTTCTATTGTTATAATACACATACATCCGGAGGGGGGGGGGGCGGGGGTATATCTTTTGTGTGGTTTATTCTCTGATGAAAATGTTGGCTGGAAGAGGGGGTTTTATTTTTGTATTGATACTGATTGATTATAAGTGCTTATTTGATTATTATTATTTGTATGTATATTGTATTGCACTTTTTGTTGGCTTTGAAAACTTAATAAAGATTTTTTTTTTAAGTTTATTTATTAAAATGTTTATTTGTTACATTTTTTAGTTAACAATTGTCCCCTGAGGAAGGTGATGCAGTTGCCGAAACTTGGATCCTAGTCAGGACTTTGTTTGCCTTAATATTTTAAGGATTCACTATTGAACTTTGATACAAACTGTCAATATACATTTGTCACCGCAAGTTGGATTTGACATCTCCAGTGCCTCTCTTTTTGTTTGTTCTAGGTGGTATAATGAGCCACTGAGATGGGGACTCAGGCTCATATCCCATTCTAACCACTACCCTTGTAGTGGAACATGTGAGCCTTCCAAACACCATTCTAATCCTACCAGCACCAATAAAGTCTGTGTCGGGTTTTCTGAGGCAGCTGGATGTGAAACGCATCAAGACCTGCCTAAGCCTTTGTTCCGCTCCAGGGCAGATAAGTTTTTTAAAAATAACTAATTCAAGATTTAACTAGCAAGATGTTGAAAACTTATCAAATGCAAACCCATGTTATGTGCTGTGATTGAAAAAGGAGAGTTTTTCCTGCTGCCAGAGCTCTGCTCTAAGTCTGGTCTCTCACAAACATTTTTCTGAGCACTCAAAAAAACATGTTACACTGTATTTGAATTACTACTACTATTAATTATTTCTATAGCGCTGAATTAATAATCATTGAGGACTCTTTTTGGTTGTTACATTGTATCACATTGTCCTTGGCTTGAGAACAGAATGCAGAGGGTGAGCATAAATGGGAAATTCTCGGACTGGGAGAAAGTGACTAGTGGCGTGCCCCAGGGCTCAGTTCTTGGGCCCATCTTGTTCAATGTTTTTATAAATGACATGGAAGAGCAAACAACAAGCAATATAATCAAGTTTGCAGATGATACAAAACTATGTCGGTTGGTTGGCTCTCAAAGGGACTGCGAGGATCTTCAGAGGGATCTGAACCAGCTGGAGAAGGGGGCAAAAAAATGGCAGATGAACTTTAACATAGACAAATGCAAGGTGATGCATCTGGGTAAGAAAAACAAGGAACATGAATATAGGATATTGGGTGTGGCATTAGGAAAATGCGAACAAAAAAGGGACTTGGGGGTACTGATAGACAGAACCCTAAAGCCATCGGCTCAATGCGCGGCGGTGGCTAAGAAAGCAAACAGGATGTTGGGCATGATTAAGAAGGGGATCATGAGTAGATCGGAGGACGTCATAATGCCACTTTACAAAACAATGGTCAGGCCACACCTAGAATACTGTGTCCAACACTAGTACTTCAAGAAGGATATAACTCTGCTGGAGAGGGTGCAGAGGCGAGCCACGAAACTAGTCAAAGGTATGGAAAATTTGAGCTACAAAGAACGCCTCGGAAAACTGGGACTGTTCACTCTCGATAAGAGAAGACTGCGAGGGGATATGATTGAAACTTTTAAAATATTAAAAGGATTTGACAAAATAGGCCAGGCAGCAGAACTACTGACTTTTTCAGATGTGACTCGGACAAGAGGTCATAGTCTGAAACTGAGTGGCAGCAGGTTCAGGACAAATGTCAGGAAGTTCTGTTTCGCACAGAGAGTGGTGGACGCTTGGAATGCTCTTCCGGAGAAGGTTGTGACAGAGACTACTGATTTGGGTTTTAAGCTCCTTGCAAATCATATCGAGGGATACGGGAAATCCGAGTCTCCAACAGGGATCACCTAACTGGGCCTCCGCGTGTGCGGGTCGCCGGACTAGATGGACCATGGTCTGATCCGGTGAAGGCGTTTCTTATGTTCTTATGCTTGGTTATTAAGTGTCACTGGTGTGTTGGGTAACCTTTTAAAGTGAACAACTGATCCACTTTATAAAAAAATGAACAAAATTGAGTATCGCTACGTGATAAAATTCCTTCATTTGAAGGGAAAATCGCCTACCAAAGTTAAATCTGAGTTAGATGTAGTGTATGGTGATGCACCGCCTTCATTTTCAATAATGAAAGCATGGGCTGCTGGGTTTAAACATGGCCAAACAAGCACTGTTGATGAACTGTCTGGATATCCAAAAACAGCAATAACCAACAAAATGGTTGATGAAGTTCACCGAATCGTGATAGAATATCGCTGATTGATCCTAAATGAGATAGCAGATGCTGCTGGCATTTCATCAGAACACACCATCCTACACAAATATTTAGGCATGAGGAAGTTGAGTGCATAATGAGTGCCACGTTTGCTAACCATTGTCCAAGAAATAAGTTCTCTTGCACCAGGACAATGTACTGGCTTATATATTAACAGTTACAATGGCGAAATTGCATGAATTGCAGTTCAAATTAATTTCCCATCCACCGTACTCTCCAGATTTAGCTCCCTGAACTTCTTTCTGTTCCTGAACATGAAAAAATGGCTGTCTAGGAAGAAATTTTCTTTGGATTCTGTGGTCATAGATTCTATAAATAGCTTTTAAAGTTATGACATGAAAGGTCTGGAAAAATGCTGGAGCAAACGTATTGAGTTAAAAGAAGACTATGTTGAAAATAAATTTAATTCCCCTCCCCCCCAAAAAAATTTTTTTTTTCTTGATTAGGCCAAAAACTTTTCAATTGACCTTAATACAGCCCAGGAACAAAAATCATGTTTTACTTGGTGTAATACAGTAATCAATTTAGGGAACATTTCAGACAATGGGAGTTTTCTGACAAACAAATTTCAAATAATGTGAATTCTTTCCAATAATGGATTGTATGAAGTCAATCTAGAGTTTTGAAGACTTGTTTAATTGAACACCAACATTGCATTTCATCCAAAAAATGATGGAACCTTTGATAGAACATAGTGTGTCAGACTCTTGAGGAAGATAGAACAGCGGTTACTTTTCATATTGAAATCTGTTGCCCCGAATGGACTGAACGTTGCCTTGGAGTGGAAGGCACTCTTGTGATTGGACCACTGAAAGGTGTAATGTCATTATGCATTGATTTAAATTCTGACTTTTGGGCTTTCACTTTCTGGTTTGATTGCAGGTGACTCCATGGTTTGACTCAGGGTACTCCTGTCGGGAGTGTGGATATCTTGGATATTAGAGATTTGTTTGAAAGAACTGTTTTCTTGCAAAGCACCATTCTAAATGGCTAGAAATATCTTTAATGGGAGTCCTTAATAATAATTTTCCTGCTGTTTGGGAAGGAACCTATGCACTTTAATGGTTTATAGTGGAGTTTTTTTTAAGACCATTGAATGAATGATAGCCGACTGAAATGAGCTTGCTCATAACAGTGCTTTGCATATTTATTGAGGTCTTTTTTTCTCCACTTTTGTAAAGTGCTTTAATAACGGTTCCACTCTACAGCAGAAGAGAGTATGTTTTGAATATAATATTATTGATTTCAACTACCCCAATATTGATTGGGTAAATATATCATCAGGGCATGCTAGGGAGATAAAATTCCTTGATGAAATCAAGGACTGCTTTATGGAGCAGCAGGTTCAGGAACCAACAAAAGGTGAAGCAATTCTAAATCTAGTTCTTAGTGGAGCACATGAATTGGTGTGAGAGGTAATGGTGCTGGGGCAGCTTGATAACAGTGATCATAACATGATCACATTTGATATAATCCCTTGAACTTTTTTTGGGGAGTGCAGGGGTTAAAGCCACAGCCTCAGTACCCTCAGGTTGTGGGTTCAAACCTACACTTCTCCTTGTAACCTTGGGTCTATTGCCCCCAGGTACATTAGATAGATTGTGAGCCTGCCAGGACAGACAGGGAAAAATGCTTGAGTAACTGAATAAATTCATGTAAACCATTCTTAGCCCCCCGGGGAGAACAGTTTAGAAATGTGAACAGTGTGTTCTCCTTTCCTCTAGAAAGAATGTTGATCCTTTTACAAGTTATGTTGCCTGTTTATAAACCACGTTAACCTGTACCAGTAAAAGCAATATTTTAAATCTGAATAAACCATAAAGCATTTAAAGGACCTGAGAGAAAACTGAATTTTGTCCCATGCCCTTAGTTCCTCCCTTCCCTTCATCTGTCATGGCTATTTTTTTGACATGATGGGTGTTTCCTGTTTCTTTCAATGTTTTTCTAACCTAGTCTGGCTTCTGTTGAGATCGCGCAGCAGTAGGAGTCCATCTACAGTTAGAAGTGGTAGATATGTTTGAAATTTCTGTCTCATCTAGTCCAGCTGTTGTAGTAACAAGGCTTGGTGAGGTCTCTCTACCAAACTTGGTACATATTCATTCTGAGTTTCACCAGTTAAAATTCCCCCCAACTTCCACTGCGCAAACTTTGGCAGTTTTTCAAATTGAAAGTGAAAGTGTTTGCACAGGTATCCCACTGCAGTATAATATTTAATCATGCATATTGTTCCACAGGAAAATCAAATGCACTTTATACAAATAATTGTTTTTGTTTGTGATCATGTTTTTTGTCACATTTTTGTAGACACAGTTTGCCTTGAAAATGTCTCTGCACAATGAAGCTGCTGTCACCTGTTTGGTGGTTCAAATTGAAGGCAACAGACTGGGGCAAGGAAGGTGGTCAGGCTATACTGTCAAATTTAGATTTAGGAAACAGTTAAACCCCAAAGGGGTAGAAACAAAAGGCCTCACACCCTGCCATTTTACACTGGGAGTCAATTAGAGTTCAAAGGTTTTGCAGATCCTCTGGCTACAAAGGCATTAAGGGAAGCAGGAAAGGCGAGGACAAGGAAAATTTGAGATGGTCTTTCCTTGGATATAGAATGGAGCAAACAGAAATAGATGAGGACCATGGGACAAAGCATTTGATCATTAATTCCGCAGTCCTCTCCTGCTCTCGTCCAAATAGTGCTAAGTTTATGCAGAAACTCTATTTTCTTTCATTTCAGTGAAAGTCTCACACACCAAAAAGCACACACACAAAAAAATTCTAATCCAGTTTAGAACTTACCGGTAACAGGATGTTTTATCAATATGTTTCACAACAGAAATGTTAAAGTGTTAATGAGCTTTAGTGGTCATATTAGTCCTGTAGAAAACAGGAGTGTCTAGGTCAGGGGTAGGGAACTCGGGTCCTCGAGAGCCGTATTTCAGTCGGGTTTTCAGGATTTCCCCAATGAATATGCACGAGGTCTATGTGTATGCACTGCTTTCAATGCATATTCATTGGGGAAATTCTGAAAACCCAACTGGAATACGGAGTTCCCTACCCCTGGTCTAGGTGATGGTACCTTAACCCTACCCCCCCCCCCCCCCCACACTCACACACACTTTTACAAAAGTGTAACGCGGTTTTTAACACCGGCCTTGGCAGTAACAGCTATGACTCTCATGGGATTCCTATGAGTGTCGGTGTTGTTACCACTGCGGCTGGTGCTAAAAACCGCGCTACACTTTTGTAAAAGGATGGGGGGGGGGGGGTGTTAGTGCAAGAAAGACTAAAAAATATTAATATGTCAACTTTTTTAAATCAAAACCAATATTTTAATTCGTAAAAGGCAAATAAAAGACCTGTGCTCAGAAGAATATAATTATTGTATGGTGAATGAGAAGACTATTACCAGACAGCCCCAACTGATAATCAATGCACGTGAAAAAATATACACTCCCCACATTTTTACAAAGCTGCGGTAGTGGCTGCCGCACAGCAAATGCTCCAATGCCCATTAAATCCCTATGGGCATCGGAGCAATTACCACAGCAGCACTGCTACTGTGACTTTGTAAAAGGAACCCATATTCATTGTGTGCATCTGATAGCACTCTAGAAATAATAAATGGTTCATAGACAACAACGCGGAAGACAAAGGCGCGCGCCGACAACAGAGCGCAAAACGGAGGCGCGCGCCAAAGAAAATTACTGTTTTTAGGGGCTCCGACGGGGAGTTTTGTTGGGGAGCACCCCCAGTTTACTTAATACAAATCGCGCCGGCATTGGGGAGGGGTTTGGGGGGTTGTAACCCCCCACATTTTACTGTAAACTTAACTTTTTCCCTAAAAACAGGGAAAAAGTGAAGTTTTCAGTAAAATTTTGGGGGGTTACAACCCCCAAACCCCCCACAATGCCCCCACAACGCGGCGCGATCTGTATTAAGTAAAGTGAGGGGTTCCCTCCCCACGCCCCCCCGTCGGAGCCCTAAAAACAGTAATTTTCTTCGGCGCGCACCTCCGCGCTGCGCTCAATTGTCTGCTCGCGCCTTTGTCCCGACGCGCTTTTGACCTGACACCATAATAAATAGTAGTAGTAGTAGTAAAAAAGGAAATTTGCCACAAAGAACTCATTTTAAAGTAGAAGTGCAAAGCAATCTTGATATTGCTAATGGTCGTTTTGATCTTATTTGCAAAAATGCTGAAATCCGCTTGCCATCTGAATCAATATATCAGCCAACTCTGAAAAAGAATCATAAATACCATGTTTCCCTGAAAATAAGACCTACCCCCGAAAATAAGCCCCAGTTGCCGGCAGCAGCAGCGCTTCCCCCCACCCGCCGCCATGCCCCCCCCCCTCCTGCTGACCCATCTCTTCCTCCCATCCAAACCGCGAGACAGGAATACCTTATAACAGCGGCCTTCTATCTCCTGGGCGTTCCTTTGCCACATCACTGATAATGTCATCAGCAACCCGGCAGAGGAACGCCCGGGAGATAGAAGGCCGCG
Organism: Geotrypetes seraphini; assembly: GCF_902459505.1. Lineage (NCBI taxonomy): Eukaryota > Metazoa > Chordata > Amphibia > Gymnophiona > Dermophiidae > Geotrypetes > Geotrypetes seraphini. The sequence goes on from NC_047089.1 coordinate 198,693,104, forward strand.
AAGCAGCCTATGTAGATTGCTGTTGATGCTGTTATAAGGTATTCCTGTCTCGTGGTTCGGATAGGAGAGATGGGTGTACGGCGGTGGGCGGATAGAAAGATGCTATATGGGGGATGGGGGGATAGAAGCTGCAAGGGTTCTGCTGCACAGGGGGATGGGTGAGAGGGGAAGAAAGATGCTGCACATGTGGGGGAGAGAAAGGAAACAGGAAGAATTGGGGTGGAGGAGAGGAAGGGAGAGATGATCATTACATGAAAAAATAAGACATCCCCAAAAATAAGACCTAGTGCCTTTTTTGGGCCTCAAATTAATATAAGAAAGTGTCTTATTTTTGAGGAAACACGGTATTCCATAAAGAATGTAGGGCTCCTTTAATGAGCCACACAAGGCATTCCAGCTTGCTTAATGCAGCAAAAATTGTCTAATGCAGCATGTGCTAAAGTTTTCTGTATTATTTTTGCCATCTGCATGCATGCTGTATTTATTTTTTGCATTTTTTTTGGGAGGGATGTGTCAGAGCAAGGATACGTTAATCCTAGCGCACTGACGTTACCACTTCAGTGGTTAGCCCACCTATAACATGGGAGCCCTTCGCACCTCTCAAATAGGAGGCAGGGGGTGCCCCTGCAGTAACATTTGTTAAATAGCCTTGTGCTAATACTAACATTAGTACATGACCAGAAAAAGATGTAATAGAAAATGGCTTCTTTTACAGCTGGTCTACAAATGGGCTTAGTAAAAGAGCCCAGCAGTAATTCTAGTTACTCCAACATGGCCCATGTTCACCACATATCAGCTTCCTCAGGGAGAATGTGTGTATATGCCTTTGAGTCAACCACTGACCCATGGCTGCATGTACAGTGAGGAATCCTTATGCTTCTAAGTCTGGCAGAATACAGGCCACACATTTAGAAACCTAACTTAGGGCCTCTTTTATGAAGCCGATTAGCGTGGGCTGCTGCAGTAAATGCCCTGAAACCCACAGGGATTTAAAAGGCTTTGGGGCTTTTGCCGCTTGGCACTTGCTAGCGCAACTTCATAAAAGAGGCCCTTAGGAACATAAATTTAGGAGCTATTTTTTTTTTTTTTTTTTTTACTGAGCTCATTGGTTTTTATATTTACTTTATGACCCACATTAAACAATGTATTCAAGCATCACAAGGCAGGTCAGAAATTTATTTTTGTAATACTAGCATCTCATCTTTGGAATGTGATTGATGTTACTAAACAGGTGATGTGAGGTGATTTACCAGAATAAAGAACAGCATACCTAACTCCAGAGTAAGATTGTCACAATGATGCCTGACTTAGAAAAGAAGATGCAACCAACGTGAACATGTCAATGAACATGACTTATGTTAACGTTCAGCTCTGAGCCCTAACATGTATAACACTGGTTTGACCCTTGCTGTAATACTGGTAGGGATCCCCCCAGCAGCCCCAGCCGAGGACCAACTCCAAACAAAGCCAGAATGCCCTTCTACCAAGCTCTGTAGTCAGCAACAGCATCCTTGAGCCACCAGCAACTAAGCATATGAGGGTTTCCGACATCGGTGGCTTAGAGATGCTGCTGCTGCCTGCCAAGTTTGGTAAAATGGATTTCTGGCTAGCTTCAGAGAACGTCCTCAGCTGATAGAGCTTGGGGATCCTCATTAACTAAAGTATTTATATTTTGAGGTGGGGGTAGAGCATGGCAGAGAAAATCTTGTGCCCACCTTGGCTATCTGGCTACGCCACTGCCTAAATCTACCATCTACCATCAGTTCATGTCTTCTAGCTTTACCATTCCCCCATCTGTAGAAAAGAACTCCAGCAGTGTACTAGTATTTTCTCAGGATTCAAGTTATTTTTATTTCTTCCCACTGCAACTTAGGCCTTGAGGTATCTGGCTCTCCTCTGCTACTTAGACATGTGAGCTTTTACTGCTACTAATCATTTCTCTGTGTGTTTCACATCTTTTCTCAGTCCCAGTTCAGTGTCTTTCTTGTTTTTATGCATCACCTCCAGGACTATCCTCAGCCCCTGAGCAAGAGGCAGGCTGCACTTGCATGATAAATTGATCAAAACCCAAGACAGAAAACCAGACATCAAAAGAAGAAGTATATCCAGCAATAATCAAGGTATGTAGTTAAAGAACTTTTCCATTCTCTACTAATTGCATTTCTCTCCTGCACGGCAGGTTGTTTCTAATCTCACTAACCTAATAATCCAATATATATGAATTCTATATCACTATAACTAAAACAAATTAGCAAGCACTCCGGCTGCCATATTGCGGTTCATCACATGCCCTGTGGCTATTTCCTTCTCCTAAGTTCTGTGTTGCTTCCAGAGCTGAATGACACTGATGAAAACAAAACCCTATTAATCTGTGAGTGAAGTGCCAGCAATGGGAGCAGGTTTACTAAAATGCTACTACTTCTGACTAGGTAACACTTGTCAAATTTATGAGCCCATTAGGGACACAAAAAGTACCTGCTTATAGCATATACCGTGGCATAGGAAAGAGAGGGTGGATCACCCTGGGCGCTGTCACCTCTCTTCTTTGCCCATCCACATCTTCAAAACTTTGCCAATGCGAGCAGCATCTCTTACCTGTTGCTCATGCCAGTATCAGCTATGCATCTGACATCACTTCCTGGTCATGGGACCAGGAAATGATGTCAGAGGGAGAGCTGAGGCCAATGCGAGCAGCAGATAGAAGATGCTGCTCATGGCAGGTGAAGATTTTAAGAGGTATTTGGGGTGAGGGGGGGAAGGAGTGCAAGGGGTGGGCCTGGAAGTCAGAAGTGGGGTAGGGGCACATGGTGCCTCCTTCCCTTGCTATACTACTGAGCATATGTAAACTACTTTGATTGTACTTATAGAAAGGAGGTATATAAAATCCATGACCCTTGACCCTTTACTCTGATGAGGCCCAGATTTAGGGCTCCTTTTAGTAAAGTGCGCTAGCGGTTTTAGCACGCGCTACAATGCTGCACGCGCTAGACGCCAATGCCTCCTTAGAGCTTGCGTATTTTCTGTGTAGCGTGGGGTTAGCGTGCGCAGCATTGTAGCACGCGCTAAAAACGCTAGTGCACCTTAATAAAAGGAGCCCTTAGTGTTGTCATCTCACTGTTTTGATTTCACCTTCTGCCTCTCTCTGGTGTATTATTTTTATTATTTCAGTGGAAGATCAAGGTGAGTTACATTCAGGTACAGTAGGTATTTCCCTTTCCCCAGAGGTAGAACTGCCAGATTTTCTCTTTAAAAAAAATGAGGACACCTGGCCCCGTCCTTTTTTGCCCCCAGCCCCGCCCCATTTTGCTTCCAGCTCTGCCCCATTCTTCCCCCAGCTGCACTCCAGCCAACCCTCCTGTCTCCTTCCCCGAGTTCTGGAGGGCCTCTGCACATGAAACATAGAAACATAGAATATGACGGCAGAAAAGGGCTATAGCCCATCAAGTCTGCCCACGCTAATGACCCACCCTCAGATTTCACTCCGCTAGAGATCCTACATGCATATCTCATTTCTTTTTAAAATCTAGCACGCTGCTGGCGTTAATCACCTGCAGTGGAAGTTCATTCCAATGATCGACCACCCTTTCGGTGAAGAAATACTTCCTGGCGTCGCCATGAAATTGCCCGCCTTTGATTTTCAGCGGATGACCTCTTGTGGTCGAAGGTCCTTTAAGAAAAAAGATATCGTCTTCCACCTCAATGCGGCCCGTGATATATTTAAACGTCTCAATCATGTCCCCCCTCTCTCTACGTTCCTCGAGCGAGTATAGCTGCAATTTATTCAGTCTTTCCTCATATCGGAGGTTCTTGAGTCCCGACACCATCCTGGTGGCCATTCGTTGAACCGACTCAATTCTCTGCACATCTTTTTGATAATGTGGTCTCCAAAATTGAACACAATATTCAAGATGAGGTCTCACCATGGATCTGTACAAGGGCATTATGACTTCGGGCCTCCGGCTGACGAAACCTCTACGGATGTATCCCACCATTTGTCTAGCCTTGGATGCAGCTTTCTCCACCTGATTGGCAGTTTTCATGTCTTCGCTAATGATCACTCCCAAATCACGTTCTTCCCTGGTCTTAGCTAAGGTCTCACCATTTAGAATGTAAGTTCTGCACGGGTTTCTGCAGACATTGACGCAATAATGTCACGCGCATGCATGCACGCATATGATGTCATTGCATCAATGTCCACACATGTGCAGAGGACTTCTAGATATAGCCCCCAGCTCGGAGACTTCCAAAATCTGGACATGCAAATCTTGCATGCCAGGATGTATGCTTGATTTCAGGTGTTATAAACCTTACTCCTACAGTTGAACACATATTTTAGTGCTGCATGTTGTTCTACAAGGAGCGCCCATTCTGGAATGCCCTTTATAGAATACCATTCAGTACTGATTTTATTGGTGCCAACAGTGGAAGATTGTGTCTGTGTGCTGCTTCATTGTAGCCTTTTAACTACTTAGATTTTCTGTGACTTTTATATACTGTGTGTATATATATCTATATATATAAAAGAGAGCCAAGGAAAGACAATTAGGGCTCTTCAGCTTGGAAAAGAGACGTCTGAGGGGAGATATGATTGAAGAAAGCCATAGCATACCATGATGGCTAAAATATCGGTTCTACCTACTCAGATGCAGTGAGACCTGGACAACTGCAACAATCATGATGCCAGCCGTGGAAGCCTAGGAGAACAGTATATACCTGCCTGTACGACAGCTTCAAATGTTATGGCCAGTCCTATTAAAGCAGTAAAGTTTCTGGAGTAGCCTTATGGGCTGTGTAGTCAGCCATAGAGATGGGACTCAGGCCCATACTCCACTCTAACCACTACACTTATTGTGGAGTTTGTGAGACTTCCAAACCCTATCCTAATCCCACTATATCCAGTGTGACTTGCACGCGCTAGTCTTGGGCGTGCGCTAAAAACGCTACCGCACCTTAGTAAAAGGAGCCTTTAGATGCAGGATGATCTGTTAACTCCAACTTGCTGATTACAATTCTTTATTAAACAAATATCACAAGCCAAAATTAATTTGATAATTTTATTTTAATCTCCAGAGATGTCTACCATCAGCTCCATGGAATGGCATCTTCAATTATAAAAATAAGCAAAGAAAATAAAACTTACATCTTTCTCTCATCACCATGATATGTTAACAACCTTTTTTTTATTATATGCACACAGTTTAAAAATGTAATTTAATAAATAATGACATATGCCAGATATGTTTGTTTATTCCAGTACTCTTCACCAAAATAAACCCCCAACCTTAATGTTATAATTAAATTATAAATAGTGAAAATATATAATGGCACAAAAATGTCTAAAGTGCAAAGAAGATCACACTGTAGAAATCATACAACCAACATTTCTGTAGAGCAGTACAATAAGCCACTCATTTGCTACGGGTGCGGACACACAAATTGATTTTTTTTTTAAATAACACTTTTATAAGCATTTCTTTCCCAACAGATTTCAATGACAGACTGAATGGCCTGAGATTACCATTGAAAAACTTGAGACTTAAAATCAAAAGAACAATTTTTTTTTTTGGAAGATATGGGATGGTAGAAAAGTGGAAAGATGACATGACCTTGGGTACTCCTCTAAATTGCAAAGGTTACTGTATTTCCCCAACAATAAGCCGTGGCTTATACATTGATTTTACAAACCTGGCTATGGGATGCGGCTTGCTTGAATGGGGCGGCCTATCTAAAGACTTGAAAACTTTTTAAAATCACGTACCTTGTTAAATCACACACCCCCCGTACCTTTTTAAAATCCTGGCTCGCTCCTGTCTTTCCCTCGCTGGACAGCTGCCTCCTCCAATCTCGCAACCAGTGGTGCAGAGCAGAAGTGAGCTTTCGCACTCTAGCCTGGCCCCGTGCCACTTCCTGAATGGTTGCAGTTAGTTCTCACGGGACTCAAGAGAACTGACGGCAGCCATTCAGGAAGCGGTGCGGGGCCAGGCTGGAGTGTGAAAGCTCACTCCTGCCCTGCACCGCTAGTTACGAGATTGGAGGAGGCAACCAGCAGCCATCCACTGAGGGAGAGACAGGAGCGAGCCAGGATTTTAAAAAGGTACCGGTAAGATAAGCTGCGGCTAATACCATGGGGCGGCTTATCTTACAATTTTTAAACAAACGAGCATTTTCTGCGGCTTATAGAATGGGGCGGCCTATCATGTGGGGGCGGTCTATTGTTGGGGAAATACGCTAATAGGCCAGTCTGGCTCAACAGGAACACTTCTTTGGAAAGTGTAGATGAGCTCAATACACAAAGATAACCTTGCTTTTACATTAACATATACAGGAACACTTCTTCACTGTCAAAACAGAACTAGAGGTACTATCTCCAGCTTTACTACAGTTGAACCTGGTATTTTTGGCAGCACCATCCAAAACAAAAAAAGGGCGGACTTTCAATGATCACCATCATTCAGTTTTTTAGGAAGTGCTTTTGAAGTCTAGAAGACTCATTTCTGCCAGAACTCTCACCTTGCACTAGTCTGGATGAAATGCTAGAAATCATATTATGATAAGCTATGAAGGTTAGGTTTAATTCAGAGAAGCCAAAATAAGATACAAACACCTTGTTTTCATCTTTATATTGGAGCTTTGGAAGATGTAAAGTAGATTGCTGAAGGTCACCCATGTTCCATGGCAGAGAAAGTCTCTTGCCCAGGGGTGTTTTTTTTTTTTTTTTTTTCCTGAACCATGGTCCTAGATTCCACCCAGCAAGTCTTTCCTTCTTCCCACTTTTAGTGTTTCCAGAACCTCAAGTTAGTCAACCATTTTACCTAAGTATCACATAAAATACATACATGGCCCATCATTTGTTAAAAGCTACTGTAATGTTTATGGCTAAAAGTGATCACCTGCTGTTCCATATGGCAGCCAGCAGAGGGCAAGACTTGCATAATGGAATAAAATAACTGAAGGACCCTCCTTTTGAATAGACTTGTTGTACCGGGTTCAAACATATGCTTGAGATAAAAATACTTTATTTGGGAGCTGGTCTGATGTTGCACAGATGAATAACGTATAATGTAGTAGATTTGCAATCTACAGCTTTCTGGATCCCTTCTTTCCTCACATCAGATGCTACATCAGTGCTGAATTATGGCAGTATGGATTACTCATTGCTCTTTACTAAAGAAGAGTTGGGAGAGGGGGAAGGTAGAGCACCATATAAGACAGAATTTAGAAGAGTAGATATTTACATCCATGTCTGTTATCACTTTTATAAACAACACTGTTCATATGTCAGTAGAAGAACATGACCCCAGAACCCCAGACAGTATTACCTATTGAATGACTTTCCAAGACACTCTGTTACAATTCAAAAGAGCTAATGTTAAAAGCAGTCAACAACATTTTTTTATTTCTTTTTCTTTTTTTTTTTTAGCAGCAAATAATATTTTAAAGGCTCTGTGGTAAAGATATATTGCTTATAAATTTGCTAAAGCTCTGTTGGCCACGTGCTTTATTTCCACCTCCACAACCCTGTCAGCTAATTCATTAGACTGGATATTTAACACTACAAACATAATTGCCTAAGAGGCAGGTTCAAAAGGTGTGGATAATACTGAGGACTAATTCTAATTCATTGTATAATAGAAGATTTTGTGTTCCTATTAAACACATGTGAACTATTCACTTAGAGTAACCAGGCCAGGACTACATCTGAGCCACAATAGCTAGTATACTTATCACTCAGCTTAGATCTTGCTTGAGAAGTCACCCAGCTGAGAGAGACTGAAAGAATAGTATGCAGGCTTATGAAATAAAAACAGAAAAATGTAGTCAGATAAAGACTATATGGCCTATCTAGTCTGCCCAAGCATACCATCCACTATCCCCTCCTCTCCCTTAGTGATCCAGCTTACTTGTCTCAAGTTGTCCTGATTCAGATAAAGCACTCTTTGTCTCCATCACTGAGGTTGTTCCAAGCATTCACCACTCCTTCTGTTAAGATTTTATTTTGATTGGCTAAGGACTCTGCTCTAGAGGCCTGCACGGGAACGGGTCCCACGGGCTTCCCCCCAGGTTTACAGGGGTCCTGCAGGGACCCCTCCCAGGTCCACAGGACGCTCACAGGGATGGACCCGGGGTTCCAATCCCGAGGCCTACCTAATGATGATAAAGATGAGACGGGTCTGGCATCGCAGCGAGAACAGCCATGCTGAACAATGAGCTCAGAACATAAGCTCAACACATAGGCACACTGAGCGGAGCACTACTGCTGATTCGTCGAGAGGTGCCACATGCACGCTAGAGCGGGAAAACAGCCTATATTTAGTGAGTTGCCTGAGCCCCCCAAAGACCCCGATACCGGCGAATAAGAGAGAACAGCTTCAGAAGCAGTGGCGACGCGACTGAGGGGATTTGAAAAATGAGGATTCCTTTGGAAGCCAGAATGAGTAGCAGTGAGACTCTACACTTATAAAAAAGTAAGTGCACTGAAGTAATAATGTTGCTTCTTTTCTAATTCTTGCCAGTGATGTATGCATCTCTTATTTGGGGTAATGGAGGATTAAGTGCTTGCACAAAGTTACAAGGAGCTGCTGTAGGAACTGTACCCAGTTCCCCAGGTTTTCAGGCTGCTGCACTAACCACTAGACTACTCTACTCGGCCAGGGACAACAAAACCTCAGAAGGTGATGGGATACACAGTATTCAGTTACTGAAAACACATCTGCTATCATTGTCCTCAACATGTTTCATTGTGTTAAGACAACCTTAAAATACTATAGAGATACCACTGAGTGGTATGCTTTGAGGGGGGGGGGGGTAATTTTTTAAGTTTTTTTTTCCCTACAGCTATACCCAGTTTTACCAGAGGAAAATGACTTATTAAAAAGTGCTTGCCTTTGCATAATCTGAGTGTGGACATTTGGGGGAGGGGAGGGGAGTTAGGTCAGCAGTAAACTACACATTGTAGAAGACACATGCATACGTTTACATCGGAATAGGTATAAATAGATGTGTATTCATTTTAACCACGATTTTTGAGGCTATTTTATAAAAAACATATGAAATAGCATTTTTAGACAGGTCTCCTGAGTCTATAAAAGAGATTAATTCTGGATGAGCTCAGCTGTCATAGGCGACAAGTGGACAGGAACAAAAACACCATTTTAAAAAGCTGAATGTCTAAACTAGGGATGTGCCAAAACCAGAACTTGGATGGCAACATGAATGGCTATGTTCTAAACTTTCTACAAAACATTTTAGAACCATGAATGTCCATCATTTCCAAAGAAGATTAAGAAAGCCTTTAAGTTGAAGATTCTTTGTCAAGTCCGCGTGTTTTTCCTATTTGATCAGTTTAAGGTATTAGTACAACCTTTGATTATTGTAATATTTTAGATGGTTGCTACCCCAAAGGACAATTGGAATTATTATAAATGCTGCAAAATATTGTAGCATGTCACTTGCAGAGCAAACAGATATGACAGAGTGAACTCACATTTGTCAAAATTGCACTGGCTTCTGACTGATGCTCAATTAAGAACATAACAATTGCCATACTGGGAAGACCAAAAGGTCCATCAGGCCCAGTATCCCGTTTCCAAAAGTAGTCAACCCAGATGTACATTTGTTTTTCTGTGTTATTCACGGGTTAGCACCAGACTATATGCTTCCTCTAGGCTATCTCCCACTGCGTTATCATAACGCTATATAACAAAATTATACTTTTTTTTGTTCCTGGGTAATAAGTGTTCTTTCTTAATTGCCTATGTCATAAAAGTATTGAAAATGGCTATCATTCCCTTAAACTTTGCTTTTGTGACCAGGACATTAATATTCTGAAATTTACCTTTTCTGCAAAACAGTCAAAATTAATTCCAAGCTGAGTAAATTTAGGGGTCCTTTAACTAATGCACAATAGGGTATTGTAGAACTTGTTAGTTGTTAGATGAAAGTGTGCAAGTCACAGATCAGAAGAAGCATCACCAAGCTTTTTCTACCTTCACCCATCAGTCTGTTTGAGACAATTGAAAGCACCTGTAATCCAAAAGACAGTGGCATCTCTTCATTGACACTCATTCAGGAGCATCAAAGCTGTGCTGTTCCATAACAAAAACAAGTACACATCTTTTATTGGTTCACTCAGTGCATGTCAGAGGATTACAGTACCATCAAGACCTTACTAGGTGCTTTGAAGGTTGATGAATATGGCAGGGAGGTCATCAGAGACTTCAAAATGTGGCATTCCTAATGGGTTTCCAAAGCGATTTTACCAAGTTTCCCTACCATCTCTGCCTTTGGACAGCAGGGACACAAAGGTGCACTAACAAAGGCAGGACTGGCCACAGTGGACTGAGTTCTCTGTGGGGAGAAACAATGTCAAATAGGGATCACTGGTGGACCCCTGGAAGGTGCAGATTCTATAACTACATATCAAATTGGACCTAATGAAAATTTGTCAGAGCTCTAGGAGTCGGCAGCCTTCAAGACATCTTTCCTACTCTGTCTGAGGCAAAGGTCAAAGCTGGTGTCTTCATCAGACCACAGATTTCAAGGAATTTGTTGCAGTGGTTTGGGGCTTCCTGGACAATCACAAGGTAAAAAGTACATGGAGCTGGAGTTGAGAATCTGGTAAAGAATTACAGTAAAATACTTGATGTCTTAAAATGACTTGAGGCTCATCTTGAGACATTCAAGGAGACATGGAAGCAAACTCAAAAGGAGCAAGGTGAGCGCTTCCACCAGGATATACTGGACTTCAAATGCCGCTACCAGACACCATATAATGAGAACATGATGGGAGACATCTAGGGGCTGATTTGTGAAAGTGACTAACATAAAATCACAAAAAACAACAACAACAAAAAACCCAAAACTACTCATCTTCAATATAAATACATGTTATTTGTGATTCCGATGTTGCTTTTTATGACTTTATAAGAATGAAAAGATGAAAATTTGGCTTGTGCATGTTTTAAATAGATAAATTGCAAAAATTTTTGACTATCCTGATCACAAAAGCAAACTTTTTATGGAAAGAACATTTTCTACAATTTAGGTATGAACATTTAGGGCTCCTTTTTTACAAAGCTGCGCTAGCGTTTTTAGCGCGTGGTAGCCGAAAAACTACCTCCTGCTCAAGAGGAGGCGATAGCACGTTAAGGCCCTAACGCATCTTTGTAAAAGGAGCCCTAAGTAAATTACACATTATCACCCAGGAAAATAAATTGTGTTACAAAAGTGTACTCACTTAAGCCTTTGACTTCCACCACTAAGCATGAGTCAAATTGAAATGAATTCATTCTCTAACCTTGTGGAATTTTGTCCCATTACAATTAAGAATATAAACTAATTCTATGACAGTTAGGTATAAATCAGAAACATCTCTAAAATTTGCTGTAATCTGTTGGCAGGTTTTTTTCTGTGTTATTCCTAATTTTGTACTGTCTTCATGCTACGAACTGTTGGGTAATTACATTATCTAAGAATCGATATTATATTGTATTGTTTTCAAGGCAGATGACATGTATATGGAGATTACAGGGGTGAAGCAAAGCTTAATTTGAGCACCCTTCTGTAACTTAGATATTCCAAGGAGCAAATCAAAAAATATCAACATCTATATTTGTGGGAATGCACATTACTTCCCCTTCTAAAATAGGGAAGGGCTGGAACATGGCTGTCCGAGTATTCACCACTGCCTAATGCCCCCTTGTCATATTTTAAATTGTTTTACATAGTAACATAGTAACATAGTAGATGACGGCAGATAAAGACCCGAATGGTCCATCCAGTCTGCCCAACCTGATTCAATTTAAATATATATATATTTTTTTATTTTTTTTATTCTTCTTAGCTATTTCTGGGCAAGAATCCAAAGCTTTACCCGGTACTGTGCTTGGGTTCCAACTACCGAAATCTCTGTTAAGACTTACTCCAGCCCATCTACACCCTCCCAGCCATTGAAGCCCTCCCCTGCCCATCCTCCACCAAACGGCCATACACAGACACAGACCGTGCAAGTCTGCCCAGTAACTGGCCTAGTTCAATATTTAATATTATTTTCTGATTCTAAATCTTCTGTGTTCATCCCACGCTTCTTTGAACTCAGTCACAGTTTTACTCTCCACCACCTTTCTCGGGAGCGCATTCCAGGCATCCACTACCCTCTCCGTAAAGTAGAATTTCCTAACATTGCCCCTGAATATTTATATTTTATACATATATTGATTGTATGTATTTTTTACTTTGTTGTGAACCGCTTTGAACTTCTGGTATAGCAGTATACAAAAAAAATAAATTATTATTATATTGATGATCTGCAAATTTGGACGACCATTACCATGCATTGCAAAAATCAGCATTTGGACATCTATGCATGATGGGACATCTCCATGCCAGGGTAGGAACATCTAGGCACCTGTGCTGTCTTTATAAAATAGCCCCAAGAGAGTTACCTGTTTCGTCTTCTTTAGACAACCTGCTATCACGTAGGGTTACCAGATTTTCCTGAAGGAAAATCCAGATTCAAGGCCACGCCCCCCGAGACCCGCACCATTTCACCCGTATCACTCCCTGTTCTGCCCCCAGATGGCATCCACACAAGCACGGATGCAATGCCATGTTGTCACACGCATGCACTTGCAACAGCACCGTGTTGCGTCCATGCACGCGCAGATGCCCCTTCCCGACGCGATTTCAAAATCCGGACAAAGTGCCGAGTTTTGAAAAGCTGTCCAGACCCCCGGACATGTCCTCGAAAAGAAGGACATGTCCGGGGAAATTCGGACATCTGCTCAACCTAACCTAGAGAAGGAACACATGCACATTCAAGAGAGTTTTCAGGGAAAACTAAAAAAAAAAAAAAAAGTTACAAAAAAACCCCCCCCCAAAACCTCAAACCTGCAATAAAGGTGGCAGCTTACTCAATTCCACTTCTTAAAACTGAAATTATGTACACTTTAAATCATTAATGTAGATATTTACAGCACCATTAAAATTATACCTTTCCTATTTCTCCCTAGAATACCTTTAAAGCAGGGATCTCAAAGTCCCTCCTTGAGGGCCGCAATCCAGTCGGGTTTTCAGGATTTCCCTAATGAGTATGCATTGAAAACAGTGCATGCAAATAGATCTAATACATATTCATTGGGGAAATCCTGAAAACCCGACTGGATTACAGCCCTCAAGGAGGGACTTTGAGACCCCTGCTTTAAAGCTTTTGACTACAGTACCTACACATTTTTTCCTAGAATTGCACCTACATGCATATCACAATACCTACGTATTCTACTAAATTAGCCATTTCTGAAGTTGATAAAGATTGGTTTCAGTGGCATAGTAAGGGTGGGGGGTGGACCTCCTCAGGTGCCATCTTGGTGGCGTGCCAGCAACTCTCGCCCCACCATGCCATGTTCACGCCCTCCCTTCCCACCCCCATAACTTTAAATCTTCACCAGCGCGAGCAACTACTCTAGCCTATTGTGCACATTGACCTCGCTCCTTCCGAAATCACTTCTGGGTCGCAAGGCCAGGAAGCGACAGAGGGGAAAGGCAATGCCAGCACAAGCAGCAGGCCGGCAAAGTTGCTCATGCTGTCAAAGGTTTAAAGAGGTACTGGGAAGTGTGGTGTGTGTGTGTGTAGGGGGAGGGGGGGACACCAGCATCCTGGCTGCTTCCTACCCTTGCTACATCACTGACTGGTTTGTTATTGAAGTAACGCCTAAAGTCTCTCACATTTCATTCATGTTTTTCCATGACCAGCATAGATTCTTAACATGAATTTTATGCCTCCTCTCCCACTATGACAGGACTGCCCAAATCCGGTCCTCGAGATCTACTGGCAGGCCAGGTTTTCAGGATATCCACAATGAACATGCATGTGAGAAATTTGCCTGCACTGCCTTCTTGGTATGCAAATCTCTCATATGCATAGTCATTGTGGATATCCCGTGGATATCCTGAAAACCTGGCCTTGAATATCTTGAAAACCTGGCCTGCCAGTAGATCATTGTGGATATCCTGAAAACCTGGCCTGCCAGTAGATCTCGAGGATCTGACTTGGGCAGTCCTGCTCTGATATTTACTGTGGTACCTTAGGTGGATTTTTACAAATGTGCGCTGCCATAGGAATAGAAAGGGCAGCTCGGCATTTAGCATGGATTGCTCAGCAACATACCTTTGTAAAAGGACCCGTTAATTTGTAGAAGACTAAATCTTGCCTATTCCTCATCTCCCACAAAGAAACTTAGGGCCATTCTATAAACTGTGCCCATATTAGGCACCGCTAAGTGCCCTAACTGCAGCTGCTTAGCAATGCCTACGTTTGGAATCCACACCAATTTCTTTTTGATTGGCATGGTAATTGACCGCATTAGTTTTCAACAACCAATTAAATGAAACAATTTAAGAGAGTTTGGTGCCACGCCCTCAGGATGCTTAGCGACAGCCAAGCGGACAAGCCCTCCCACCCTCAAGGATACTCAACTATACCTATCTAAAAGATTAAATGTGGTTAGGGGCAGAGAAGAGGCATGGTTGAGTTAGGCATCATTAGGCATCCAACATAGGTGCCGCCAAATTAGGCGAGTGACAAGCTGGCCTAATGAGGCAGCGCCTATGTCTAGGACACTTAGCAATGCATAAGTCCACTTGGTCAACCGCTAGGTGTTTATAGAAGCAAGCCTAGCAAAACCTGATAACCATACCAAGTGGCACCATTTATAGAATCCAGGCCTTAAGTGTTGCACAGTTCATATTCCCTTTGCTTAAATGTCTTCAAACCAAAAGCGGGAAATTCAGCTACACATTGCACTAGAACAGCACACATTTGCTTTTTCAACAGTTCTAGGGTCACTGGAATATCCTAAAAAAAAAAAAAAAAATTACTGAGAGCCAGAAGCCAGCCTCTGAAGTACTGCTACAGCTGCCCTCCTCTCCCTCAAGTAAAATGGTATAACCCTGAGGACTTAACCCTTATATGTAGCACTTTTACATATTAGTACAGTAGTTAAATGCTTTGAAAGTTCATGAGCTTTTGGGATGGAACATTTCAATAGGTTCCATGAATGTGGTTGGTATATAGTGCACAGAGGGTAGCGACCCAGGCTTTGAACCAGAAAGGTCTCCAGACTTATAGGTTCTTCTCCATGGACAGAAACCTGAAACTGGCCAACAGGACTGTACAGCTTTTGCAAATATAAATAACTGAGCAGCTGGGGCTTTCTAGCTGCAGTGGACTTATCTGAATGTCTGTCTATCTAAACCCTAATCCATTTTCAGAATACGTAAAGAACATAGGGGGGTTTTATAAGTGAAAATGAAGATACCGATCAGGAACAATGAGAACAGATACCCTACTGTCACATCTCTATCGGAATATTGGAAAAAGGGGAACCAGTGAATCAAAACCAAATTTCTAATTTTTTTGTTTTTAAAGAAACTACATTTGTATGTTTAGTTATTCTTGTGCAGGAGGCTTCTACTTTGGTAAGGTATACATTCGTGTACAGCCCATGTCTGCTTCCTGCAAGCTTATTAAGCGCTCTCTGAAGAGGCATGCTTCATGTGGGGACCCTCACCTCTAAGGTTTCTGAGGTAAACTTTTAGCTTCTGAGGCTCAGGGGCCCGTCTCCTGTTAAAGTCAGCTTGAAGCCTGGCATTGATTTGGGAGCAGTGGTGCGTCTGCAACAGGTGGAAGAGACTAGCCAGGTTTGGGCCAATTTTTTCCATCAAACTGTCCTTTATTGTGTTCACCGTTTCTTCCTCACATTCCAAAAGGCTTCTTATGAGCTTATTGTAATATCTGCATGGAAGAACAAGAGGAGACTTTGAAACTGAGATGCAATGAGAAAGTCAAGAAAAATAAAACAAACATGGATTCTGGAACCTTAAACTATTCTTTAAAATATTCATTACAGATAATACCTTTATATTAGGTTACTGAAAATGTAGCTTGCAAGCTTGAAACTACTAAAGTCCTTCTTTCCTCAGGCAATTCAAGTAGACCTAAAGCAGTGGTCTCAAACTCAAACCCTTTGCAGGACCACATTTTGGATTTGTAGGTACAGTGCTACCCTGAGATTCGTGGGGGTTCCATTCTAGGAACCCCCGCAAATCTCAAAAAACTGTGAATACGGTTTTTCATGGGGGAGCCTGAAGAGGGCAGTGGGAGAGGGCAGCAGGAGAGCAGCTGGAGCGCCGCTCCAACCGCCTCTTCCTGCATGAAGTCGTGCCTTAACCAATCAGGATCTGCGTGTCAAAGCAGCTCCTGATTGGATAAGGCCCGACTTCGTGCAGGAAGAGGTGGTCGGAGCAAACCGCGAGTGATTTCCTGCACTTGCAGTGTTCTGGCTGCTCTCTCCCACTGCCCTCTTCTTGTCAGCGGTTCGCGGTCCGAAAATGCCGCAAATGACTGGGACCGCGAACAACCGGTGGAACACTGTACTTGGAGGGCCTCAAAAAAAAAAAAAAAAGTTAGTCTTATTAAAGAAATTACAATTTTGCATGAGGTAAAACTTTATAGTTTAAAAATCTTTCCTTTTGGCTAAGTCTTAATAATAATATTGTAATTTATAGCTAAAGAGATATATGATCAAGAAACTGATTTTTTACTTTTTTTTTTATTATTTATTGATTTTATAAATATACTGTTCCAGTATATAAATGAGAGAGATTAACACATAATTAAAAATAAACAAAATTCCTTAGAAATTAAACAGTCTCTTTAATAATCCACAATATGAGAAAAGCAATTCACATTACATCATGGGAATTGATGAATATCAAAAAAATATATACAATACTACTACAACAAAGCGGTGTTACATCTTCTAGTTAAGGACTAAGTCCGCGTGAGGGTACTGGGAGGGACAACTCCTTTCCCCTCTAGGAAAAACCATAACTGAACAGGGTCAAAAAAAAAAATGATATGAATGTTGGTCCAAAAGGATCAAACATTTACAAGGGTATCTAAACTGAAATTTAGCACCCAAAGACAGTACAGATTGTCTCAATTGCAGGAACCCTTCTAGTTTTTTAGTTTTGAAACATCTGGGAACATGGAGATCTTAGAATCCATAAAGGTCACGTCTTTAAGCCTAAAAAACAGCCTAAGAAGCGCCTCTGTCTTGTTGAAAGACAAGTCACCAGAAGTGTGGAGTACGAGATGGCTTCAGCCACTGAAGTTTACAATATTCTTGTTATATCCATTATGTTTGCTGGGTCAGGTTGTGAAACCTTCTTTGATACTGGAAGGAAATATTTTATGTAACGGTGGAAGTCCCGAATCAAGATATTTAAATACTTCCTTAAGGAATTTGTTAAATAAATCTCTAGGAGACAAAGTCAGTACTTTAGGAAAGTTGAGTATTCTTAAATTTAGCATTTTAGTACAGTTTTCCATATTTTCAACTTTCCTTACTAACAATTGTCTATCTTGCATTAAGGTAATTTGAGATTTTTGTATCCCTTGAACCTGTTGGTCCAAGGAATCCATTCTTACCCCCTGATTCTTCATTCCTTCCTGTAAGGATTCAATTTTCTTCTCTTGTTCTTTGACTAGAGGTAGCATTCCTGCACATAACTGGTATAGGGAGTCTAATGCCTTCCAGATAGGCTCCAACGTGAACTCTGCTGGCCTTTCCAGTATGGGGACCGCTGGAATCTGTCCTCCTTCTGTTATGGTCAGTTCTACCCTCTTCCCATTCACCTCTGCTACCTCTCGAGAATCCAGGGATGCCGGAGAGCCCTCCAGCTCAGAAAGGGAAGCTTCCAGTCCCTTCTGAGCCACCGTAGTTTCCCTTTCTCGTGGCTGCTGGGGAGGGAGTGGTCCTGCTGGGCTAAGCGACACCTCGCTCCTGAAAGCCGAAACCGCCATTCGGTTCAGCAATGCCGGTTCGCCCTGAGGCAAATATGTGAGGAAGCCGTCCATCGTCCCTTGCCGTCGTGGGGTAAGTTCGGGTTGCCGGACTGTGGCAGCCACTCTCCCCCTCCTTTTAGGCATTGATATAATCTCCGCTAAACTTGGATAAGAGGAAAATTTTCCTGGCAGGGAGACAAATTGTCGGGGTCCTAACTACACCACGGCCATCTTGCTCCGATTTATTTTACTTTTTGTGATTATGATAAATATACCGAGGGCCTCAAAATAGTACCTGACGGGGGCTGCATGTGGACCCCAGGCCGCGAATTTGAGACCACTGACCTAAAGGCTTGTATTTTTAGCTTCTAAACTTAAATTTGAAAATTTACTCAGGCCGAGTTTATAAATTTAGGAGACTAAGAAGTAGGTTGCAACTGGAATAGATTTAGGATGGAGAATCTAACTTAAGTCTCTTAAATTTAGGCGAACGCATGGTAAGCTTGAATCTGGGCACTTAAAACATTAGGGATCAATGTTTAAATCCATTTAACCTGGCACAAAGCTCCGGCAATTCAGTAGAGAGTACCATGTTGGGAGCAATTTTGTTTTGCAGGGCTCTGATCAGCACAAATAGCATGCAAACGATATGCATTCTATTTGTACTGTGCAACTCCGTAAAAAAAAAAGGGGGGGGGGGGGGGTGAACTGTGCCTGGTGCCTGTGCAGAAGAGCAAATTGGTAGGCACTGCTTTTCTGTGCAGGTCCAGCACAGCTCCTGATTGTTGTACAGCCCTAACTTCTTTAGCCTTTACTGATAGGGATGTCATCCCATCCTTTTATCATTTTCATCACCCTTCTCTGTACCTTTTCTAATTCTGCTATATCTTTCTTGAGATGCAGTGACCATAATTGCACATAATATTGAAGGTGCAGTCACACCATGGAGCAATACAAAGGCATAACGTGTTCTTTTCTGTTTTTCATGCTTTTCCTGATCATTCCTAACATTCTATTTGCTTTCTTAGCCACTGCTGCATCCCGAACCGAGGATTTCAATGTTATCAACAATACCTAGCTCCTTTCATTGGGCAGCGACTCCTAATCTGGAACCCTGCATTACAGCTATACTTTGGGTTTCTTTCCCACATGCATTACTTTGCACTTGCTCACATTAACCATCTGTCATTTTGATGCCTAGTCGCAGTATTGCAATTTTTCACAATCCTCTTCGATTTAACGGCTTTGTGTAATGAGCAAATTTAATTCTAACTAGTTATTCCCATCTCTAGATAATTTATAAATTGTACATTCAAGGACTGGCGATGCTATGGTGTTGGTGCTGGGGGTGTGGGGCAAAGCTTGGGAACGCTCTGGCTGGAACTTTGTGGTTATGTGTGTCTAGATTAGGCTTTAAGAAACTATTAAAAAAACATACCTTTTTGTCAATGCATTTATGTGAGGAGATTTGACTAAAGGTTAGGAGACGAGGCTTGCGGTAGGTTAAGGATTTGGTTTGTGTATTTTGATGTTATTCTAAAGTTATGTAGGATTTGCTTTTATAACTACTATGTCTATTTTGTCAAATTTTTAATGCATGTTTAGGTGAACTGTGTAGGTCGGGGCGGCCCAAGTCTGGTCCTTGAGATCTACTGGCAGGCCAGGTTTTCAGGAAGTTCACAATGCAGGCAAGTCGATCTCGTGCATGTTCATTGTGGGTATCCTGAAAACCTGGCCTGCCAGTAGATCTCGAGGACCGGACTTGGGCAGCCCTGATGTAGGTTATATGTGGTATATAACAGGCCTGCACAACTTCAGCCCTTGCCAGGCCAGGTTTTCAGGATTTCCCCAATGAATATGCATTGAAAGCAGTGCATGCAAATAGATCTCGTGCATATTCACTGGGGAAATCCCGAAAACACGAGCACCGGAGTTATGCAGGCCTGGTATATAAACTTTTAAAATAAGTTAAAAAGCAGCGGTCCCAACACAGATCCTGGGGGAACCCTACTATCCATCCACACTATTCTCCCAAAATAATATTTCTTATTGATCCGGAACACAACTTACAACCGATTCTACATCAGAACACATGTACAAGTTCTATTATTCTTTAAATATGGGAACCTTATTGGCACTTAAATTTAGGTGCACTATAGTCAACTGCCCTTCAATTGTTCATTTTCAGAACTTGGGGATAATGATCATTTTTCTTGCAATACAATCTGGACTAACAGCATTATCAAACACTCATTTCACAATAGTACCATTAACCATATAATGAAACTTGATTTCGCACCAACTAAGGGCCCCTTTTAAAAAGTCACAGTAGAGGTTTCCACCTCAGGCCAGCGAGGCAAATGCTCAGATGCTCATAAGAATTCTATGAGCATTTACCTAGCCGGCCTATGGTAGAAACCTCTACCGCAGCTTTGTAAATAAAATTTCCTATGCCACTCTAAAAAGCATTCACTCCTTCCTACCCTCTCTCAGAGAAAAAAAAGAAAAAAACCCCAAAAAACTCTCCTCTTGTTTACTTCAGAATTAGTAAAGCCAAACTGATGTGAATTTAAAAAAAGCCTCTGTGAAGGAGCCATTATGCGTGATAGAAATTTTTTATTTCATAATCTCCATCTTACTGTTGACAGATGCAGATGAACAATGGAAGTGATAAATGTTAAACGATGTTGTTTTTTTTTTTATAGGTGACTCTCAAAGAATCATGACCAAATAGACAACCAGTGCTTTGTGCTTTTCAACAAAAATACCTAGCCGATACCAGTGGTGTACCAAAGGGGGGGAATGGAGGGGGGGAGGTCCACCCCGGGTGCACACCCCAAGGGGGTGCACAACTGGCCACCCACCGGGGAATAGGCTACCACCATCGGAACAAGCCAGCACCGAGTTCTTCCTCCCTGCTTTTCTTCACCATGGGGCCAACCAACTCTCGCCACCCAACGTCAATTCTGACGTCGGAGAGGACATTCTGGGCTAGCCAATCGCTGCCTGGCTGGCCCGGAACGTCTTCTCCGACGTTAAAATTGACTTCGGGTGGCGAGAATTGGTCAGTCCCGTGGGGAGGAAAAGCAGGGAGGGAGAACTCGGCGCCGGTGGCAGCAGCATGTTTCCCAATGGCGGTGGCATGGGGAGGGCAGGGAGAAAGAAAGAAAGGGGGCAGGGTGAAACAAAGAAAAAAAAATGGGGCAGAGAGAGAGAGAAAGAAAGAAAGGGGGCACGGAGAGATACAGACATACAGAAAGAAAAGGGGCATGGAGAGAGAAAAAAAGAAGGGGCAGGATGAAAACAAAGAAAAAGTTGGGGAAGGGAATGAGATCTGGAGGAGAGGAAGCATACAGAGGCTCAAAGGGAAGAAATATTGGATGCACAGTCAGAAGAATAAAGTGCAACCAGAGACTGATGAAATTACCAAACAAAGGTAGGAAAAATTATTTTATTTTCAATTTAGTGATCAAAATGTCCGTTTTGAGAATTTATATTTGCTGTCTATATTTTGCACTATGGCCCCCTTTTACTAAACCACAATAGCGGTTTTTAGCACAGGGAGCCTATGAGCGCCGAGAGCAGCGTGGGGCATTCAGCGCAGCTCCCTGCGCTAAAAACCACTATCGCAGTTTAGTAAAAAGGGAGGGGGGTATATCTGTCTATTTTTGTATAGTTGTTACTGAGGTGATATTGCATAACGTCTCATCTGCCTTGACCTCTTTGAAAACCCGTGGAATATAAATGATAATTAACGTTTTCTCTGCGTACAGTGTGCTTTGTGTTTTTAAAATTTTATTGTTGGTAGATCATTTTGACTTGGCCACAAAGGTAAGGGGGAGGGAGGGAGAAGAGCTGCTGAAAGACATCTAGTAATCCTTGCAGGCTTGACTGTGGAGGGAATTATTTTTATAAAATCATGTTTTGTTATGTGACTGGCATTATTTAGACTTTAATATCTATGAATAAATAGAATGAAAATGATATAAAATTACTTGCTTGTTTTTATGTGCGTGCGCTGAAGGAAAGTGGAGAGAGTGGGCTGAGGACGCTGACGGGAAATGGGGAAGAGAGAGTGGGGAGAAGACGCCGATTTATAAATTGACAATTGTACAGAATATTGTTTTTTTATACTTTAATATAATAGGTTCAATATAAAACAATTCAAGGCTTGTGTGGATGGAATCAGGTGGGGACCAAGCTTATGGGGATTAGTCCAATAAAATGGTATTTTCTTATTTCTCATTTGTTTTATTTTATTTGTTAATTTGTAAAGTGGTGATTGTTATGTATCAGTTTTTTCAAATTTACATCTACTGTCTTTATATTTTGCACAGTATTAGAGGATATGTGTTACTGTTTTTGTGGTGTCATGGTGTTGCATTGTATGCAGAGTCTGGTTTCTTGGCGGTTCAGTTTAACTTTGTCTACATATTTCTATTTTAATTTGTGATTATTCCATATTGGGTGAGGGTTTATCTCTGTTCTGTGTGTATGAAAAGAACATAGTTTTCAGTTGGCATTGACTACAGGATCAACTGACTGTGCGGGATCTAGCTTGTTTAGTTTTACAATGTATGTGCTGGTGTTCTAGTGCTCACTGCAGTGTTTAAGATGCTGCCTTTTCCTAGGTACACTCTTGTGCGATATAGATGGGGGCGTGTCAAAAAAAATGATGGGCCCTGGGTGTCACATATGCTAGATACGCCACTGGCTGATACCACCAAATGATATACAATTAGTTTTCTATAAATCTGCAGTATTTTTGATAGGGCCTAAAGATGTTACAAAACAAACCTATGCTTTGGAATGTCTTCAATAGTGAGGATGGAAATGTTCCCATTTTGGAAAAAACATAACATACATTCCCACATTCTTCATGCCAACTGCCTTGAGCAGAGCTGTTTTGTTTTTACTCTGAATACTCTAACCTTATCCACAATGAATATGGGAATGGAACTTGTATACTGCTTTTTTGTGCTTACACATGCAAAGCAGTTTACATATTATGCAGGTACTTATTTTGTACATGGGGCAATGGAGGATTCAGTAACTAACCCTGATTCACAAGGAGTAGCGCTGTGATTTGATCCCACAACCTCAGGGTGCTGAGGCAGCAGCTCTACCACTAGACCTCTCCGAATATGTATGATATTTGAACACAATGGAAGCAGTACATACAATCTCTCATTCACTCGGATAGCCTGAAAACCAGACTACTGGGAAGTCCTTAACACATCCAATTAATAATAACCACTGGTGTTGGGTGCACTACATTTGTCCGAGCATCCCATTCCTACAGCTTGGGAAGTGAATTTGAATCTTAAAAGTACAGAAGAAAGCACTGCAATGTGTAAGGCATGTAGATTATTCCACATAAATAAAAATTGTGTGGCAGTCTTCAGTTTCTGGATAGTGAATTGGGTCAACTGGACTGCTGAGTAGCTGCTCTCAATCTACCTCAGAGAGGAGGAAATACCTGCTGTCACTGAGAAAACAGCTTAAATATCAAGGAGTATAAGCTGATACTTGACTAAATGTACACATCTTAAGTAAAAACTAGGAAGCATAAGCTAGCAGAACTTTCACTCATCTATAGCTCTCATATTATCACTCCTGCAAGAAATATTTCTGTTATAAGAATAATACAAAGCACAAATAATTGACCTTAAAGTTTGGGCATCAGAATGCTAGCAGAGATCATATTGCAGAAAGGAAGACATTCAAACAATTTGACATCTCTTTAAACTCCCAAGTCATATTGGTGCTCTGTGTGTCCCTTTTTCACATTGCTAGCATGGAATGTGATCTATTCTTGGCCATAGTCAATAGGAGATAAGGTAATAAATACCTCAAGTAGCTAGCTAATCATTCTGACATCAGCTCAGGAAAGACTGCATCCCAAGCCATGCATTTAAACTGTAGTGACTAGATGCAGTTAAAAGCCATTATAACAAACAGATGAAGTAGATGCTACCCAGTCAAAAGAGCAACAATTTAAACAAATTTCTACAAAGGAGTTATTGGAAATTCTTTCGAACAATATTTTGTATGGGTGTAGACAAGTTGGCATAATGGTGCAAGGATGTTGCATCCTTGTATTTATGGGAAAAGAAAAGGTCAGTGTCTTTAGATGTGAAAATGTACTATTTTGCGAACCACGTGGCAGACCTTTGTCTTCAGTATTATATTTCTGAACAATGCATTTGTTTAATCCCCTTTATTAAACAGATGCTCTACAAGAATTAAAATACCACCCTCTATATTGTTCTTATTGGCACTTCGGTAACAAATCACAAAATGAAACATTAGCCCATAAATTGTAGGTTCACCCTTCCTTTTCCTAATACTTGAACAAGTGATGCATCTGATTTTCCCCTTGATGTTCTTCCTCCTACCTGTTGGAAAAGTGATTGGGGAACTGCACAACTTCGGTTATTGCTTCAGGGTTCCTTTTGGCAACGCTGCATATGCCCAGTTTGGTGTAACATTCCTCCTGGACCTCCGAGATCATTCTTTGGAAAGTGGAGCATCTCCGAATAGCTTGGAAAACTTTGGATGTCACTCCATTTGCAATGCACTTCAAACTTTCCTTCACAAATGCTTTTCCCTGTGAATGAACATAGAAGTCTTAAATCGTGTAAGTTACATGTGTAAGTTACATGTGTAAGTTACATGTGTAAGTTCTGATCACTATTCTATGTAAAATGAGCCATTACCTATCTTAGGGATCTTTTTACTAAGTGGTGTTAGAGCATTTTACTCTGGGCTGGTGAGGTAAATTCTGACACTCATTTAATTCCTAGAAGCAATGGAGCATTTACCTCGTCAGCCTGCTGTAGAAATCTCTATTGTAGCTTTGTAAAAGAAGCCCTCAGTTCTTTCCAACCATTGCTTTTTTGCTCTCATTTAATCTGAAGCTTTTATGAATTCAAACCCTTTACGATAGAGTAGGATAGAGCACTTGGACACATTTTTCCTTCAGAAAGGTGACATGCTGCTATAGTCTCTCCAGCATCACTCTCAGGGGTGTAATTGCATCCCCAAGAGTAAATGATACACAAGAAATCAGATTTCTCAATGCCAGTACAGCATTTCAATCACTTGACTAACTAGGTAGCCATTAATGTGTAATGTATATTGAATTTGGTGATTGTTTTATTAATTTATCAGTTGCCCACCGTCTTGATTCTAAACAAATAAAATAAGCCATGGGTAAAATGATGAATGTACAAGAAAGTTACAGACATGCATATAGTTACTGGAAACTGAGGTCTGGTACCATGTGTGATTTTTCAAAATATTTAAGACACAAAAACAGCCAAATGAGCTTGCATTTACATAACATAAGAATTGCCGCTGCTGGGTCAGACCAGTGGTCCATCATGCCCAGCAGTCCGCTCACATAGCGGCCCTCTGGTCAAAGACCAGCACCCTAACTGAGACGACCTACCAGCGCACGTTCTTGTTCAGCAGAAACTTGTCTAACTTTATCTTGAATCCCTGGAGTGTGTTTTCTCCTATATCAGCCTCTGGAAGAGCGTTCCAGCTTTCTACCACTCTCTGGGTGAAGAACTTCCTTATGTTTGTACGGAATCTATCCCCTTTCAACTTTAGAGAGTGCCCTATCGTTCTCCCTACCTTGGAGAGGGTGAACAACCTGTCTTTATCTACTAAGTCTATCCCCTTCAGTACCTTGAAGGTTTTGATCATGTCCCCTCTCAATCTCCTCTGTTTGAGGGAGAAGAGGTCTAGTTTCTCTAATCTTTTGCTGTACGGTAGCCCCTCCAACCCCTTAACATCTTAGTCGCTCTTCTCTGGACCCTTTCGAGTAGTACCATGTCCTTCACGTATGGTGACCAGTGCTGGACGCAGTACTCCAGGTGAGGGTGCACCATGGCCCGGTACAGCGGCATGATAAAACCTTCTCTGATCTGTTCGTGATCCCCTTCTTTATCATTCCTAGCATTCTGTTTGCCCTTTTTGTTGCCGCTGCACATTGTGTGGACTGGCTTCATCGACTTGTCGATCAGAACTCCCAAGTCCCTTTCCTGGGAGGTTCTCTCCAAGTACCGCCCTGGACATCCTGTATTCGTGCATGAGATTTGTTACCCACATGCATCACTTTACATTTATCCACGTTGAACCTCATCTGCCATGTTGATGCCCATTCCTTGAGCCTGATTATGTCACATTGCAGATCTTCGCAATCCCCCTGCGTCTTCACTATTCTGAATAACTTCGTATTGTCTGCAAATTTCATCACCTCACTCGTCGTATCTATGTCCAGATCATTTATAAAGATGTTAAAGAACACGGGTCCAAGCACCGAGCCCTGTGGCACCCCACTGGTGACACTCTTCCAGTCCAAGTATTGTCCATTTACCCCCACTCTCTGTTTCCTATGATCCAGCCAGTTTTTAATCCACGTGAGTATTTCACCCTCGATTCCATGGCTCGCAATTTTCCAAAGTAGTCGTTCATACGGAACCTTGTCGAATGCCTTCTGAAAATCCAGATATACAATGTTAACTGGATCACCCTTGTCTATCTGTTTACTCCCTCAAAGAAGTGCAGCAAGTTCATCAAACACGATCTGCCTTTGCTAAAACCGTGCTAACTGGTCCTCAGCCCGTGTCCATCAAGGTGATCAATGATGCTGTCTTTTATCAGTGACTCTACCATCTTTCCCGTGAGAATCAGCAGCATCGATCTAGGTTTCAAACCAAGCTATTGCCCATTTGCACATCTCCCCAAGAGTTGACAAGGTGACCTCAGTGTTTCCTGCATTTGTAACTCTGGCAGTTCCACAGCATGCATCTTTAGTGTTTTCTCCATTTCAGCATTCTGCCTCATTGAAGCCTGAGCAGACCACCAACTGCCAGAACTTATGTTGATCACCCTGATGCCTGCCCTGCATTCTGGGATACAGATGCCTCTCCTGCCATTTTGCCTTTTGTCTTCTGTCCCACTATCATTGGCAGACTGCACATAGCACTGTGAGCTAATGCAGAATGCTCACTCTTTAGTGTACTGAGGCAAATGTCATTAAAACCCCCCCAACATTTTGTAAGAGTACAGCTCATCTTTGGAGACCACAAGCACCATAAGCTCATTAGCAAAATTTAATTTCAGAAGGAATAAGTTTTTAGGAAAATGCAATTGTCTAGGAAAGAGAAGAGGGTTGGGACTAGAACAAAGCTGAAGGGATCAATTTGGGGACCGAGGTTAAGGTCATGTCCAAGTCAGCATCCCAGGCCCTTCTTTCTCCCTCGTCAGTCATAACGCTTTACAAACTTGGTTTCCCACCGACATTCATGTCTCCTAAAAAAATGCTGATGTAGTAGGATTCAGTGTAGCCAGAATAACCAGCCCTCTGACCAAAGCAAGTAGTGAGTACATGTTAAGATATGTTTACAAAAAAGTCATACTGATGGCTTGATGAATGGGCTATTGTTTACATTTTATATGGAACCCCCCCCCCAAAAAAAAAAAAAACACACAACTTATCCTAATCCAGCCCTAATGCCTGTACCATGTGTTCAATGTACCATACTATATTCAACTATGCATAGACATTTTCCTTCAATCTGCTCACAAGTTTATCACAGTGAGACTTTGTCTAACCCACCTTTGCTGTCTGTTTTAGCTATACATCCCTTTTAATGCCTATTAAAAAGTTTCATTGGCATTGTACTGGGATTGATTAAATTTTTATTACTGGATGTTCTACTTGGCTTTTTAATGAGTGCAATATTGACATTATACCGGAAGCTGACAGGCTATACACAGGAAATGAAGACAGGAAACTGACAGGGATGACAGTCAGTCTAGAAGAGATATGCAAACAGATTGATAGGCTTAAAAACGATATATCCCCAGGACCGGACAGCATTCACCTGAGGGTAATCAAGGAACTGAAAGGGGTTAAAGCTGAACTGCTCCAGCTAATAGCAAATCTGTCGATCAAATCAGGAATGAGGTGAATGTTATGCTGATCTTCAAGAAAGGTTCGAAGGGAGATCGGTAAACTATAGACCGGTGAATCTGACTTCGGTACTGGGAAATATTGTAGAGGCACTGATAAAGGACCACATCGATCACCTTGATGGACACAAACTGATGAGGACCAGCCAGCATGGCTTCAGCAAAGGAAGATCTTGATTGACAAACTTACTACACTTCTTCAAAGGAGTAAATGGGCAGATAGACAAGGTTGACCCAGTTAACATCGCATATCTAGATTTTCAGAAGGCGTTCAACAAGGTTCCGCATGAACATCTACTTTGAAAAATTGTGAGCCATGGAATTGAGGGCGATATACTCACGTGGATTAAAAACTGGTTGGCGGATAGTGAGGTTGAATGGACAATACTCAGACTGGAAAAGTGTCACGAGTGGAGTGCCGCAGGGTTCAGTGCTCGGTCCTGTGCTATTTATAAACGACCTAGAAATTGGCATGACGAGTGAGGTGATTAAATTTGCAGATGATACAAAATTATTCAAGAGCAGTGATGACACAGAAGGATTACAAAGACCTACAAAGAGAAATGCGCTCGCAGAATGGGCCGCAAAATGGCAAATGAGGTTCAACATGGATAAGTGCAAGGTGATGCATGTTGGTAACCAAAATCATGTGCACGAATACAGGATATCTAGTGCTATACTCGGAGAGCACCCCCAGGAAAGAGACTTGGGAGTACTTCTAGACAACTCAATGAAACCATCCATGCAATGTGTGGCAGTGGTGATAAGGACTAACAGAATGCTAGGAATGATTAAGAAGGGGATAACGAACAGATCTGAAAAGGTTATCATGCCGTTATACCGGGCCATGGTACGCCCCCACCTGGAATACTGCGTCCAACACTGGTCACCATACATGAAAAAGGACATAGTACTACTTGAAAGGGTCTAGAGAAGAACAACAATAAATGGTTAAGAGACTGGGGGAGTTGCCGTACAACGAAAGGCTAGAGAAACTGGGCCTCTTCTCCCTTGAAAAGAGAAGACTGAGGAGGGACATGATCGAAACACTCAAGATATTGAAGGAAATTGACTTAGAGATGGAGATTGTTCACCCTCTCCAAGGTGAAGAGAATGAGAGGGCACTTGCTAAAGTTAGAAGGGAAAAGATTCCGTGCAAACATAAGGAAGTTCTTCACCCAGAGAGAGTAGTGGAGGTCTGGAACGCTCTTCCAGAGGCTGTTATAGGGGAAAGCACCCTTCAGGGATTCAAGACAAGGTTAGATAAGTTCCTACTGGAACAGAACATGTGCAAGTAAGGCTAGACTCAAATAAGGCACTGGTCTTTGAGCTAAGGGCCACCGTGTGAGTGGACTGCTGGGCACGATGGACCACTGGTCTGACCCAGCAGTGGCAAATCTTATGTTCTTATATTGCTATATTTAGCCTATTTCACTCAAATGTCAGTATAATAATGCTATTAGGTCATTTTTATAAAACTACACTATTACTACAAGGTGAGTTATCTACAAGGGGGCGCTGAAAAATAGAGAATGGCACGGTGACAAAATTCATCACCGTCCCCGCGGATAACCGTGGGAAATAATCCCATGTCATTTTTTAGTGTCTATTTCAACCTCAGTCTTTCTACACCAGCATTCTTCAAAGCAAAGCTTGAGGGCCAGTGGTTGTGGCCATTCATACTCCGATTCTTCTCTCTCTCCTTAAAGAATGACATGAAGATGGTTTGGGGACTGGAACGGTGATTAATTTTGTCACTGTGTCATTCTCTACTGAAAAATTCAGCCCAACCAACAGAGTTGGGGCATTTCCATCAAGGGCTATACACCTAGTCCAGTGATTTTCTACATTTTTTTGTTCCATCGGAAAAATATGGAACAAAAAAAAAAAAAAGCGGAAAATCACTGGACTAAGTGTAAAGCCCTCAAATCACTGGACTAAGTGTAAAGCCCTCAATGGAAGTTGCTCTAACTTTGTTGGGCTGAGAACTTTTCAGTAGCCCCTCATGTGTCTAATTTCAGCTGCTATATACCACCTTGGATGAATCTCTCCACAAAAGCAGTTGAGAAATCATGTGTCCAAGTATCAATAGAAATTTGGGAAGTGCTTTTTAAAAAATTTAAGGTGCACTAAGAAGAGTGCTATTTACTGAATCAGGTCCATAACGTGTAAGGTGCAACATATTAAAAAGATTGAACTAAAATTTAAAACAAAACTGCAAAACATTTTTCTGGTGCCTGATTATCCAAAATGTGTTGCTACATATGACAAAAACTAGCCATATTAGACCAGTAAAGGAACTATGGTCAAGCATATAAACTAAACTAAACTATACTGGTAGATAAACAGTATCATTTGTCCATACAAACCATAGCTCATTTTTGACCAAAAGAGGACTCAGTGGGTTATAGAAATAAGCCATTCAATTTGAGATTCTTAAAAAACTGCAGCAGTATAAGTCAATATCCTAGAATTAGTTACTGCTGGGTGGAACAATGGTGCAAGGTCCCCCCATTCTGCCAAATTTATTTTATTAAACCAGTTTCCAAAGATAATCTAATCCTAAACTCTCTCTCCAACCCCCACATACCAATAAGAGGTCAATGCTTTGTCTGCAGTCTGAGACTGCATTTTTTTAGAACCTGGATCACTTCCTCAGCTATGACTCCATGTCATATCAATAGATGGAGTAATTACCACAAAACAGTCACAGGAACAGGCAGACCTCTATCTCCCATTATTTCACTGCTATTTACAGCAACAAAAAAGGGATGAGAAAAGACAGTCTAACCTGAAGACGACTTATAAGTAGTAACCTTCATACCTGAGTGTCAAATTTAGCAGCACTGTAGAGGAAGGACATGCAGATGTCATACAATCCATCGGTGTCACAAGTTGAATTTTCTAGGCAAGTGAACACACTGCATCCTACTTGGATGGCGCTATTGAGACAGCGAACCACTTCAA
The DNA here is from genome assembly GCF_902459505.1 of Geotrypetes seraphini. Lineage (NCBI taxonomy): Eukaryota > Metazoa > Chordata > Amphibia > Gymnophiona > Dermophiidae > Geotrypetes > Geotrypetes seraphini. The sequence goes on from NC_047089.1 coordinate 198,723,903, forward strand.
CTGAAAAGAAAGGGAAGGTCTGTATAAAGGCAGGATATATGTTTGCATTCTCTTCAGATATGTAGCCTTGCTTTGAAGGCACATATATGATCACCTCTAGGAAAAAGTGATTAAAGCCACCGCAAACAAACAATAATAAGAGTTTTTAAATGAATTTTTAGAGCAAACAATTTGAAATACAACAGTCCAAACCTCATCCTTTTATGTTAAGAATTTTTTTAAAAAGTTAACATGTAACTTTTGTAGACTGCTTATTAAACTCATGATAAAAAAAACAAACACATAAAAACACCACCCTGACCATTCTCTAGATTTTGGGTCTGCTACTTATTCACCTTTTCTCATAGCTAATCACATATGACAAACTAAACCTTTTACAAAGCCGCGTTAGGCTTTTTTTTTTTTTTAATCACTGGCCACAGCGGTATTAGCTCCAACGTTCATAGGAATTCTATGAGTGTTGAAGCCATTACCGCCATAGCCAGCAATAAAAAAGCCTAATGCGGCTTCGTAAATGGAGCCCTAAAGCACTGCTTGCAAAATGAGGAGAATTCTTCCTGGCATGTCATCTTGCAATAATATGAAGAAAAAAAAATCTCCGATTATATACTGTGCCTTACAACAATTGCTCAGAGTTGTATAGCCTTACCAAGGGCTGAATGCCCCTATATTAGGACCTACTACCCAATCATTGCAGATATAATTAATTCAAGGATATTTATACTTGTTTTTAACTTGTACGTTCAATTTACAAAAAGTATGTATATTTGAAGCAAAAATCACTTAGCTTTGAAACGTGCTCATGAACACGTATCAAAGCTACCGGAAGTGATTTTTGCTTCAAATATATATACTTTTTGTAATTTGAAGAACATACAAGTTAAAAACAAGTATAAATATCCTTGAATATACAATTCTGAGCAATTGTTGTAAGGCACAGTGAACTCTATGATAATAGAGTTAAAGATAAAGAATATATAATCAGAGATTTTTTTTTCTTCACATTATTATAATGTTACCCTTAGATCTCCATCTTCACAAAAACAAATATTTCCTTGGTTTTCATTACAAGGTGACCATGTCATCTTCTTGGCCAACCCTTTCCCCCAAGTAGGTGCAACTGAAACACAAGAGCAGTACTCTGTCTAGGAGAGAGTTTCTGACCTCCAGAACGGACATTTACTTGTCCTTTGGCTACAGACTTTTGTAACACCAGTAATCCCAGTTCTGCCTTCTTCCTCTCTCAAGTTTAAACACTTGAGATATTCCAAACATGCTGGCAAAACGTTTCACATCATTACATGCAGGTCTTTTTCGAACCTTCAATATTTTTCACTGCGATAAATTTTTACATTTCATATCAGGGGATTCTGACTGTACTGTATTATATTTTGAGTTAGATACACATTGAATTGCATAGTAAACCTTAAAATAAGTGATGGTCAGTTATAAGCATTTTTTTTGTCTAAGTCAGTTCATTCAAGAGCATGCCAGAAAAGGATTGGGACATGTATACTGCCTTTTTGTAGCTGTGTTACAAACTAGAGAATGACACGGTAACAAAATTCATCACTGTTCCCGTCCCCGCGGATAACCGCGGGAAATAATCCCATGTCATTTTCTAGTGTCTATTTCAACCTCAGTCCTTCTATACCAGCATTCTTCAAAGCAAAGCTTGTGGGTCAGTGGTTGTGGCCATTCATACTCTGATTCTTCCCTTTCTCCTTAAAGAATGACATGAAAATGGTTTCATAAGAACATAAGAAGTTGCCTCTGCTGGGTCAGACCAGAGGTCCATCGCGCCCAGCAGTCCGCACCCACGGCGGCCCATTAGGCCCATGACCTATACGGTGATCATTGTCTGAACCCTTAAATCCCCTTTGGTCTCTATCTATACTCTCTCTATATCCCATCTCTACCTCTATCTGTATCCTTCAATCCCCCTATCTTTCAGGAATTTATCCAATCCTTCTTTAAAACCCTGTAGTGTACTCTGTCCCATCAGAACCTCCGGCAGTGCGTTCCAGGTGTCCACCACCCTCTTGAGTGAAAAAGAACTTCTAGCATTGGTTCTAAACCTGTCCCCTTTCAGCTTCTCCGAGTGCCCCCTTGTACTTGTGGTCCCCATTAGTCTGAAGAATCTATCTCTGTCTACCTTCTCGATACTTCTCATGATCTTGAAAGTCACTATCATGTCTCCTCTGAGTCTCCGCTTTTCCAGGGAGAAGAGCCCCAGCCTTTCTAACCTGTCTGCGTATGAAAGGTTCTCCATGCCTTTTATCATTTTCGTCGCTCTTCTCTGAACCCTCTCAAGCATCGCCATGTCCTTCTTGAGGTACGGCGACCAATACTGGACACTCGATACAGCAGCATGATGACTTCCTTCGTCCTGGTTGTGATACCCTTCTTAATAATACCGCCAGTCCGAGTATTGTCCCTTCACCCCAACCCTTTGTTTTCTGCCTGCCAACCAATGTTTAATCCATCTGTATATATCCCCTTCTACCCCGTGGTTTTGCAGTTTCCTAAGTAGTCGCTCATGGGGTACCTTGTCAAAGGTTTATCCGCGGGGACGGGAACGGTGATGAATTTTGTCACTGTGTCATTTTCTATTACAAACACACTCAAACTAGTTTACATACAGGTACTTCAAGAATTTTCCCTATCTGTTCCAGTGGGCTCACAATCTAACATACCTGGGACAGTGGAGGATTAAGCAACTTACCCAGGGTCATATGGAACAGTACAGGGTTTGAACCCACAACCTCAGGGTGCCAAGGCACTCTAATCACTACACCATACTCTCCCAAACATCTAGTGTAGATGGTTTGCAGGAGGGTGATAGGACTTGCAAGCCTGTCAGGCAAGAGCAAAGAGCAGCTCCACAATGGGCTATTGTTTGTTTAAATACATCAATACTGTGTCTTAAAAGCAGGTGTTAACCTTTCCTATAAGCTGAATGTCTGTCCCATTACATCATCCAGGCAAGCAGGTTCATTCTTTTCTTTGTGTAGAGTCTGAGTGGAGAGAGTGTCAAATAGTTAATAGTTATGGGCATGGCAAGCCTTCAGTACAACCTTCTTAGCCTAACATATCTTCACTTAATTAAAAAGAAAGTGAAAGGTCCTTTGAAACTAGTGTGCTGAGAGAAGGTAAGAAGGAGATCCCATATAGGGTCCCTTTTACAAAGCTGCGGTAGTGGGTCTGATGCAGCAAGTGCACTGAAGGCCATAGGAATTGGATGGGTTTCAGTGCCTTTGCCGCTGCAGACTTGCTACCATGGCTTGTAAAAAGGGCCCATAGTCTTATGACAAAATCTTAAATACAGATGGGTATACTGGTAAATAGCTTATAGATCAGAAAAGGACGGAAGGGAATAATGTAGTACAGTGGTTAAAGCTACAGCCTCAGCATCCTGAGGTTGTGGGTTCAAGCCCACACTGCTCCTTGTGACCTTGGGCAAGTCACTCTATCTCCCCCCCCCCTTGCCCCAGGTACATTAGACAGATTGTGAGACCACCAGGACAGACAGGGGAAAAAATGCAAAATGTTCTGAGCTCCCTTGAATGAAGTGTTTCTGAGCCTGGCATCTGTATAGGAAGAAATGTTAAACTGAGGTCTAAACTGGAACTGCATTTCATCTCATTTGCTTTAAAGACCTACTGTCTTAACACACATATTTTGGCTCCAGTATGAATAAAAGTGTCATTTTGCATTAAAAGAAAGTATGCAAAAAATCTTATGGTAGCCCATCTGTTTGTTGTACAGTGAAGTCAAGAAGCAATTATGAATAAGGCTTCCCACTATCTTTTTTTCCCCCCCGGTTAGCTATTTTAATATGCATTATAAGTTTGCATTGCTTTAGGCATACTGAAGTCAGGATATGTTTCTATAGCAACTAAAGTACTAAAAAAAAAGTGAGCAAATATACCCAGAAACCCCACTGCAGTGCTTTGCAAATGTGCAATGGACCATCATCTGTTCATGTGCTCCAAATTGGCCACCTGTACTCTTTTCATTAATGTCTGATCTCAGCACTTTAATAAGAAAGGGGTCAAGTACATGAAAGGCATTTGGTTTCAGGTTTGACAATGCCCTTATGCCACTTGCTTGTCTTCAAAGTGTTGATCTATATTTCTTTCCAAGACCAACCAGACTGCATAAAACACCTTTTAAGATTTCTGTGAATCTTAATTCAGAGATAGAGAATACTGGCATCCTGACAAGCAATGGTTCAAAATACTTAATAAATTTCTCTGCACACATTCTCAGAAAGGACACATATCAAATGCTACTTTTTAGTAGTTTTTCTGCATCAAAAAATGCAGAATCTATTCTAATATTTTATTCTATTACATCTTATTATTAAGATCTTAATTCTTTGTACAGAAAAGTACCTCTTCCTATTAGGAAAAAAAAAATCCTTTCCCCAGCTAAATTCATCTTTTATTCTCTTGTCAAATAAGTGTATCGCGTCTTTGTTTTCAATTACATGACAATTTATTCCTAACCACTATAAAGTATGTGGCAGGAAGCCTGTAACTGGGACCAGCCATCAGATGACATTTTAAAAAGCTGCTTGATCATGAGATGCCCGGAAAGGAGAGCAGCCGGCTCCAATCGAGTGCTGCTGCTTGGGCTGCCTTTACCTGAGTGTTGGGCGGCCAGCCTCGCCTTCCTGGGGCTCACCGAGTCATTCTGCTCCATTTCGTAGGCTATGGACGCACCGACGAGCAGCACAAGGACCGCACCTGCCTTGGGAAGCATTCTCAGAAGTTCTCGGATCATTTCTCTCTCTCTCTTTCTTTCTTTCTTGGCTGTGCTTTTTTTTTTTTTTTTTGAATGAAGATCTGGAAGTGGTCTCCCTGCTGTCCCTCCTCCTCCCAACCCCACCTTGCTCCCGGCTCCCTCACCCCCCTTGCCTGACTGCCGACTGGTGGGACCGCACGTACAGCTTATATGCACGAGACTTATCTGGAAGAGGAATCGGCGACCAATGGGCAGTCGCCCAGGGTCCAGCCAATGGGAGGCTGGGCTCATTCAAGCACAGGAGAGGTACAGCTGCCGATAAGATATAGTGGAGTAGTAGAATGAAATATATTAGAGCAGTTTCGGCATCGTTGATGCAGAAAACAACTACTTAAAGGGAGATATATTTTGGCAATAAAACTAACATTTAATATGTGCACACTTAGCCACTGAAGTTCAAAACATCTGTGCCTCCAGGCCATCTTGAACTGTTCTCCCCCCGCCCCCTTTTTCGTGGAAGACAGGAGAGCAGCTCAGACCATGGCACCTTTCTTCTGTGGAGCAAAGAAGAACTGCTGAAAAAGGTTTCTCTCAGTTAACTAAGTAAAACTTCAGAGTTCTGTTTTTTTTTTCTCTCTCTCTCTCATCGTTTGACTTTGACCGTGTCTACATACCTCAGGCGGGGGGTGAGCGGAGGGATCTGTTCTTGTAGCACATTGCACAGCGTGGGTGAGATTCATCCAATTATTCCACAGGTCATCTCAGAAGATTTAATAGGCAGATACAAAAAAAACCCCAAACAGTAGACTAAAAGTCGTGTTAAGAATCCTTCTTTTACCACTGCAGTCCCCCCCCCCCCCTTTCTTTAAGTGAGACATATAATTCAACCGTTAGAGTAGCTGGAGTCCAATCCCAGACTTGCACTTTTAATTTTAATCGACTTTGCTAGATCACGATATCCATGAGCCAGCTGGCTATTCTAAATAGAACTGTGAAGTTGGCAAATGCAGGCTATTAACCACGAAAGCCTGCCTTGTAAGTTGTATCTCCTGTAGGGGAGTAGCTTAACGCTTAGAGCTGGCTACCTAAATCATCCTGTAGGTTTAAATCCTCTTTGTAGAAATGGGTCATTCTGCCTATTTTGATACCCTGGATGTATAATTTTCTATGTAAGTTATAGTGCACAGACAAAACATCCACAGTATTAGCCACTGCAGCTCTATGGGAACATAATAGGCTAAGACAGTTATCATTGATGTATTTATCAGAAATGGGAGCCCGAGACCGAGTATCAAGGGCGAAATATAATGCGGGGCTGGAGAGCCTCCACGTGGCGCGTCGGCGGGGCGGTCGGGGGGGCGGAAAATTAAATGAAAATTATAAAAGAAATTTATCTTGATGTCTGATTGGCTGGGGTAAGGCAAAAGCCGACCTTCAAATTTGATAGGTCGGGAATCGACGTGCTCGCGAGGAGAGGGCTTAAAAGGGGGTGGGCCTGGAGGACTCAACCGTTTTGGGTCCTCCAGGGCGTTTTTCTGACCTTCTGTGCTTGTTGTAGCGGCGGCATGGCAGCGAGGTCGGCGATGGCTGGTGTGCAGCAGTCGGAGGCGGCGGAGATTTCTTTCAGGGCCGGTGATTCCCTGATTGAAGACCCCGATGAGCAGGTGGGTGCGGTTTGTGGAGTGGCACAGGGCAGGCCTGAGCGTAGGTCCAAGCGCGATGCGCTCTCGGCCATCGCGATTGCAGGCTCTGCGGGCCGTGTGGGTGGGCGGTCTCCGGTGCAGGGGGTGTCCCAGATTGTGACTGCACCGCGCAAAGCGACGGAGAAGACAAAAGCCGGAGGGCGGTGCAAGTCGGGTGGACGGACGTCCGTTCGGCCTGAAAGCGGCAGCTCTGAGGTTCCTGGTTCTCTGCAGGGGGCTGGGAGTGCGGTTCCTGTTTCCCTCCAGGCTTCCGGTGACTTACCCGAGCCTGTAGTGCTTCCCCTGTCTCTCTCCGGCGCTAGCGGTGTAGAGGTGCATGCGGCCCCGATTTCAGGGTCGGATGGGTCTGCCCGCTTAGAGGGGAGGGTTTTTCAAGCGTCGCCCCAGCCTTCCACTAGCTGGGGCGCTGGAGCGTGGGGTGCTGGTTCTGGGGGGCCTCTGGGGGTGCCTTACGGGGCCTTCCCGTGGGGTCCTAGGCAGCAAGGGTGGTGTTCTGGGCAGCCAGGTTGGGGTCTGGGTTTGTTTTCTCCTTACTGGGGTGGAGGTGTGCCCCCTGGGTGGATGGGCGGTTCCTTGCCGAGTGGGACTGGGGGCGCTGGTTGGGGGGCGCCTGGGGCTGGTTTCCTGGGCTCTGTTCCTGGTTTTGGTTTTTCTTCGCAGAGTCCGCTGGTCATGCAGGAGCCTCCTTGGAGTGCGGTTGGCAGCGTTCCTGGACCCTCGTCATGCAGCGTCAGGGCAGTGTCGGATCGGCAGCACAGCGAGAGAGCTTCGGTTGCTTCTGCGGCGGAGCCAGTTGCTGTTGGCGGAGGCGCTGCTGGTCCCTCGGCCGATGTGGTGGTTGCTGGACGTGGCGTCACTGTTGTGGAGCGTCCATCGGTGGCGTCGACGGAGGTTGTTTCCAGTGGCATCTCCGTTCCTGTGGAAGGACCTTCTACTTCGGGTAAGGCGGCGCCTGCTGTGGTTGCTGGGGGGAAATCCTGTCAGAAGAGGAGTAAGGGGAAGCGGCGGCATAGGCGGCATTCCTCTTCGTCTAGTCAGTCTTCCTCCTCGTCCTCCTCTGCTTCGTCGGCCTCCTCTTCTTTGGGTCCGGGTCCGGTGGGGGATGTTGGTGCTGCTGGGAGCGGTAACGTTGCTCCGCAGGGGGAGGGTCAGGGTGTGCCTGCGCTGGTGGCACTGACCGAACTTTGGGAACGGGTGCCGCGTTCTTTGAGGCGTAAGATTAGGCGGCGTTCTTGCTTGGATATTTTTCGTCTTATGGAGGGTAGGGTTCATCGTCGGAGCCTTAAGTAGTCTAAGCGGGAGGCAGGCGCTACCAAGCCCTTTCCGGTCGCACGGTCCATTCTCAATTGGATCCATTCTTTTATGCGGCTTGCTAGTGTTTGGGGTCGTGCGCATCCGGGAGATTACGGTCTGTTGTTAGCTTATGCGGATTCTGTGCTCGACGCGTACCAGCGCTTCGGGGGCTGGACGTGGTTGAATTACGATGAGGCCTTTAGGGACAAGATGGAGGAGAACTCCCATATGTCGTGGGGTACGCAGGATGTTAACCTGTGGCTGACACATATGTCCTCTAAGCCTGGCTCGGCCTCCGGGAGTGGGGGTCGTGTGCCGGCAGGTGTTTCTGGCGGCGGACGGCCCTTTCGGTCCGGGGCGGGGGTGGGATCCGTTGGGGGAGCTGTCAGCGATGTCTGTTGGAGATTCAACAAATTGGGCTGCTCCTTCTCTGATTGCAGGTTTCGTCACGCCTGCTCTCAATGTGGGCAGCCTCATCCCCTGCCTAAGTGCCCCAAGAAGCCCTCTGTGGGGCCCGCAAGTGTTGGCAAATAGCGGCGGATTCGTTGCTGTTCCCACTCCGGTTTTGGTGGGCGTTTTGGGCCCGTGGCTGCGTCGCTACCGGCCGGTGCGAGTTGCTGCTCTGTTGGAGCGCGGGTTCTCGGTTGGCTTTGACATACCGTTTCAGGGCGAGTTGTCGGGTGTGCGGTCGCGCAATGCGCCGTCAGTTTCTCATTTACGTTTAGTTGTCCGTTGTAAGTTGGAGGAGGAATTGCGTTTGGGGCGGATTGCTGGTCCTTTCCGGGAGCGGCCGTTTCCGGTTATGGTGGTGTCTCCACTGGCGGTCGTTCCTAAGAAGGAACTTGGTAAGTTCCGCCTTATTCACAATTTATCACGTCCTGTTGGGTGTTCTGTTAATGATGGTATTCCGCGGGAGCTGTGTACAGTGCGGTATTCTTCGGTGGACTGCGCTATTCGGCTTATCCTCCGGGCCGGCCGTGGGGCTCTGTTAGTGAAGGTTGATATTCAGTCTGCATTCAGGTTATTGCCCGTTCATCCTCAGTCTTACCCTTTATTAGGGTTTCGTTTTGAGGGTGCTTACTTTTATGACCGTTGTCTGCCGATGGGTTGTTCTATCTCGTGCGCTTATTTCGAGATGTTCAGCACGTTCCTTCATTGGGTGGTGGTTCAGCGTGCTGGGTTGGATGCCGTGGTTCACTATCTGGATGATTTTTTGTTTATAGGTCCACGGGGTTTGGACGATTATGGGCACCTAAAGCGGGTTTTCGAAGCAATGGCTGATGAATTTGGGATACCTTTGGCGCTGGACAAGTCCGAGGGACCTGTTACGTCCCTGGTTTTTCTGGGTATTGAATTGGATTCTGAGGCCTTGGTGACTCGCTTGCCTTTGGTTAAGGTTCGGAAGTTGCTCGATCTTATTGAGCGCGTGTTATCCGCTTCTAAGGTTACTTTGCATGTCGTGCAGTCTCTGATTGGCTCCCTTAACTTTGCTTGTCGCGTCTTGCCCATGGGTCGTGTTTTTTCGCGTCGGCTGGCTGCTTCCACGGCCGGGGTTAGGGATAAGCAACATTTTTTGCGTCTGTCAGCTGTGGTGCGGGCGGATCTCCGCATGTGGGCCTGTTTCTTGCGAGACTTCAATGGCTGCTTGCCTATGCAGGCTCCGGAAGTTTCTAATGGGGATTTGGAGTTATTTTCTGACGCTGCGGGAGGAGTTGGTTTTGGCCTTCACTGTCAGGGTGCTTGGTGTGCTGAGCGGTGGCCCCAGGCTTGGGTGGCTAAGGGTATTACGCGCAATATCACGCTGTTGGAACTGTTTCCCTTCGTTGTGGCCTGTGAACTGTGGCCTGACAAATTGAGGGACAAGCGTGTTATATTTTGGTGCGATAACCTTGGGGTGGTGGAGGTAGTTAACAGGCAGACGGCTCACTGCCTGTCGGTGGCCGTTTTGGTCAGGGCACTGGTTTTGCGCTGTCTGCGCCTCAATGTGTTTCTCAGGGCTCGGCATGTGCCCGGTTTGCAGAATGGCATTGCTGATGCTCTCTCTCGTTTCCATTTTTCGCAGTTTCGACGACTGGCACCGGAGGCTCGAGAGGAAGGTTCGGTGATGCCGGAGCATTTGTGGAGCCTGGTCGAGAAGGAGTGTGGGAAATGCTCCATTTGTCGGTAGCGCCTGCTACCTGGTCACAGTACTCAGCGGGTTTCCGCGTGGTTTCTACCTTCTTGTTCAGCAAGGGTTGGGTTCCAGGGCATGTGGCCGAGTCCTTTCTTGAGGATTTTGTGCTGGATTTGAGCAGGGCTGGGGTCTCTAAAGGGGTGGTGCAGGGGCGGTTGGCTGGTTTTGCCTTTTTCTGTCGGGCGCTAGGTTGGAATTGTCTTTCCTCGGGTTTCGTGGTTCAGCGTTTGCTTCGTGCTCTGGGGAGGGTTTTGCCTTCCAGGCCCGATTCTCGCTTGTCTATTCAGCACGACTTGCTTGTTCAGCTTCTGTTGGTGCTACCTGATCTGGCCCACTCTCCTTATGAGTCGTCCCTTTTTCGGGCGGCTTTTTCGTTAGCCTTTTTTGGGGCTTTGCGGGTAGGGGAGTTGCTGGTTTGTGTGGGTGACAGGGCTAGAGGGCGCGGGTTGCTAGTTCACCATGTGCGGCTGGGAGCAGGGGAGGTCCGGGTCTGTGTGGCTAGTTCTAAGACGGATCAGGCTGGTCGTGGTCGGTGGTTGGTGCTTCACCGGGTCGTGGGTTGTGTTTCTTGTCCTGTGGCTTGTTTGACCGAGTTTTTGTCGGTGCGGGTTGCGGTTTCTCCTGTATTGTTTGTGCACGCTAACGGGTCCCCGCTTTCCAAGTTTCAGTTCTTGGCTGTGCTTCGTTTGGCCTTGGTCCGCTGCGGTGAGGAGCCTAGGCGTTATGGCACTCATTCGTTTCGGATCGGTGCGGCCACCAGTGCTAGTGCCGCTGGTATGTCAGAGGCGGGCATTCGTCGGTTGGGTCTGGGGCTTTCCGCGGTTACATTCGCCCGTCGGGTTCGGTTTCGGGAGGTGGGGGTAGTTCACTTGGTTTGTAATTGGTCCTGTGGGATATTGTGGCTAGTCTTGTCCTGTTATGGCTCTTTTTGTTTATTTTTCAGGTGCTGTTCGGAGCATTTTGGTGTGGATAATCGGCCATTCCTTTGTTCATTGGGATGGAGAGAGGTCCTTGTTGCGCCCTGGAGGTCGACATCTTGGACTTGGCCATCTTGGCGTACAGGTGTCCTGCTGGGGTCAGCGCGGCATGAGATGGTGTCAGCTTTTGCCGTTCTTGTTGCATTTGCGTGCTTGTCCTCGCTGTCCTGATGTGCTTATCATGCATTTGGGGGGTAATGATGTTGATTCGCTGTCGGCCAGACAGTTAGTCAATGTCATTAAGGATGATTTGCGGGTTCTGTTTGCCTGGTTCCCGGGTACGTGGGTGCTTTGGTCCGATGTTATTCCGCGACCGCGGTGTCTTGCGTCCCGGCGGTGGACGAGGGGTTTGGCTAAGTTTAATCGTCAGGTCGGTAAGTGGGTGGAGTCGCAAGGCGGTACTCAGTTATTGCATGGGTGGGTTGACGTCGGTTGTGGGGGGCTTTACCATAAAGACAGAGTGCTTTTGTCTGACATTGGGTGGGATTTGCTGTTAGATGATTTCGCGGTGGGTTGTGAGCGTGTGTTGGGTTTGGGTTAGCCGCTGCTCTGTTGTTTGGGGGGGGGCCTGTGGGGTCACAGGCCTGTGGCGGATCTCCCGAGCTACTTGGTCATTGGGGCTCATCGGGTGATGAGCGGTGGGCCGGCGTGGTGCCGTTCCTGGTGGGGTCAGGTGACCCTGATAAAGGGGCATGAGGGACATGCCACCCCTCTGACCCTTGTTGTAGTGGCAGGGTCGAGGGCACAGAAAGTTTGTTTTTGGTAGCTCGGGGAGAGCTCTTGTTATGTTCAATTAAAGTTGTAATGAAATTATAATATGTTATTTTAATATTAATAAACTGAGCTGCGGCTAATTACCAAATGCAGAGTTGGTGTGTTCTTGTTGAATAGGTAGGCTGAGGGTCAGGGGATCCAGTGTAAAGGTTAGGGGGAACAGGGGAGCTCGTCCAGATCCCGACATTATTGCATTTCTGTTTCTTGTTGTGAGCCACTTAGAACCTCCCCGGTATGGCGGCATATAAATAAATAGTAATAATTATTATTATTATTATTGAACAATAATTTTAGTCACCCACTTTTATTATACTAGCCTAGTACACTTCTTGAATAGGAAACTAAGAAACGGGAAGGGGTAAAACACGGACCTTGCGGATCTAAAACCGCATGTCCTTAAAAATCCGAGGTACCGCGCCACTTTTGAGGTCCGTGCCACTTTTAGTCTCTGGCTCTGACAGAGGTCTATGACAATTTAACTCTGACGGGACAATTTAACTCTGACGGATCCTAGCATAGGGAGGGAAAAGCATTAGGATCCGTCAGAGTTAAATTGTCCCATCAGAGTTAAATTGTCATAGAGCTCTGTCAGAGCCAGAGACTAAAAGTGGCACAGACCTCAAAAGTGGTGCAGACCTCAGATTTTTAAAGATGTGACGTGCAGTTCAGATCTGTGAGGTCCGCGAGGGAGCCGGGGGCCTGAGCTGAGTTGCAGGGAAACGAAGACGGACTTGTCAATGCACGGACCTTGGATTTTTAAGGACGTGCGGTTTTAGATCCGCGAGGTCTGTAAGGTCCGTGAGGTCCACGTTTTACCCCTTCCACTAAGAAACACAAATTTAAGTATCCATGTAGCACAAAATTACTCTGACCCCCATTTTGCTGCTCTGATGCAAGACACACTCACACCTGATCAAAATGCAGCAGAAGCCAGTGCTAATCCATCCCAACCTTGGTTCACCATACTATGCCTGCCACCACATAGATTTACTGATTCAAGGAACCTTCCCATTCCTAAGCTCCATGGCTGAGTATCCACCATCACTCAGGGAGCAATCACCAGTCCCCATTGCTTCAACATCGTTGCATTTTGCCCCTTCACAAATGCATGTTCTAATGGCTACTGAAAATGCACAACAGGCAGAGACAATCATGACACAGATGACCTTTTTCTGTATGATATTAGCAGAAGTTCAGAGCCATCAGTCAGTCAGATATCTTATACCCTGACATATGGCCTGACGCTTCGTACAGTCATCAGGGAGAAATAGCCATAGAAGGCACAGGCAATATTCCTGTTGCTCTACCCATAACTGATGAAAACATTTACCTCAGGAACTTATCAAGATCATGTGACTACCACTCCCCCAGATCAGATAAAAGTAAAAGAAATCTCAAAGTTAAGTGAACAACTTATGACTGCTGTTAAAATGATCTGGTTCACTTAATTTCCTTATGTTCCCACACAAAATCTGGTCTGATATTATACCCAGGACCCAGACTGAAGTGGTTGGGGAGCAAATTGTGGAACAGAGGCCTCAAAAAAGTAAACAGATAAATTGGCAAGTGGGTTCAGGAAAAGGGGGTGGGGGATAAAGATTTGGCAGCATTGAGTTCAATCTAACCCTGGTTATTTGAGATGAAACAAGGGGCACCTTTCAGATGTGGCACAGGATTTGTTACTTAATGACGTATAGGAGGCCTTGGAAGAGTTGTGAGATTAGGCCACAGGCCCTCTTCCATAAGAAGGTGTGTAGGTGGGGGAGGGGTTACTCACAGTATTCTTTGAATTCCCCAGATCCATTTTGGAGCATCCAAACATTGAGGGCTTAGGGAGTAATATAATTGTGAAATGCTGGAGTATCGCTGTTCATTAGGGTCAAGATAGTACTGGCTAAGGGGCAAGCATAGTACAAGCACAGCTGGCCCTACAGAGGGCTCACTATTTTGGAGGTGTTGGAAACCCTGTCAAGTGAAGCACATTGGGTATGTATACAGTTGCAATGGAATGAGCTCTAAGCCTAGTGACCGAGGCAAAACTGAGTTTTGTTTAGGCCTGTCCTATATTTTGATGGGAGTTATTTTTCTTTGCATTTCATTGTATTTTAAGCATGTAAACTGCTTGGACCTGTCATAAGAACAAGTGGTATATCGTTTTTATTGATAAAACATAAAACACAGGGTGAACAGCTATGATTAATTAGACAAGGATTGGATGACTTTATCATAAATTGTCATAATGGAATTGTTAATATAATTTTTTTTGCTTCCTGTGTTTTCATTGAATAACTGAAAGAATAGGCTTGGCTTATAATTCCTGCAAGGTAGCAGGAACTCAAAACTATCCGCACACATTTTCAGAAGAACACACATATTAAATACTATTTTTATGTATTCCTTTTAAATAAGTAGTTTTTTCCTGCATCAAAAATGCAGAAACTGTTCTAATAGTTCATTCTACTATATCTTATCATTAAGATCTTATTCTAGGTATAGGAAAGCACCACTTCCTCTTACAGCAATTAGAGACTCTTTCCCTCAGCTAAATTCATCTTTTCTACCTTGTCAAAAAAGTGTCGCTTGCCTTTGTTTCCAGTTATTTAGGCCCCCTTTTACTAAAACGCGCTAGTGTTTTTTTAGCGCCGGGAGCTGCGCTGAATGCTGTGCGCTGCTCCCGAAGCTCATAGAGTTCATATGAGTGTCGGAAGCTGCGCACAGCATTCAGTGCAGCTCCCGGAGCTAAAAACTGCTAGCACGGTTTAGTAAAACGGGGCCTTATTTATTTATTTTAGTATTTATATTACCACTAATAAACTAAGGGCTCCTTTTACAAAGCCGTGCTAGTGGTTTAACGCGTGTAACACACCTAATAGCGCACACTAAACTGCCGGTCGTGCTAGCCGCTACCACCTCCTCTTGAGCAGGCAGTAGTTTTTCGGCCAGCGCGGGGGTTAGCGCGTGATGAAAAGTCACGCGTGTTAAACCCGCTAGCATGGCTTTGTAAAAGGAGCCCTAAGTGCTGTACATTCAGGTACTAAAGCATTTTCCCCTATCTATCCTGGTGGGCTCACACTCTATCTAATGTACCTGGGGCAATGGGGAAGTAAGTGACTTGCCCAGGGTCACAAGGAGCAGCATGGGATTTGAACCCACAACCTCAGGGTGCTGTGGCTCTAACCACTGCACCACTATAAAGTATGTGGCAGGAATCTTGTAACTGGGATCTAGCCATCAGAAGACATTTAAAAGTTGTATGATCATGAGATGCCCGGAAAGGAGACCAGCCGGCTCCAATTAAGTGCTACTGCCTGGGTTGCCTTACCTGAGAATTGCACAGCCAGCTTTGCCTTCCTGGGGCTCACTGAATCATTCTGCTCCATTTCGTAGGCTACAGCGGCACCAATGAGCAGCACAAGGACCACAACTGTCTTGGGAAGCATTCTCAGAAATTCTTAGAGCGAGTTTTTTTTTCTCTCTCTTTTTCTTTGCTGTGCTTTTCTTGAATAACGATCTGGAGGCGGTCTACCTGCTGTTCTTCCTCCCAGTCTCACCCTGGCTTGTCTACAGATTGGTGGAACCACCTGTAGAGTTTATATGCACAAGGCTTATCTGAAAAAGAAATCGGCAACCTATGGGCAGTTGCCAAGGATCCAGCCAATGGGAGTCCGGGCTCATTCAAGCAGGGGTGAAGTGCGGCCACCAAACTCGGTGAGAATTGTTTTCCAGCAGATTAAAGCACCTGCCAACACTATATCAAAGGAAAATTTAATGAAGGGGAAAAATAACTTCCTATTATTGCGCTGAAGGAAATTACCTGGCAGTCATAAATCTCTATTTCCCATGATCACCTGTCTTATTAAACACTTATCTAGATGGCATCTACTTAATTGTTGATGTATTTTAAGTATTTGTATGCTGTTAGCAGCCTTGGGAAGACAGGTTAAAAATCAAAATAATTTGCTCAATAATAAGGCAGTTGTACACTGTATATTGAATGCTATAGCTCTCTATGGTATTTCCAAAACAATATATTTATCCCAGTTTACTAAATATCATGCAAGTAACACTTGTGTGTTTAAATTATACTGATGTATCTTCTATATCAAAAGATTTTCTCTCTCTATTGTTTCTCTCTATTCTTCGGGCATCAGACATGCCAGTTGTTCGCCTCAATTTTTGGCTATGGCTGTGGCTTCTTCATTCATGCTCGGGATGGTCAGTTAAAATTGAAAAAAAGGGGGACTTAATCTTGAAAAAGCCTTATGGCGAAACATGTCGATATGACAGGTCCCTGACCCGATCCTATCAAGGAAACAACGCTTTTAAGATAAGTTATTTCTTTACAATCATGTGTGAGATTATATAAAAAATCTAAAAAATATAAATATATAAAAATATAAAAAATGTTAAAAGTTTTTTCAGCAAATGGGCGAATGAAGAAGCCACAGCCATAGCCACTAAGATTGTTGTATCGCCAAAAATTGAGGCGAACAACTGGCATGTCTGATGCCCGAAGAATAGAGAGAAACAATAGAGAGAGAAAATCTTTTGATATAGAAGATACATTGACTGATTGATATTTGGTACATTACACTGGCCAATGTAGAAGTTATAGACTGGCACATTTACTTATAAATTATACTGATGACATGGGAGGAGGGGGCAAGCTAAGGGCTCCTTTTACTACGCCGCGTTAGGGCTTTAACACGCAGAATAGCACACACTACTTTGCTGCGTGCGCTAGACCTTAACGTCAGCATTGAGCTAAAAACACTAGCGCACCTTAGTAAAAGGAGCCCTAAGTCAGCTGTGTGGGTTTTTTTTCCCTACTGCATGCTTACTAGAGAAATAGAACTATCTCTCTGCTTTCAACAAAATCAAACCTACTTAATTAAAAGACTCATGAGTGGCTGAGCCTGTTTCCATTCACATGAACTTGGAACAGTGGAATAATGTACCTTCATAAGGGTGAATGTGCTTATTGACTGTAAAATAACCTTACATATAGGTGATTATATAAACACACATACACACAAATGCATACTAATATAAGACCATAATTCTGGATTCTACATGCAGGTTTCTAACAATTTTGTACACTCACTTTGCTGAAGTGCAATGAAAGGCAAGATGTGAAATCTGAATAATTGAAATGAAATCTCCACTGACTAAAATCAATTGTGTTTCAATGATAACTCAACTGACTTGGATTATAATATCCCCCCAGAGAGAGCTGCAGTGGAGTCTCTCAACTGGACATGTGAAAAATGGGTTGGAAATTCATATAAATACAACGCCTTTCAGTTCTACTAAACTCTTGCATATTTTGACCACTGAGTATTTCTTCATGTCATTCTTTCACTGTTCTACAGTGGGAACAGATATTTAGACTCAGGGGGACTATGAAATATGTTCATTTCTGGTCGCCATTCTCAAAAAAGATACTGTATACCAGAATTAGAAAATGTTCAAAAAAGAGTGACCAAATTAATAAAGGAGATGGAGCTCCTCTCATATGATCAAAGGCTAAAGAGGTTTGGGGTTTTCAGCTTGGAAAAAGACAACTGAAGGGAGATATAATTGAGATCTACAAAATCCTGAGTGGTATAGAATGAATAAAAATGAATCAATTTTTCACTCTTTGAAAAAGTTCAAAGACTAGGGGATACTCAAAGATATTACATGGAGGAAATATTTTTTCAGTCAGAGAATAGGTAAGCTCTGGAACTCATTGCTAGAAAATGTGGTAACTGTGGTTAGTGTAGCTAGGTTTGGACAAGTTCCTGCGGGAAAAGTCTACAGTCTGCTATTGAAACAGACATGGGAGAAGATACTGCTAGCTCTGGGATTGGTAACATGGAATATTATTAATTGAGTTTCTGCCAGGTACTTGAGACCTGGATTGGCCACTGTTGGAAACAGGATACTGGGCTAGATGGACCATTGATCTGATCCAGTATAGCTATTCTTATGATCTTATTACAGTGGGTTGTATAGACAGATTCTAGGAGAAAAAAAACCCAGTATTAGATAGGCATAAAAAAAACTATCTAACTTATGTGTTTAATCTATGCTTGGCTTAAGATGTCAGTAAACACATCAAGACAACTGTTTCACATTGTATTATTGAACCAGTTAGTACAGTATTAATTTAAACACCCCTTAGTACAATTCTAACACTTTTTTGTATGCAAACAATACTTGCTATGGATTTGAAATATGCTAGTTAATGTAATAACCCTTCCTCCATCCAAAGTTAAATTTCTGATTGATATAAAAGTTGTAGGCAATGAGGGATTGCAAATAGTAAACCATAAACAATTGTGATTCTCAGCCTGGACATACTCTTCACCTCAGCTCTACATTGTCCTTCTCCCCAAAATTCAAACACACACAAATCAAATTAATTCCAGGATATTCAGCAAATATATGCATGATATATATTTACATAAATTAATCTCACTCTTGGATCCAGTGTATGAAAATGCATCTTACTTATGATCTGAAAACCAGATTGGCTTGTAGAGGTAGGGAGGACCTGGATGAAAACTACTGCTATGCTGGTAGAAAATTTACTACTAAGAAAAAAAAAAGTGATTAAAGAAAGATGCATCTTCAGTTAAATCTAAAACAAATTGGAAAATTGTATGCTCACTTGATTTGTGTATACAGGTATGTATAGACAAGTAGATAAATATGACAGAGTTCAGGGAAGGGACTTGGTATTTTAACTGAAGGTGAGTTACATATAGGCATTGGGGAAATTGAACTAGAAACTGATGTCAAAGAAGAACCAGATAGTCTAAAAGAAGAAGTCAAAGCAGCAATTAAAGCTTTATTGAAAAACAAGTCACCTGGTATTGATGGTATTCCAATTGAATTAATCAAAGGCTCAGAAGGTGCTATCTTGGCGCTCACTCAACTGTGTCAACATATTTGGAAGGAGAAAATATGGCTAACTGATTGGAGATCAGTGTTCATACCTATACCAAAGAAAGGTGACGCCAAGGATTGTAACAACTACAGAACAATTGCATTAATACTACACACCAGCAAAATATTGCTGAAAATAATATAACAAAATAATATAACAAATATGTTGAACAAGAACTACTCAAAGTTCAGGCTGGTTTCAGAAAAGGTTGAGGAGCAAGATACATTATTGCCAATATTAGATGGATATTGGAGAAGAGCAAAGAATACCAAAAGCCCCTATACTTTTGCTTCTTCGACTACAGCAAAGCTTTTGATTGTGTGGATAATCATAAAATATGGAGAATTCTAGCGCAAATGGGAATACCCAAACACATAACAGCTGATAAAGAGCCTCTACAAAAATCAAGAAGCTGCAGTGAGAACAGAATATGGCAACACTGATTGATTTCCAATAAACCATGGCATCAGAAAAGCAAATTTGGAAGAAGAGAGCATTGGTTTCAAAGTTGGTGGCCAAACTATAAAGAACCTGCGTTATGCAGATGATACAACACTCATCACTAGAAGCAAAAAAGACATGATATATCTACTAAGAAAAATCATAGCCAAAAGTCATAACATGAGATTAGAAATGAACATAAACAAGACAAAGATCATGATCATGGAAAACTATTAAGATTTTGAGCTTGAAGGTGATAAAATAGAAGTTTTAAAGGATTTCAATCTTCTGGGCTCTTTTGTAAACAAAGAAGCAACTAGCAGGGAAGAAATACTCTGCAGAATAGTAATTGGTCATTCCTCAATGAAGGCTCTTGACAAAGTATTCAAAGGCAAGGAAATAATACTCCAAACGAAGATCAGATTTGTCCATGCACTCATTTTTTCAGTGGTCAATTACAGATGCAAAAGTTGGACACTACGGCAACAAGACAGAAAGAAAACGGACTCGTTTGAGCTTTGGTGCTGGAGAAGGATTTTATGCATGCCGTGGACTGCCAGAAGAACTAACATATCGATTCTGGAAGTGATCAGACCAGCTATGTCGTTCAAAGCCCAAAGTTATGACTGGCTTATTTTGGTCATACTGTCAGAAGAGAAAGATCAATGAAGCTCTGCGTATTGCTAAGTCAGCCGTAGTGACGCCGGGGCTCTGGATAATAACGCTGCATGAAGTGCTTCTCTCCTTTAAAACCAGCCCTCATTTCATTGTGAAAAACACCTAACAATTAGAACTTTCTGACATTTTATAGTGGTACCATGTGCTTTCCATATGCACTGTGGGATTCTGGGTTTCCAGTATTATTTAGCCTTAAGGGGTAGAAAAGAAATCCTCTACTTCTTCAGTTTCCTAATCTTGGGGATTGCATTTTTAAAACAATATTTTCAGCCAGTTTAACATATTTGGCAGTTAAGGTTTGGAATTTTTTCCTT
This sequence comes from Geotrypetes seraphini, assembly GCF_902459505.1. Lineage (NCBI taxonomy): Eukaryota > Metazoa > Chordata > Amphibia > Gymnophiona > Dermophiidae > Geotrypetes > Geotrypetes seraphini. Next base: position 198,743,939 of record NC_047089.1, read on the forward strand.
CCCAGGTTGGGACTTATTGGTTATTATTTATTTAGGAAACACTTGGAAGCTTATTCTTTTAGACAATATATTCTGTGTTAGCTGTAACAATAATTGATCAGCAAATGTAAATTTTCTAGGGACTGCCTGGCCTTCTTGAAGATCTTATAATCCGCACAGAGCTTAAAGGTTGTTTCGGGAATATAAGAAAGTATTGGCATTGGTGTGGATTTGTGAAATAAAGCCTAGTAGCATTAAAGCCAAGGAAAAGTGACTCGTGCCAGGGGTTATTAATGCTCTCATACACTGGATGGCTAATAAAATCTGCTTTAGAAAGAGGAGAACCTTTTATTAAGGCCAATAAAAAGTAGAAGGGAAAGAGAGGAAAAGATTGCATAGGCTTTATATGTTTTAATGGGGACTCTTGCAAGAAATATGGATCTGTAAAAGCAGTGACAGCTCAGTGATTTTAAATTGGAGATTTTATTTTAGGTTTGCCAAAAAAAATAAAAATCCTCCTCAGCTGGCTTAACATCATTGCACTTGCCCCTCAACTGCTCCATGCAAAATAAGTTTCTATTTTTTTTTTCAGCTTCTTCTGACTTCATTTTTGGCCACAGTTAAGACATTTCCCCTGTCATGTATGTAAATTAGATGCTGGGCTTTTCAGTCAATCTAGCCCCAAGCACATCTTGAGAAACCAAGGAGGACGTGAGCAACTGCACTACCTCAAGTGATAACAATTCCTTGCTAATTGGTTCCTCTCATCATGCCTTCGCATCTCCTGCTGAAGGCTTCCTAGGAGCTAGAAGTCCTTCCTTTTACCTGGTCTCTTAAAATTTACTCTCTAAAACAGTCACAGTTGAGGATGTAGAAAATTTCTAGGCGTTAAGGATTCTGGTTTCTGTGTCTGGTTGCTCAGGTTTGTAGAATAATGGATAATGAACAAGTTGCATAGAATGGGGTAGTGAATAGAGAATGACACGGGAACAAAATTTTCCCCCTCCCCGCGGTAACTCATTTTCACGTTCTGCCCTGGTGAGGTCTTTTCCTGTCCTTGCCCCATTTCTGCAAGCTCTGTCCTCATCTGCACAAGCCTCAAACACTTTAAAATCATAAGGGTGGGTTCGAGGCTTGTTCAGTTAAGACAGAACTTACAAGAACGGGGCAGGGATAAGGACAGTGACAACACTCACAGGGAGGGGATGGGACGGGGAATTTGAATTCCTGAGGGGATGGAGAAAAATTTGTCCCCGTGTCATTCTCTAGTAGTGAATGCAAGTTTATCTCATATGTATTCACTGAGGATATCCTGGAAACCTGACTAGCTAAGTGTATCCTGAGGATTGGGTTTTATTGTAGTCCAATAAAAATTCTCACCTACAACTTGCTTGTCAACAGTTATTTCTAAAGGAATACAGGGATAAAAATGATAGAGGCAGGTCACACCATATTGACTAACCAATCTATTGAGGCTTCTTTGTTGAATGGAACCTGACAGGTTGTACGACCTGCTTGCAGCAGGTTTAATAATTATTCAGTCAGGATGGTTTTTTTTTTTTTTCCTTTTCCTTTTCCTTCAGCCCCTGTAAAGCTGATACAATAACCTTCCATCTGTAAACCATTTAAGACAGAAATCTTCCAGGCAATATTCCACTATTTATTATTTCTATGTGCTACCAGATGCACGCAGCACTATACATTAAACACACAAGAGATGGTTCCTGCTCCAAAAAGATGACAATCTAATCCATGGCAGTCAATGGTTTTGAAGCTGCTGAAGTCACAGGTTGAATTAGACCCAGGTAGTCAATCACAGGCCATGTCTGGGCACCGGCATTGGATGGCTCTGGTCATCTATGGACCCTAAGTTAGGCAGGTGCTGGCTGATATTCAGTGCTGACATCTGCATACCTAACTAGGCAGAGCTAGGACTGCTTTTTGTGCGGTCCTATCTGTCCACTTAGGTATGTGAGCATTGGCTCCAAGTATGGCTAACTTTCACACATTTGCTGGCTCCACTCTAATGCCACCCTAACTACCCTGACACTTACTAAACAGTGCTGCAATAGTCACAGGGGATTTTCAGTGGCACTGTCCATTAAAGTACCACAGAATATCCCCTCCTGTCCTGTTGATCAGGGTTTAAGTGGGCAAGAGCCTCTGCTGCCCATGTAAACCCCTTGAATATGTACCTCATTATTTCTATATTTAAAATCCTTAATTTGATATTGTGACAGGGAGAGTCCTGTCATGCTGGAAGAAACCCTGCAGTGCTCTAAAATTATCCCTAAAACTACCCCTAGAAGCAGGCTGCAGAATTTATCCCCAGTGAAAAGCATCCTAAAAGTGACACTATTATACTTTCCTAGTTCTAATGCAGGGAATGCTAAAGCAAAGAACTATAAGGGCCAGCATGCACCAGGCAGGTGATAGCAAAACCCGCAAAGGGATTAGCTCCTGCAATCAGCTCTGGGGGCAGGGCTAATGAGCAGGGAAGCTATCCAGGCTCATTAGCAAAGCACCAGAGAACCACAGGTGTTTTGAGGGGCAATCAGCCCATGCTAGGGAAAAGGGTGTGTTCTCTAGGCCAAATGAGGCAGAAGCAGAGGTAACCACAAGCTTACAAGATACCTGAATTCTTGGAGAGAAGCAGATTTGTGCTAGTCAGGATTCATAGGACAGAAGCCAGCATTCTCTACAGAAAGCAAGGAGTAAACCGTTGAAACTTCTAATCATTATTCTGAAGATAATGATGAATTTGATACAGAAATGCCAGAAGAAATGCTTACAAATGATGTTGAAATGGAACCTGAGGAGTCATGCTTATTTGAGAGTACGATTACAGAGTAGAGTTTGGGGAAAGTAAAAATGCTGTTTCTGATAAGGTGGTGTTACCACACAAAACTAAGAATTACTGCCTCTGACTGAATTAAGAATACCAGAAAGATCAGGAATCACTGCTTCTGAATTTTCATAATCACAGAAGAACTATGAGGAACCTGTCCAAATAGTGCAAGCAGGTTGCAGGTTCCAGGACTTGAAACTGAAAAGTTATTTTTGTATTTTGCTTGAAGTTTAGTAGTGAATAAAACATGGTGGGCTAACAGGCTGTTTAGCCACCAATGAGAGTTTTGTGTTTTGTATGTTTTGGAATTGCACTACAATATAAGACCAGAAAATAAAGTCATCTTATAATTCACATTAATACCTGTACTGAACCTTTTTATTTTAATGCAGATACCCCTCTACCTCTCCATGCCTCATTCAACTGATTGGCTGAGGCTTGGATGATCCAGGTCAGGGCTTGGGCTACTCCAGTCCAGGTCTTACCTGGTCACAATATATCTTGGAATATTACTTTTGTAGACCTGTTGTGACCTTTTCTGTTTTAACATTTCCCTCACAAAAAAAAAAAAAAATGGGGAAGGGACACAATTGACCAATTTATTGAAAGTATAACACATAAAGCATATACAAAAAAATATGTAGCAAGGCCTAAAAAGTCTTTAAATCCTCTGTTTCCTATATGTATTATATTTTCAATAAATTGTTCATTCTCATAATTGGTTGATTGTGTACCTTCCCCACTCTCTTTCTTTTGATATTACATTTCCCACATGGGGTTGTATTTTCCTTTTTTTTTTTTTTTGATAACATTTCCCTCCACATAAGCTTTTTTTTACAGGAAAGGGGGTAGATGCATGAACAGTCTCTGGTAGAGGTGGTGAAGACAGAGACTGTGTCTGAATTCAAAAGGGCCTGGGATAGGCACGTGGGATCTGTTAGAGAGAGGAAGAGATAATGGTTACTGCGGATGGGCAGACTTGATGGGCCATTTGGCCTTTATCTGCCTTCGTGTTTCTCTGTTTCTATAATTTTATTCTACCTATTATGAAAGGATGAAAGATCAAACACCCACCCAGCATATTTTAATATCAAGATGAACAAAGTCATTTAAATCCAAAAGGACATCCTTCAGAAAATGAAAAGAAGACCCTACTGAGGAAATCGGGGATGAGCATAAGTTCTGGTGAGTTGGATGTAGAAAAAAATGAAGGTGCTCCACCACCTCTACCCATAATAACAACCACTACTTTGATCTTGTCCTTATCACAGTCCTTCCCCGTTTTGACCATGATCTGATAACTTTCACAACCCTTCACCTTCCCCCCCCATCCCAGCTGATCTCTACCTATACATTTAGGATTCTTCAGGCCATCGACCCTTTCACTCTCTCCTCCTCCTTCACCCCTCCTCTCTACCACTGTGCTATACTAGTCTGTAAACAAGGCTATCTCCTTTTATAATAACAAGCTTTCCTCTGTTCTAAATACCCTTACTCCTCCCCAAACCCTATGCTCTGTAAGGTGTGCCAAACCCTAGCCCTGGCTAAACTCTAAAATCCGCTACTTACACTCCTGTGCCAGGTCTGCTGAACATCTCTAGCTCAAATCCTGCACTCATGCATACTTCATTAATTTCAAATTCTTCCTGACCTCCTGCTCTGCTATGTTGCTTTCCAAACAAGACTACTACATCCTCCTGACTGACTCTCTCAGCTCCAACTCTTGCCATCTCTTTGCCACACTGCACTCCTTACTGAAGGTCCCTCTACCTCCATTCCCTCTGACTCTCTCTCCCAGACAATGGCTGAGTACTTCTACGACAAGGTTCACAAAATTAACCTTGAGTTCTCAACCAAGCCATCTCTCTCAACCCCTTCTCAGCCCTCACCACCTTCTCTTCCTTTCCTAAAATCACTGAGGAGTAAACCACATATTTTCTTTCCTCTTCCAAACTCACCACTTGTTCCTCTGATCCCATTTCTACCCATCTACTTATCACTATATCTTCTACTATCATCCCCTTTATCTGCCATATCCTCAACTATCACTCTCCATTGCAACTGTGCCTGATGCTTTCAAACATGCCATCATTACACCACTCTTCAAAAAACCCTCACTGGACTTTATCTGCCCTTCCAACTATCACCCTGTCTCCCTCCTTATTCAAGCTACTTGAAACGTGCTATTTACCATTGCTGTCTTGACTTTCTCTTGTCTCAAGCTATCCTTGACTTAGTTCAATTGGGCACTCACCCTCTTCATTCTACAGAAACTAAAGTCTCCAATGATCTGCTATTGGCCAAATCAAAAAGGTCCCTACTCCATCCTCATTGATCTACCTGCAGCTTTTGCCATGGTAGATCACCACCTACTGTTTGATATGCTGTCCTTGCTTGGGTTTCAGGGCTATTTAATCTAATGGTTTTCTTCCTATCTTTCCCATCGCAGTTTTAACATATGGTCTGGTGGATCTTCCTCCGCAGCCATCCCACTGTCAGTTGGTGTACTTCAGGGCTCTGTGCTGGGACCACTTTTTTAATCTACACTCTTTCCATGGTGCTCTAATCTCCTCCCATAGTTTTCAGTATCGCCTCTATGCCGATGGCTCACAGATCTATCTCTACACTTGAAATCTCTACAGACATTTAGGTCCAAGTCTCAACCTGCCTGTCTGACATCGTTACCTGGATGTCTCACTGCCATCTATAACAAAACATGACCTAAACTGAGTTCATTATCTTTCTTCCTAAACCCACCTATCCTCTTCCCCCATTCTCTATTTCTATGGATAATGCCCTCATCCTCCCTGTCTCATTGGCTTGCAACCTTGGGGTAGTCTTTGACTCATCTCTTCATAAATCCAACAGAGTGCCAAAACCTGTCATTTCTTTCTCTATAACATCGCTAAAATCTGACCCTTCCTTTCTGATTGCACTGCTAAGAACCTCATGGAATGTTGCTACTCTTTGGGTCTTGCTAGGTACTAGTGACCTGGATTGGATACCACAAGAATGGGTTACTGGGCTTGATGGACCATTGGTATAACCCAGTAAGGCTATTATGTTCTCATCCATACCCTCATCACCTCTTTCCTAGACTACTGCAACCTGCTTCTCACTGGTCTTCCACTAAACCATCTCTCCCCCCTTCAATATGTTCAGAACTCTGCTGCATGCCTCATATTCCACCAATGTTGCTATGCCCACACTACCCCTCTCCTCATCACTGCATTTGCTCCCTATCTGTTTCCACATACAGTTCAAACTCTTTTTACTGACCCACTCTACAGCTCCTCAGTATATCTCCTCTCTCATCTCTCTCTCTATTCCTCCCTGTGAACTCATTGGGTAAGTCTCTCTTATCTGTACCCTTCTCCTCTATGGCCAACTCTAGACTCTGTCCCTTCTACTTTGCTGCACTGTAAGCCTGGAACAAATTGCCTGACTTGGTACATCAAGGTCCATCGCTGGCAATGTAAGCCTGGAACAAACTGCCTGACTTGGTACGTCAAGGTCCATCAATGGCAGTATTCAAATCCATGCTCAAAGTTCACTTCTTTGAAGGTGCTTTCATTTCCTAACTCCAACCCACCCGAGCACCTTTTGTATCCACTTTGTCTAGATTGTAAGCTTTTTCAAGCAAGGACTGTCTCTTCCATGTCTGGTATACAGCACTGCATATGCCTGGTAGCACTATAGAAAAGATAAGTAGTAGAAGTACATCTTTTGGAAAAGAAGCTTATAGACATATTCTATTCTGAATATTTATACTAATTGGGATCTTCAGACAGCTGTTTGAGTGTATAACTCAAACACAGCTCAATTCTTAATTGATCCATAAGCATTGCACCAATGACTTTCTTAATACTTCATATTAATTCATCTTATTTTGCCCTTAATTCGAGATTGTGATTATAACTTTTTATAACTTATCTTGGTATATCTGAGTTTCAATGACACCCCTCCCGACATCAGGGTTGAGGTGCTGTATTATTGAAGCAGAGCGGTATCTCTTCAATCTGATACTTTTCAAAATGCAATGCAATGCAATGTAGTCAAAGGGCTGTAGACAACACTTGCATAGAAAGAAGTTCCATCTTCTCTTTTCAAATTGATCCATATCACTTGTTCCTTTCCCCAGGCCCCCTGCATTTCAGTTGCTTTGATATTGGTCTTTACATAGAGAGCTACTCCTCCACTTTTTTGACCATCTCTGTCCTTCCTGAAAAGATTGCAACCTGGTACGAGTATGTTTGTGTCCCATCCATGGTAATCATTGAACCATGTCTCTGTGATGGCAACAATATCTAAGTCTTCCTCTAATGTCAGGGCTTGCATATCCTGATTTTTATTGCTTAGACTGTGAGCATTTGTGGTCATTGCTTGCCAGCTACCATTCTGTGGCAATCTTTTTTTTTTCTATAGTTTTTAGTTCCATCTCATCTGCTGCATTGCTATGAAGTGAATTGCTAAAATTGTTGTTTTCATTGGTATCTTTAGTACCATCATATCTTGACTTTTGCTGGGGGTGGCCACTGGAAATGACCTGCATACATATAACATCCTCATCTTCTAATTTAAATGGCTAGAAACATATTGCCTGAATTTCTCCAATAAGAACAGAAGAATTGCCATACTATGACAGACTAAAAGTCCATCAAGCTCAGTATCCTGTTTCCAACAGTGACCAACCCAGGTATGATGTCTGATGACCTAGCTAGATCCCAAGTAATAGAATTCTTTTTCCTGTCTGAGGATCTGAAGGTGACAAAACAGTATGATAAAGATAGTGGCTATAGCCAGAAGGATGCTGAGCTGTATAGAAAGAAGAGTAACCAGTAAAAAAGGGAGGTATTGATGCCCTTGTACAGGTTATTGGTGAGGCCACACTTGGAGTGTGTTCAGTTCTGGAGGCCATATTTGGCAAAGGATATAAAACTTGAAGTAGTCCAGAGGAAGGTGACAAAAATGGAAGGGATTTGTGCCAAAAGAAGTAAGAGAAGAGAATGGAAGACTTGATTATGCATACTTTGGAGGAGAGGAGGGACAGGGTAGATATGATACAGATGTTTAAATACTTGAAAGGCATTGATATAGAACCAAATCTTTTCCAGAGAAAAGAAAATGATAAAACTAGAGAGCATAAATTGAGATTGCGAGGAGATAGACTTAGGAGTAATATTAGGAAATTCTTTTTCATGGAAAGGATGGTGGATGCCTGGAATGTCCTCCAGAGGAAGGTGGTGGAAAGAAAAATGGTGACAGAATTCCCCAAATCATGGAATAAACATAGAGGATCTCTAATTAGAAAATAAATGGTATAAATTGAAGAACTAAGTCCGATACTGGGCAAACTTGTGTGGTCTGTGGCCTGTATATTCGGTATAGGATGGTCTAGGAAGGACAATGATGGGAACTCTAGTAACTTGGAACATGAGGATGTTGCTGGCAGACTTTATGGTATGTATCCACAAATAACAAGATAGTTGGATAGGCTGGATTGAGCTTCGATGGTCCATTTGAACCTAAGGACAGTACTAGGTGAACTTTACAGTATATGACCGAGAAATATCAAAGAAAAAAGACAATTTATTTGAACCATGAATTTATAACGTGTGTAACTTATGGGCAGATTGGATGGACTGTTCAGATCTTTATCTGTCATTACTACTATCTGTTACTATCTATTCAGGAGCTCAAACATGAAATTGCTAACTTGTACCAGTAATCTATCATTCAAAACCAGTCACAATATCTAGGACGAGGATAGTCAATATAAAACCAAACTTTTAAAAGGACTCCAGGGATGATCTGGGAAAATATAGCTTAGTGAGTCTGATGTTGGTGCCTGGAAAAATGGTTGAAATTACTAGAAATCAGATTTGCTGACCACAGATAGACATAGCTTAATGGAAATTAATCAGTATGACTTTACCATAGAGATGTCTTGACTTCTAATTTATTAGATTTCTTTGAAAGTGTATTTGAATTTTCAGAAAACACCTAAGGATCTTCATGAAAGACTTAGGGCTCCTTTTACTAAGCTGCACTAGTGGTTTTAGCGCACACTAGCGCGTACTACAATGCTGCACGAGCAAGACACTAACGCCTCCATTAAGCTGGCATTAGTTTTTCCGCATAGCGCGTGCTAAAAACGCTAGCGCACCTTAGTAAAGGGAGCCCTTAGGAAATAAAGAGTCATGGAGCAGGAGACTAGGACTAAATGGAAAAGAGTCAGTAGTTGAGGGTCTCAAGAGTCTGTACTCTTATCTGTGTTGTATGACATATTCATAAATGATCAGGAAAAAGGATCAGTGAGTGAAGTGATCAATTTTACAGAAGACAAATTACCCAAAGTTATTAAAACAGCAAAGAATCATGAGAAAATATAGAATGGTCTTATGAGACTAGAAGACTGGGTATCTAAATAGCAGATTAAATTTGATGTAGATAATTGCAAAGTAATGCACTTAGGGCACACACTGTTGGATTCCCTGTTAAGAGTCACCACCTGTGAAAAAGATTTTTGAGTCATAGGGTCAATATTCAAACATGAAGAAAGTATAAACCCTAGCACTAGTGCCACCATTTGTCTAGTTGGCTGTTTTATGAAATCATTGTGCTGGCACTATAGGCCTGCTTCTACTGTATAAATGGTGCCTAAGTGTTACCATGTATATTCTCTATCCCCCTAACTATGCTTACTTCTCAGGTAGGCTGGCTGCTTGGATGTCCAAAAAGATTGCTTTTTTGTGTGAGGTTTTTCTTGTGAACGTCTACAGTATACATTCGAGAATGGCCCAAAAAGATAGACGTCTTCCAATTTTGAAAATGAACATTTTCTCTACTGGATTTCTGGACGTCGTTCCCAAGACGTTCAAACTCAGACACAAGAACATAAGCAATTCCTCTGCTGGGTCAGACCTGAGGTCCATCGTGCCCAGAAGTCCGCTCACGCGGCGGCCCAACAGATCCAGGACCTGTACAGTAATCTTCTATCGATACCCCTCTATCCCCTTTTCCAGCAGGAAATTGTCCAATCCTTTCTTGAACCCCAGTACTGTACTCTGCCCTATTACACCCTCTGGAAGCGCATTCCAGGTGTCCATGTTGGGTAAAGAAGAACTTCCTAGCATTCGTTTTGAATCTGTCCCCTTTCAACTTTACCGAATGCCCTCTTGTTCTTTTATTTTTTGAAAGTTTGAAGAATCTGCCCCTCTCTACTCTCTCTATGCCCTTCATGATATTGTAAGTCTCTATCATATCCCCTCTAAGTCTCCTATTCTCCAGGGAAAAGAGTCCCAGTTTTCCCAATCTCTAAGCATATGAAAGGTTTTCCAAACCTTTTATCAGACGTGTCGCTCTCCTCTGAACCCTCTTGAGTATCTCCATATCCTTCTTAAGGTACGGCGACCAATATTGGACGCAGTACTCCAGATGCGGACGTACCATCGCCCGAAACAACGGCAGGATAACTTCTTTCGTTCTGGTTGTAATACCCTTCTTGATTATACCTAGCATTTTATTCGCTCTCTTAGCGGCCGTTGTGCACTGTGCCGTCGGCTTCATTGTCATGTCCACCATTACCCCCAAGTTCCTTTCTTGGGTACTCTCATTCAGTAACATCCCTCCCATCGTATAGTTGTACCTTGGGTTTCTGTTTCCCACATGTAATACTTTACATTTCTCAACATTGAACTTCTGCCATCTCGTCACCCATTCCCCTAGTTTGTTCAAGTCCCTTTGTAATTCTTTGCAGTCCTCTTTAGACCGAGCTCCACTAAATAGTTTGGTGTCGTTCACAAATTTTATTATCTCACACTTCGTCCCTGTTTCTAGATCATTTATGAATATGTTAAATAGCAGCAGCCCGAGCACCAAGCCCTGCGGGACCCCACTCGTGACACTCCTCCAGTCCGAGTAGTGGCCCTTCACTCCTACCCGCCAACCAGTTTCTGATCCATCTATGTACGTCTCCTTCCACCCCATGGTTCTTCAGTTTCCGGAGTAGGCGTTCATGGAGCACCTTGTCAAAGGCTTTTTGGAAATCTAGATATATGATGTCTATGGGGTCTCCTTTGTCCATCCGTTTGTTAATTCCTTCGAAGAAGTGCAATAAGTTCATTAGGCACGATCTCCCCTTGCAGAAACTATATTGGCTGGTTATCAGAAGTTTGTTTCTTTCAAAATGTTCATCGATGTTTTCTTTTATCAGTGCTTCCGCCATTTCCCCCGGAACCGAGGTCAGACTCACCGGTCTGTAGTTTCCCAGGTCACCTCTTGATCCCTTTTTAAAGATGGGCGTAATGTTGGCTATCTTCCAGTCCTCTGGGATCATGCTTGTTTTCAGGGATAGATTGCAAATTTGCTGCAGTAGTTCCGCTATCTCCTCCTTTAATTCCTTCAGAACCCATGGATGGATTCCGTCTGGACCCAGGGATTTGTCAGTTTTTAGGTTTTCTATCTGCCTGCATACATCTTCAAGGCTAACTTCCATGGATGTTAATTTTTCTGCTTGATTTCCATTGAAGAATTGCTCAGGTTCCGGTATGTTGGATGTGTCTTCGTTTGTAAATACAGACGAAAAGAACATGTTAAGTCTTTCTGCCACTTCTTTCTCTTCCTTCACCACTCCCTTCCTATCTCCGTCATCCAGCGGTCCCACCTCCTCCCCAGCCGGTTGCTTCCCTTTAACATATCTAAAGAACGGTTTGAAATTTCGTGCTTCCCTGGCTATCCTCTCTTCATACTCTCTTTTGGCTTTTCGAACCACTCGGTGACATTCTTTTTGATACTTACTGTGCTCTTTCCAGTTCCCCTCAGTTTTGTCCTTTTTCCATTTCCTGAATGAATTTTTCTTATTGCCTATCGCTTCCTTCACTATTTTAGTTATCCACGCCGGGTCTTTTGTTCAACTCTTTTTGCACCCCTTTCTGAATCTGGGGATATACAGATTTTGCGCCTCGCTCACCGTGTTCTTGAGAAAAGACCAGGCATGTTCTACCGTTTGCAATTTTTTGGAAGTGTTCCTAAGTTTCTTCCTTACCATTTCCCTCATTGCTTCGTAGTTTCCTTTCCTGAAGTTGAAAGTTGTTGATATGGTTCTCTTTCCTTTCGGTATTCCTACCTCAACCTATTGAAAATGCCCCTCCATGTGTTTTAAGTGGCTTTAATGCAATCCTAAACGAAATGTAAAACATATCTGGAGAACAGCTAAATACCACTTCTGTCTAGATAAACTTTGTTCTGCCCCTTTTTCTTTAGATAGTATCAGACCATTCAGTCAGCAAAAGTATAATTTTATAGAAATATGATGGCAGATAAAGGCCAAATGGACCATCCATTCTGCCTATCCGCAGCATCCATATCTCCTCCTTTCCCTAAGAGATCCCATGTAACTGCCCACACTTTCTTGAATTCAGACACAGATTATTTCCACCACCTCTACCAAGAGACTATTCCATGCATCTACCACCCTCTCTGCAAAAAGATATTTCCTTAGATTACTCCTGAACCTATCACCCCTTAACTTCATCCCATTCCCTCTCACTCTGGAGTTTCCTTTCAAGTGACAGAAACTCGTCTTATGCATATTTATGCCATGTAGGCATTTAAACGTCTTATCATATCTCCCCTCTCCTGCCTTTTCTCCAAAGTATACATATTAAGATCTTTAAGTCTGTCCCTGTAAGCCTTATGACATAGAGCACCAACCATTTTTGTAACCTTTCTCTGGACTGACTATATCCTATTTATCTTTTTGAAGCTGCAATATTCTAAATGAGATTTTACCAGGGTCTTATACAGGGGCATCAATACCTCATTTTTCCTACTGGCCATTCCTCTCACTATGCACCTGGTGTATAATTTAGCTATGGAATCTGCAGGGTCAGATCGAAGGAGCTGGGGTAAGGGGAAGTGGGGGTTCATAGACCCAGAAGAGGAGTAAAGGAAAACAAGTGCCACAGTGAAGCTCCATTGAAATGGCACATACACATGGCTCTAAAGTGAACAGGCTCCTCTGAACTGATATTTGGTGCCTTAGGCAGTTGCCTGTGTTTATGCCAGGTATCTGTTACAAGATCAAGGCGATTAACAGACAGATCCCAAAGAGGTTTGGTGAAGGTCATGGAGGACAAGTCCATAAAACATTGTTAGCCAGATTCAGAACAGCTGTCACTTATCCCTTGAAAAGAATAGATCTCTTCATGGGGATTTGCTGGGCACTTAGGACCTGTACTGGCCACCATCAGAATCATCATACTGGGCTCAATGACTTTGGTCTGACTGATCATGGGTTTTCTTTTTTTTTTTTTTTTTGGTGTTTTATTCCTTCACATTTTTTTCCCCCACAATGCTTAAATTAGACAACTCTAAAATCAGTCACAATCTTTGTGTTTCTTTCCCTAATTTGATCTGGTTGTAAACTTTCCAGGTCACTGGTTTAATACTTACTTTCTGTTCTTTATTCAGGTTGCTAAGTTTTGCACAATTAGTATTAGATTAATTAGAATTTCTTTCCGAGCCCTCTCACTGATGGCAGGAGCCACTGTAGCCGGATTTGTTTTTGATTAATATTGCCTTTTCATGAAGTGAGATGAATACTATACATACTTGGGTAGTGATTTTATTTTTTTCTGTATAACTGAAAATGTTTTTGTCCTAAGGTGTAGTGGTTTAGCCTCTAAGAGATAGGAACCCAAATTCACTAACTTTATAAATAGAATACCTTAAAGCAACAGACTCTTTCTTCTGTCTGTCTAGCAGGCTCCTTCTGAATGAGGCGGGCCTGCCCCTTTGTGAATGTGGGATGTACTGGGAAGGAGTCTGTTGCTGTAAGGTATTCTATTTATAAAGTATTTATTCAAAGTATTTTAAAAAGTATATAAAAAATGTATAGTAAATTATTTTATAAGAGGCATTGAGACTGTCATATATATTCTTGCAGGGGGATTTTCTTGATAAAGCCCTCACAGGCGAAACATAGTTCTATGTCGGAGTGCCTGCCCCCACCCGCGTAGATAAAGATGAGTATTCCATTAATTTAAAATATAATTAATGCTTATAAGCAGTGGTGTACCTAGCATATGTGACACCCAGGGCCCATCATTTTTTGCCCCCCCCCCCCCATCTATATGAAAAATATGATTTTTAGTAACAATCCACATATCGCACAACAGAGTGTACCTAGGAAAAGGCAGCATCTTAAACACTGCAGTGAGCACTAGAACACCAACACATACATTGTAAAACTAAACAAGCCAGGTCCCGCACAGTCAATTGATCCTGTAGTCAATGCCAACTGAAAACTATGTCCTTTTCATACACACAGAACAGAGATACACTCTCGCCCAATATGGAATAATCACAAACTAAAAATAGAAATATGTAGACAAAAGTTAAACTGAATCGCCAAGAAACCAGACTCTGCATACAATGCAACACCACAACACCAAAAAAACAGTGACATATGTCCCCTAATACTGTGCAAAATATAAAGACAATAGATGTAAATTTGAAAAAAACTGATACATAACAATCACCACTTTACAAATTAACAAAAATAAAACAAATAATGAGAAATAAGAAAATACCATTTTATTGGACTAATCCATTTTTCAATTAGCTTTCAGAGGCCAAATCTTTCTTCAGAACAGTACAGTATACTGCTGTTATGGTATCCTGTCCTGAGGAAAGGGGTTTAGTCCAAAAAATTGTCTTATTTCCATTTCCTATTTATAAACTTTTATCAATACAGTTACAATACTACTTGATTCTAAGTAAAGCAACAAAAAAACTTTCTACCTTTTGTCATTTCTGCTTTAATCATCTTCTCTTTGCTCTCTTCTTTGTATACAGTATTTGTCCTCTCTCCCTTCCATGCAACATCTGCCCTCTCGTTGCCCCTTCCACCCAGCTTCTGTACTCTCTCTCTTCCATATGGCATCTTCCCTCTTTCTATGTCCCTTCAATAAACTGTATATCTGGGGTCCCTTCTCTCCTTTGCACATGATTCATTTCAGCTTCACCCCCTCTCCATTTTTCTGTCTCTACCCCCTCCCCTATGCTTTAGCATCTCTCTCTTTCTGTTCTCCTTTCCTTCCTTCCTTCCCACTCCACACCATGGTCTGGTATCTCTATCTCTTTCCCTTCCCTCATGCCATGGCATCTCTTCCTCCCCCTCCATGGTCTGGTATCTCCTTTCCTTTTTACCTTTCCCTCCCTCCCATGGACTTGGCATTTCTGATTCCTCTCCCTTGTCTTCCTTCTCCCTCCTTCCTTCTCTCTCTCCAATTGGGTGCTGCAGCAGCATTTCTTCCCCCCTTCTAATCTAATCTAATCTAATCTAATCCTTAGGTTTGTATACCGCATCATCTCCACGTTCGTAGAGCTCGACGCGGTTTACAGTAGGAGAAATAGGAAGGAACTACAACAGAGGGTTAGAGGTAGAAGTGTGAAGAAAATTTAGAGGACTTGGGATGCCAAGATATAAGAGTTTCCTTGATTCCTAAGTTGGAGGGAGACTTTTTTGACATTTTTTGAGAAAAGCCAGGTTTTCAGATGTTTGCAGAAAACTTGGAGAGAGCTCAAGTTCCGAAGAGGGGAGGTAAGGTTGTTCCAGAGCTCAGTGATTTTGAAGTGGAGGGAGGTCCCTAGCTTTCCTGTGTGGGAAATGCCTTTTAGCGAGGGGAAGGATAGTTTTAATTTGTGGGAGGATCTGGTGGTATTAGGGTTTGAAGAATTCCAAGAAAGAGGGATAAAGGGATAAAGCATTTTCCCCCCTTCCCTGTGCAGCAGCAGCAGCACCAGCAGCATCAGCATTTCTCCCCACCCTTCCCTGTGAAGCAGCAGCAGCAGCAGCATTTCTCCCCCTTCCCTATGCAGCAGCATCAGCATTTCTTTCCCCTTTCCCTGTCCAGCAGCAGCAGCAGCATTTCTTTCCCCCCTTCCCTGTGCAGCAGCAGCAGCATTTCTCCCCCCCTTCCCTGTGCAGCAGCATTTATACCCTCCCCCCTCCCTGCCCAGCATGTTTGGCCAGTTCCCCTGCTGAAAGCCGCGGGCGTCTTTCCTTACCGATCCACGACTGCATCAGAAGCCTTCTCTCCGATGTCGTGACATCAGAGAGAATGCTTCTGACGCAGCCGCGGATTGTGCGGGGAGCCGGCCAGAAGCTAAGTAACGCTGGTGAGCACCTACGGACACCCCTGTTTACTGCCGTTGCTGTAGGTTTAGGAAAGGCAGCAGCGGCAGAATAGGGAGGGTAGCTGGCTGTGCACCCGGGGCGGACCGCTCCCCCCCCTTGGTACGCCACTTCTTATAAGTTATTTTGAGATTGATGATGATTTGGGTGCTGCCATTCTGTATGTTTAAAAGTTTGGATAAATACAGAAGGTACTCTGTTGTGTGTTTAGTAGTGGCGCTTAAGATCATTTCTGGCTTGTTTTGACTTCTTTTTGCAGGTGCTTACAGATTGCTATTTTTTTTTTAAAATTAGGTTTTAATTAGTTTTAAATGACTCAGTCATATACCGTGCCAAATAAAGCCAATTAAACCAATTAAGATAGGTAGTGGTAGGACACCTACCGTTGCCTAACTTACGGCACCTTTTCCATAATCAGCCCCTAACAAGCATTAAGATTTGGTGTATTTGGGTAGTAATCTTATTAACTCTGTTTCTGTGATTGGGAAGAACTCCTCCCAGTATCTGCTGGGCATTTTGGCCCGGATTCTGTATAGGATGCCTGGACTCAGAAGCCAACGGGCATCCTATACAGAATCGCACCTAAAGTGAACCCGATTCTCTAACTGACGTTCATGTTATAGACGCCGGTTAGAGAATCAGGTTGGAAGTAGACGCAGCAAGGGATCTCCCTGCCGCGATAAGTTTAGCAGCTGCGACTGTGGCCACCCGTCTGTGTCCCCCCCCCCCCCGAACGAACGCAGTAGGAGGGATGTCCAGTCCCTCCTACCAGGAACAAAAATAGCAAGGGTATGCCCAATCCCCCCTGCCCGGAACACCTCCCCCCCCCGAATGAAAGCTGCAGGAGGGATGCCCAAACCCTCCTGCCTGGAACACCCCCTCCAGTAGATTGTGGCAGGAGGGATGCCCAATCCCTCCTGCTGGAACCCCCCACCCCCCACTGCTGCTGCCCCACCACCACCCAGACTCCCCTTCTGGTCCACCCTCTAACCTTGTAGGAAGGTCGGCCGGGTCTTCCTTCCATCTGTCCAGCAGGCCCGCCTCCTTCTGAATAAGGCATGTACCGGGATTGTGCATTGTGGGATGTACCGGGAAGGGGCCTGATTGGCCCAGGCACCTGAAGCCCCTCCCATCTTCACTATGTGCCAACTAAGACTGATTAAACCATACTTCCACCAACATCATTTCACTCTGATTGTCCCGCTGATGGTACTACCCCAGCTGGACTACTGCAATTCAGCATACATGGGCATCAACACTACTCTAGTTCACAAACTGCAGCTCATTCAGAACACAGCTGTTAGACTTATCTTCAACCTAAAGAAATACGATTCGATCTCAGCCTTCCTCAAACAACTACACTGGCTACCAATTTCATCGCAAATACTCTTCAAAATATCATGCATCTTACACTACATAATTCACAGAAACTCAGCCACTCCTCTCACCCAACTATTCTCAACAGTCTGGTTTACCTCTAGGAGATTCAAACAGAATACAGTTAAATCTACCTTCTACAAAAAATCTCCATTACAGGCACATGTTCTACTCCATGCTTACCTTCATAGGAGTAAAAACCTGGAATAACCTACCAGAAATTATCAGAAAAGAAACTAAACATACAACATTCTGGAAGAAACTGAAAACCTTCCTCTTTGATATCTGAAACTACATGACTTCTCAGAAATTAACCTTTCCACCTCTTTCTCTAGATGAAGCTCGTAGACAACTGAGATTTCTCACCCCCGCCCTCTTACACACACCCCTTTCAAGGCCCCCTTTTATTCCCTCCTCCTTTCAACCCCTCTCTGAAAGTCGCCTAAAGCCTGACTAGGTATGTGCGACACACAAATAGAAGATTAGATTAGATTATCTTTTAGGAAATTATCCAAACCTTTTTAAACCCTGTTAAGATGATTTTACCACATTCTCCATCAATGAATTCCAGAATTTAATTACATGTTGGTGTGAAGAAATATTTTCTTCAGTCTGTTTTAAATCTACCACATAGTCTCTTCATCGTATGCCCCCTAGTCCTAGTATTTATGGAAAGAGTAAACAAGTGATTCACATCTACCCTTTCTACGCTACTCAGCATTTTATAGACCTCTATCATATCACCTCTGACGTCTCTTCTTCAAGCTGAAAAGCTTTAGCTTTTCCTTATAGGGAAGTTGGCAACCAGAATTGCACATAGTATTTGAAGGGCCAGCTCCGCTCACTCGGAAGAAAACTGAAGATCAGGGAGGTGAAGGTGGCCTTCTCTGAGATTCTCCCGGTACCAAGAGCAGATGGAAGGAGACAAGGGGAACTGCAAGCGATCAACGCCTTCGTTCGCAACTGGACAATGTTCTGGGGAAGAAGCAAGTACTACAGAAAGGACGGACTGCACCTCAACGAGGAAGGAACAAGAGTATTAGCAGGCAACATGAAGAAGGCCATCTAGAAGGCTTTAAACTGAAGGACAGGGGAAAGCCGACATTCGACCACCAGTCGATGGTCCAGGCGACAGGATGTCCCGAAGAGGGAACTACAGACAACTGCTGAGACACAGGAGGGGACGACCACAAAGCAAATAAGAGAGACAACGCAGGAGCAGAAAAGGATACCGTGAAAGAACCAGGGGAGACTGCTAAGCTTAAAGAGTCCAAGAAGCTAACACAAAGGGAACTCAAATGTATGTATACGAATGCTAGAAGTTTGAGAGACAAAATGGGAGAATTAGAAGCAATAGCAAAAAATGACAAACTGGAAATCATTGGCATAACAGAAATCTGGTGGAATGATGAAAACAAATGGGATACAGTACTACAGGGATACAAACTGTACAGAAGAGATAGAGTGGGGCAGAAAGGTGTAGGTATTGCCCTATATGTTCGGGAAGGAATAGAATCTATGAGAGAGACTATGACGGAAGAGAAAGAGCAGCTGGAATCCCTCTGGATAAAGATTCCCAGACACAACAGTGCTGACACAAAGATTGGCCTTTACTACCGACCGCCAAGACAGAGGGAGGAGACAGACTCGGAAATGATAGAGAAAATTAAACACGAATGTAAGACAGGTAATGTCGTAATCTTGGAGGATTTCAATTTCCCGGGGATAGACTGGGACCTGGGAACCTCTAACTGTGGCAAGGAGGCAAATTTCCTGGAAGTGCTAGGGGACTGCTTCCTGGAACAATTGGTGGGAGAGTCGACAAGAGGAAACATCACCTTGGACTTGGTCCTAAATGGCATTACGAGGCCGACAAAAGAAGTAGAAGTCACAGTCCCGCTGGGGACGAGCAATCACAACATGATCAATTTCAAACTTGATGTCGGGAAGGGGAAAGGTACTAAAACCTCAACCACGACTTTAAACTTTAAAAGGGGAAGACACGATAGCATGAGAGCCATGGTGAAACAACGGATCAAGAAAAAGATGGGCAAAGTCAGAACGGCAGAACAGGCATGGTCCTTTCTGAAAAATACTATCACGGAAGCACAAAGCCTCTACATTCTGCGGATGCCCAAAGCAAAGAAAACCAAAGGCAAAAGAGAGATGGCGTGGCTTACTAAAGAAGTGAAGGAAGCCATAAAAGAAAAGAAGGACTCCTTTAAAACATAGAAACGCACAAAAACATCCGAAACTTGGAACAAACACAAAGATGATCAGAAGAAATGTCACAGGGCGGTGAGGGATGCCAAAAAGGACTATGAGGAGAAAATAGCGCAGGAGGCCAAAAACTTCAAACCCTTCTTTAGGTACGTGAAAGGGAGAAAACCCACAAAAGAGGGGTGGGACCGCTGGACAACCAGGGAAGGAAAGGGTACATCAAGGAAGACAAACAAATTGAAGACAGACTAAATTCCTTCTTTGCGTCTGTCTTTATGAAGGAGGACACTACAACAATTCCAGAAGCAGTGAAAGTGTTCAAAGGAGTAACAGAGGACAGCCTCACCACAGTAGAAGTGGACTTGGACCAGATTTACCGCCAGATCGACAAACTCAAAAATGACAAATCAACTGGACCATCCGAGAGTCTTGAAAGAGCTAAAAGTGGAAATCGGAGAGCTATTGCAAAAACTTGCTAACCTGCCAATCAAAACAGGACAGATACCGGATGACAGGAAGATAGTGAACGTCACGCCGATATTTAAAAAAGGATCGAGAGGAGTGCCAGGCAACTATAGACCTGTGAGTCTCACGTCAGTCCCTGGGAAGATGGTTGAGGCGCTGATCAAGGATAACATAATCCAACACACACGACCTGATGAGAGCCAGCTAACATGGATTCAGGAAAGGGAATTCATGTTTGACGAACCTACTTCAATTTTTTGAGACAGTGAACAGACAAATTGATAATGAAGAACCAGTGGATATTATATACTTGGATTTTCAGAAAGCGTTCGACAAGGTTCCACATGTAAGACTTCTCAGGAAACTGCAAAGCCATGGAATAGAAGGAGATATACTAAGCTGAATAGGCAAATGGCTGGAGAACAGAAGGCAGAGCATAAATGGGAAGTTCTCAGACTGGGAGAATGTGACTAGTGGTGTGCCCCAGGGCTCATCTTATTTAATATTTTCATCAATGACCTAGAGGATGGAACATCCAGTGAGATCATCAAGTTTGCAGATGACACAAAGCTATGCCGGGCAATCAAATTTCAGAAGGACAGTGAGGATCTCCAGAGCAACTTGAGTCAATTGGAGAAATGGGCAGATAAATGGCAGGTGAAGTTTAATGTGAAAAAATGCAAAGTGATGCACTTAGGCAGAAAGAATAAGGAACACAAGTATAGTATGTCAGGTGCAACTCTGGGAAAAAACAAACAGGAAAAGGACCTGGGTGTACTAATTGATAGGACCCTGAAGCAATGCACGTCGGCAGCGAAGAATGCAAATAGAATGCTAGGTATGATAAAGAAGGGAATCACGAGTAGATCTGAGAAAGTAATAATGCCACTTTATAGAGCGATGGTCAGACCACACTTGGAATACTGCGTCCAACTTTGGTCTCCATACCTAAAGAAGGATATAAAGCTGCTGGAGAGGGTGCTGAGATGAGCAACGAAGCTAATAAAAGGTATGGAGAATTTGGAATACGAGGAACGACTTAAGAGACTGGGATTGTTCTCCCTTGAGAAGAGGAGACTGCGAGGGGATATGATCGAGACTTTCAAAATACTGAAAGGAATCGACAAAATAGAGCAGGAAAAAAATTATTTACAATGTCCAATGTGACACGGACAAGAGGACATGGACTGAAGCTAAGGAGGGACAAATATCAGGAAGTTCTGCTTCACACAACGAGTGGTGTACACCTAGAATGCTCTCCCAGAAGAGGTAACTGCGGAATCCACCGTTCTAGGATTTAAGGGTAAGCTAGATGTACATCTCCTTATAATAATAATAATAATAATAATAATAATAACTTTATTTTTCTATACTGCCACAATCTTGCGACTTCTAGGCGGTTCACAAAGAAGAAGAGCTGTACAATCAGCGAATTACAGTAGATGAATACAAGGTGGGGCCTCCGCGTGTGCGGATCGCCGGACTTGATGGACCTAGGGTCTGATCCGGAGATGGCAATTCTTATGTGCTTACCATAGAGCAATACAAGGGCATTATAACATTTTCATCTTTGTTTTCCATTCCTTTCCTGATAATTCCTAACATTCTATTTGCTTTCCTAGCTGCCGCCACATATTGAAATAAGGGTTTCAACATATCCTTAAAAATGACACCTAGATCATTTTCCTGGGCAGCAACTCCTAACATGGAACCGTGCATCATATAGCTATAGTTCAGGTTTCTCTCCCATATGTATCACCTTGCACTTGCTCACATTAAACGTCATCTGCCATTTTGATGCCAGTCTTCCAAAGTCCTGTTGCAATTTTTCACAGTTCTCTTGCGATTTAACAACTTTGAACAACTTTGTGTCACCAGAAAATTTAATTTTCTCACTAGTTATTCCCATCTCTAGATCATTGATAAATATATTAAAAAAACAGCAGTCCCAGCATAGACCCCTGGGGAACCCCACTATTTATACTTAAAGCTGAGATCAAACGGAACAGTAATCATACTGCAGAGTGTCTGTTTAGTAAGTACTGTTCTTTTTGCTCTCAGCCTTATGTATGGTAGTGGATGAATGATTAAGGCAATTAGGAGTTTTTGATTTTTTGAACTCCACTATTTACCCTTCTCCATTGAGAATGTTGACCATTTAAACTTACTCTGTTTTCTGTCTTTCAACCAGTTCTAAATCCATAATAGGACATTGGCTCCTATCCCATGACTCTTTAATTTCCTCAGTCTTTCATGAGGTACTTTTTCAAATGCCAAATACACAATATCAACCGGCTCACCTTTATGTGCATTCATCCCTTCAGAGAAATGCAGTAGATTGGTGAGGCAAGATTTCCCTTGACTAAATCCATGTTGACTTTCTCTCATTAATTCATGCGTATGTTTATGTTCTGTCATTTTGTTCTTTATAATAGTCTCTACTATTTTGCCAAGAACTGATGTCAGACTCACTGGTCTATTATTTCCAGGATCACCTCTGGAACCTTTTCTAAAAATCG
Source organism: Geotrypetes seraphini (assembly GCF_902459505.1). Classification (NCBI taxonomy): domain Eukaryota; kingdom Metazoa; phylum Chordata; class Amphibia; order Gymnophiona; family Dermophiidae; genus Geotrypetes; species Geotrypetes seraphini. The sequence continues at coordinate 198,766,548 of NC_047089.1, forward strand.
GTGTCGCATTGGCCATCTTCCAGTCTTTCAGTACTTTGCTGGATTTTAGAGAAAAATTACTAACAATAACTCTACAAGTTCATTTTTCTATTCTATCAGCACTCTGGGATGTATACCATCTGGTCCAGGTGATTTACTACTGCCTCATGTGTATTTTTTGCCACGTAGGTATTTAAACATCTTTATCATATCTCCCCTCTTCCCTCCAAATTATACATATTGAGATCTTTAAGTTTGTCCCCATACACCTTGTGATGTAGATCACCGACCATTTTAGCAGCTTTCCTCTGACCCTTTCTGTTTAATTCTTTTTGAAGATGTGATTTCCAGAATTGTACACAATATTCTAAATGATGTCTCATCAGAGTCTTATACAGGGGCATCAATACCTCCTTTTAACTCTCCCTATAAACTCAAACATCCTCCTAGCCTTCACCATCTGCACCTAATTTAGGCATGAGGATTTATACCAGGTTTCAGTTGGTGTAGATCCTTCAACCCAAAAATGCTATTCTGTAAATGGTGCCCAAATTCTGGGGCCATTTGTTGAATAGTTCTTGATGCTAATTTTTTTTTTTGGCATCCAAATTTGAGTACCATTTACAGAATCCATTTCAGGGGAAAGGGTTTGGTTTACATAAAGGTACTTCAAGCATTTTCCTTATCTGTCCCGATGGGCTCACAATCTATCTAATGTACCTAGGGAAGTGGAGGATTAAGTGACTTGCCCAGGGTCACAGGGAGCAGCACGGGGTTTGAACCCACAACCTCAGGGTGCTGAATCTGTAGCTCCAACCACTTCACCTCACTTTCCGAGAAATGCTGGGCTGGAAACCAATGTAGGACCTCCAATTAGGCCTTCTATTTTTCCATTATGAATTACTATAACCAATGTTGTCATTATTTTATTCTAATATTATGGGCAATTTGTATATACTTGTTAAATACTGGAGCACTCAGCAAATAGATTTATTTTTTTATCTTAAAGTCCACTCTTGATATTTTATATACTTAACTCTTCATTGAAATAAGCTCGCTAACTAGCAGGGAAACTATTATAGACTAGGGGTGGGAAACCACAGTCCTTAAGGGCCATAACCCAGTCAGGTTTTCAAGATTTCCTCAATGAATATGCATGAGATCTATTTGAAAGCAGTACATGCAAATCATTCTCATGTGTAGCCCCAGCTTAATAGCTGAGAAGGAAGGAGAGTAGTTTTGACTATACACCTTACAAACTGATTATGTACCTGTACTCTAAGGTGACCCTCAACCCATACAATCGAGGGGACTGCTATCTATCTATTTAATATCTGGTTCTCCTCCGATCCGGGTTTGTGCCACACAATAAGAAAGAGATTGAAATCATCCTCCTTTACTGAGCTCTGTAGATTTGAATGTTCAAATTCTGCTTAAAGTATGTGCACTTCAAAGCAGTAGCCCAGAGCAACAGACTAAGAACCAAATAAACTGGGTTCAAACTCAATTTTTATGATCTTGGGTAAGTCATTCAATTGTCCATTGCTTCAGATCAAGTCTAGAAGAGACAGGAAAATATCTACTGTATCTGAATATAACTGTGAAAAGGTATGAGTTAAATCCAAACTCCCTACTCTTTCCCTATCAAAATACCAATTTGGGCCAAGAATCCAACACAAACTCACAGGACCACTTTTTTTTCTCATTTAAATGTGAAATATTTTTTTTCTTTATCCTTTCCATATCCATCTACTAATTCAGCATTTGCAAGAGAAGCTTAACCTCTGCGTACAATCTGGCACTGAAAATATAAATGCAATTTCTCTTCTATTAAAACCGCATTTGGCTGATAAACCTTTTCAGCTGGTAACTCGGGCATTAGTGCAGCCTGCAGCAGCATCCTCAAAAGTTTCTGAAACAGCTCATTGGTTCCAGTCATGAATAATGTAGAAAAAGATGTGCCTGAGGAGAGAGACCTTCTTTTTTTTCAAAACCAATTTCTAAAACTCCAGTATTTCAGAGTGATAACTTTCTTTCACCCAGAAAAAAAGGTGGAAACGTACCTTTTTAACATTAATATGTTCCTTGATTGTCTTTTATGGATTTAACTTACATAAGTTTATTCAGCATATCTAGACATAGGTATCTATGTCTATGAATTTATGACAGGAAAATCTGCAAGGTTTGAACAAGTTCCTAAAAGAAAAGTTCATAAGTCATTATTAAGATGGACTTAGGAAAATGTATTGCTTATTCATGGGATAAGCAGCATAAAATCTGTTTTTACTCTTTGGTATTGACATGGATTGGCCACTGTTAGAATCAAGATACTGGGTTTGATGGAACTTCGGTCTATCTCAGTATGGCAATGCTTATGTACTAACAGTATGTTCAGTCTTCATAAGTTCTTCCATACATATACAAGATATGTGTAGATATTTGGAGGCAAATTCTATAAACAGCATCCTGATTTTAGGCAGCGGTAGGCATCCTACCGCTATCAAACCAGCCAATCAGGATGCACGTTTTTAGGAAAAAAACCTTACCGAGGCAGGCAACCTACACTGTAGGCATTTTTGCGGGGCTAGGGAGATGCGTAGGAATACCTAAGCTCCCCAAGTCTGGGTGTGGGCATAGTTTCACCTGGAAGTGGCCTTGGGAAGTTTACATGGCCCTAGATGTCTCCCTATAGCTAATTGCTCCCCCCTGAACCCCACCATAAGTCATTTGGCAGGAGGAATGCCCACTCGCTCCTGCCACCAACCCTGATCCCCTTACCCAACACTATCCCTAGCAGGAGGGATGCCCACTCCCACCTGCCAGCAGGCCCCCCACAAACCCATGACCCCCCAAATATACAACCCCTTAACCCTCCACTGTTGGGGACAGTGTCAGGGGGGTCGCTGCCACTGCCACTCAGTTGATCATGGGAGGAAGATTCTCTTGCCGCAATCAGCTCAGTGGCAACATGATTCTTTAACCAGCACCTGTGACATGGACGCCGGTTAGAGAATTGGGATGGTTAGGTGGGGTTAGGCATCTGGCCGTTAGGGTATAAGCGATTCTGTATAGGAGGCCGGTATGTGATTCTTGGTCATTTCTTAACTGGATGTAGAAACCGGCATCCTATAGAATTCCTTTCCCCCCCCCCTTGATTTGCAGCATTAATTATCGAGCTGCGAACCTAGCTGTGTTTCATGAACTATGTTTAATTAAGGGATTTGTTTAATAAACTGACATAAAGTGGTATCTTAATGCACCCTTTTACCATAGGTCATGCAAACCCCTTCCCATTTTACATGTGAAAACCAAAACCACCTGTATAAATCAAATCAATGAATAGTGATAGTACTGGAGCACTTCCCCTGAAGAAGTCTGGGTTTTCCTGGTGAAACGGAGGCCCCTTAGGGCTTAAATGAGCAGTGTTGGCGTTTCATTGTGGCGTCAAGATAAGTACTGTTTTCAAAAATATAGGCGCTATCTTATTGACATTAAATATCTATTGAATTTATATTGCACTGAGCGCTTATAATTATGTTTAAAACATTGGGATTTTAACCAGTGATTGAGACATGACCTGTTTCAATTGCCAAAATATAAGCAGCATTGTGGTTTTGGTCTCTGAATTTTTTCCCCTTATGCTAAATACTGGTTTTACTATGAAGCCTTGTATCTCACAATACAAAGGAAAAAAAATCACCACCCCATGCGTGAAATATAAAACCAAAAAAGAAGATGGGAAGGGACACAATCAAACAATTGTAGGGACAATCCATTTATTAGAACATTGTAAATCAATAATACACACATAACATATTCATAAAATGAAGCAGGCATAAAAATAGATCTTTAAATCCTTTTTCATACTGGACCTCAACACTGTCCATGTTTCGGCTAAGGTAGCCTTCTTCAGGGGTGTATGAAAGAAGCCCAGTAGATGGCGCCAGAATACAACTAATCAAACCAAAAGGATTACTCTCAATGTCTAGTGGGGAGCCTGTTGCCTGCTACAATATCTAAAAAACGCAATTCTGGAGAATGCTGCAAAGTGCAAAATGTCGCTGCTAGTATGAAACCTTCCATGGTGTGATTCAGATATGAAGATCAGATGTATTACCTCCACCTAGCAGCAGTATTCAGTTTGATAGATGACTCCCTATTGCTGCACCAACTTGCTGTTATCTGTGTGTCTGGCACAGTGTTTCAATAGCTTTGCTCTTTTCATTTTTATTATTCTTTTATGGTCTTATCTTGTGGATTTTTATCATCTGACATACCAGGCCATTTGCGGTTATGAATTTGGTCTGAATTTCAAGAAATTGATTAAAAAAAAAAAACTTCTCTTATTTCTTTGTGCAGGCATTCTGTTAAGGGAGGTAGCATGTGGTCCAGGCATGTTTACGCAGAGGAAAGAGTTGCTGGCTACTATTATTATTGTCAGGTAGTTCATTGATGACTGTATAAATATCTAATATAATAAAACGGTAAGCCGCGCATGCACACTTCCTATGCATGCGTCCGTTTTCCGTGAGCTGTAGCGAGCCATAGGAGCGCTACACAGGGAAATGGAGGGGAGAGAGACAGAAAGAAAAAGACAGACAGACATATATTCTAGCACCCGTTAATGTAACGGGCTTAACGACTAGTATATTAATGTGATGGATGTTTTTAATTGTAAACTGCCTAGAGAAATTTATTCTGGTACTAGACCCCGAAATGTGTCGCATTAGGATAAAAATTTGAATTGACAGATCTTCCACAGTAACTATGGAAAATTTAATCTGTAAATTGTACATTATGGGGCTCATAATCGAAAGAGAAATACGTCCAAAAAGCGGCCTAAGTCGGCACTTGGACGAACATTTCTCAAATACGTCCAAATGCCGATACTAAAACGGGTTTTGGACGTATTTCTAAATGACCAAAGCTAAATGGGGCGTTTCAGGAGGAGTGTCGAGGGCGGGAGATGGGCGGGACGTGGGCTGGCTTAGACTTAGTCATACAGCATGTATAACCTAAAGTTATACAGCCCACGATCGACGGAACTTAGACGTTGTGACTTAGACCATGTAAAACATGGTCTAAGTTGCAAAAACCCACCTAAATTCACCAGATAAGCACTGAAAACACATAATGCAGACCCTCACACACTACCTCAGTGATCACTGACCTGCCCCCCTCACCCCCATAAAAATATTAATCACAGCTTTAAAGTGCAAACTCCAGACCATCATCACCTGGCCGCCTGGGATAGGAGAGACTAGTCGTCCAGCACAGACGCAACTTAAGTCATCTTGGAGGTGGGTTAGGGACCCATAGAGAGGAGGACCCATGCCCATAAGCCCCTGTAATCACTGCATTGATATTGATACATGTGCACTCCCCTATACACCCCCAAAACCCTTTTTTTACTGGCATATAAGTGGCTCCTGCAGCCATAAGGGCTATTGGGGTGGTAGATAAGTGGGTCTAGGGGATTCTGGAGGTGGTTTTGGGGGCTCACCATGACCTATAAGGGAGCTGTAGTGAGGAGAAGACATGGCACCCTTTTTGTGAAGTTCACAGCAGTGCCCTGTAAGGTACCCCATTATTTAGGTGGTATGTCTGGGTGTGCAGTCCATCACTTTGCAGACCCCTCCGACATCCAACAAGGCTTTTTCTAGCCGTTTTGGACTTGGACGGAAAGTTGGATGAAAATGTGGTATACAGATGGACAATTAGCGGCTTGGTCGATCAGATCGGCAGGACGTATAATTAGACGATTTTCAAAATGAAAACAAAGTTGTATGTATTTTTCGAAAATGTGTCTTAAGCTGTTTTTTACTTTGGATGACTTGCGAGATGGACGTAAACGGACTTAGACATCCCTTTCGATTATGCCCCTCAATGTATATTGGTATTAGATCACTAATGTATGTTGGGTTAGAATAATAACTTGCATTGAAAAAACTTGCACTGAAAGGATAACTATTGCAAATTGTAACCTATAAACCCATATAGTGGGTATTAGACTCCTAGTATGTTTCGTGTTAGGATAAAAACTTGTTTCATAAACTTGTACTGTAATTATGGCAAGTTGTTACCTGTTAACTGTATTTTATGTATGTTTAACATGGAACCCAATCTGAGCTTTAAGGGGAAATGGGATAGAAAATGAACTACCTTAATAAATAAATCGATGTTAGATGGGTAAGTGTTTGAAATAAAATTTTCAAAATCTCTGCTCTATAGTGTACCACAGAGATATTTCCTTTTTAACATTTTTCTGACCCTACTGGCCTACTAGTTTTTTTGTTTTTTTAATCTATGCTGATAATATTATACACCTTTTCTTTGCAGACCCATTTTCACCAAACTTGCTGAGCATGTAACATTGGGCACCTTTTACTAAGGCGCGCTAGCGGTTTGAGTGCGCGCTTAGCGTGTGCTACAATGCCGCACGCGCTAAATGCTAAAGCCTCCATAGAGCTTGCGTTAGTATTTTTCATTTAGCGCACCTTAGTAAAAGGAGCCCATTGTCTTGACTCTGTTACAAACCGGGAGCATTCCTACGTTTTATCCTTAATCCCATTAAAACCGTTAACTGTTGGATTGTTGGTAACATCTCTCTGTGGATCCCTAATCCCATTGCTGAATTCAATCAAATATTTTAGAATTCATGTCTCCTACTTCCAAATTATTCAAGCACTGGCTTTTTTTTTTGTCTGTTAATTTCATATTCTATGATCGTGGATATTCTGTTGCAAACTTCACTTGTTCATATGCTAATTACCTCTCAGCTAGATTATGCCAATTTTGCTTATGCAGATATGGCATAACCACCATCTTCTCTGTCACACCAAGAAGCACAATCATATTACTCTTATTACATCGTATACTTGGACTTCCAAAAAGCCTTTGACAAGGTACCCCATGAACACCTACTTCAGAAACTGAAGAACCATGGGGTGGAAGGAGACGTACACAGATGGATCAAGAATTGGTTGGCGGGTAGGAAGCAGAGGGTAGGAGTGAAGGGCCACTACTCGGACTGGAGGAGGGTCATGAATGGTGTTCCGCAGGGGTCAGTGCTTGGACCGCTGCTATTCATTGTATTTATAAATGATCTAGAAACACGGACGAAGTGCAAAGTAATAAAATTTGCAGACAACACCAAACTATTTAATGGGGCTAGGACTATAGAAGACTGCGAAGATTTACAAAGGGACCTGAACAAACTAGGGGAGTGGGCAACGAGATGGCAGATGAAGTTTAATGTAGAGAAATGTAAAGTCTAGCACGTAGGACACAGAAACCTAAGGTACAGCTACACAATGGGAAGGCTGTCATTGAGTATGAGTACCCAAGAAAGGGACTTGGGGGTAATAGTGAACAGGGCAATGAAGCCATCGACACAGTGCGCAGCAGCCGCTAAGAAAGCGAATAGAATGCTAGGTATAATCAAGAAGGGTATTACAACCAGAATGAAATAAGTTATCCTGCCATTGTTATGGCCGATGGTGCACCCGCATCTGGAGTACTGCGTCCAATATTGGTTGCCATACCTAAAGAAGGATATGGAGATACTCGAGAGGGGTCAGAAAAGAGCGACACGCTTGATAAAAGGTATGGAAAACCTTTCATACGCTGAAACTGGGACTCTTTTCCCTGGAGAAGCAGAGACTTAGAGGGGATATGATAGAGACTTATATATGATAGAGGGGATATGATAGAGACTCATGAAGGGCATAGAGAAAGTGGAGAGGAACAGATCCGTCAAACTTTTGAAAACTACAAGAACAAGAAGGCATTTGGAAAAATTAAAAGGGGTCAGATTCAGAACCAATGCTAGGAAGTTCTTCTTCACCCAGAGGGTGGTGGACACCTGGAATGCGCTTCCAGAGGGTGTGATAGGACAGAGTATGGTTTTGGGGTTCAAGAAGGGATTGGATGATTTCCTGAAGGAAAAGGGGATAAAGGGGTATAAATAGAGGATTACTATACAGGTCCTGGACCTGATGGGCCATCGCATGAGCGGACTGCTAGGCATGATGGACCTCTGGTCTGACCCAGCAGAGGCATTACTTATGTTTTTATGTTATGTTCTTATTAGATGACTATCACTATCATTGGCTCCCTGTCCAGTCTAGAATCTGCTAGAAACTTATGATCTTAACTCATCAAGGGGCTCTTTTATTTAGGCACGTTAGGCACTAGCAAGCATCTAATGTAGTTTAAAAGGGTTTACCGTGGGACGTGCTTAGGAATCATGAGGTAAGTTTGATATTTGAAGACCACAGCTCTCGTAGCAAAAGTCTACTGTTTTATGTGGTGGAGGAGTCAGGGGTGAAGAATGAATGTTTCTGTGCTAAACAGTATGGGGCTCATAATAAAAAAAAAAAAAGTCTAAAAAGTGGCCTAAATGGCTACTTGGACGATCAAAAAGCCTGATTGTCCAAGTACCCATAATCAAAGCTGGTTTTAGAAGTATCTAAAACCAGCTTAGGCCTTTCCCCTGCCTCTAAATGCACAGAGAGAAAAGAGGCGTTTTTAGAGGAGGGGAAAGGGCGGGTGGTGGGTCGACCTAGACCTAGGCGTGCAGCAGGTATAACCAAAACTTTAGGCAGGTTGCCTAGTCGGCACTTATACATTTTGACTTAGACCAAATCAAAACAGGTATAAGTGCTGAAAAGGGGCCGCTGAGCTGATCGTGGCTACTGCAATCAGCTCAGCGGCCCCAGCAACCTGCCTACCCCCCTACAGCAATAATTGCGGCAGGAGAGACGGCTCATCTCCCCTGCTGCGATCCACCCTTCCCCCCCAAATGATCAGGGCAGGAGGGAGCACAAGCCCTCCTGCCCAGCGATCCCCAAATCCCCCCGGGCCGAATCCGTTGGGGCCAGGAGGTAGCCCAAGCTCTCCTGGCCCATTATCCCCTCTAACCCCCACCTCCCACTAAAATATGGGCAAGAGGGATCCCAGGCCCTCCTGCCCTCGACGCAACCCTGCCCTCCCAACGACTGCCCCCCCGAATCCCCACAGGAATGGGGCCGGTTGGCCCAGGTGGCTCAAACCCTGCCCACAGGTGGGGTCTGAGGCGCCTGGGCCAACCAGAATAGGCCCAGGAGCCTTAGGCTCCTCTCCTGTGGGCGGGGCCTTAAGCACATGGGCCCCGCCCACAGGATCCCTCCTGCTCGTATTTAGTGGGGGTAGGGGTTAGAGGGGGTTGTGGGCCAGGAGGGCTTGGGCTCCCTCCTGGCCGGTTCGTGTGGTGGGGGGGAGGGGGTGAGATCGCCGGGCCAGGAGGGCTTGGGCTCCCTCATGGTCCCAACGGATTCGGTCCGGGGGGTTTGGGGATCGCGGGGCAGGAGGCCTTGGGCTCCCTTCTGCCCCAATAGTGTTGGGGAGGTCGGGGGTGCCGCGGGGCAAGAGGGCTTGGGCTTCCTCTTGCCCCGATATCATCGGGGGGGGGTGGATTCTGTAACCGTTGTTGTGTTTGACAAACACTGGTTACAGAATCCAGCTTTTAGGTGAAGGTCTGGCTCTTCCTTCGCCTAAAAGCCCTTGTTTTGGAAGTTTGGGGCTTAGGCTTTTTTTAGATTGATTATATGGTATAAGTTTAGACGTAGTGGTGGTCTGGGCGTTTAAACAGCTGAACGTAGAGGCAGGCCATTATCAAAAAAACCTCCTTTTGGACTTTTTTTTGATAATGGACATTTTCCCTGCTTCTACTTTCAACATGTAAGGCCTTAGGCCAAAAGGATACTTAGACATTTTTTTTGATTATGCCCTTCCACATCTATATTAATATATGTTAAAGGGCTCATAATAAAAAAAATAAAAATGTCCAAAAACCCATCTAAGTTGGCACTTGGATGTCCTAATCGTCAGGACGTCCAAGTGTTGATAATCTAAATCCTTTTCCTGGACATCTAGTGGACTTTTCTCCCGCTGTATGTCCAGAGTTCCAGGGGGCATGCTAGGAGGCATGTTATGGGTGTGTTTTTAGAGGGCATTGAACATACTTAACTTGGACATCATGCAGTGATAATCAAACCTTTTCCAAGATGTCCTGGATGGAACTCAGACATTTGGAGCTAGACCTGTTTTAGAAGCATCTAAGGGACACAAAGGTACCCAAACAAACCAGATAAATACTGGATTCATTAAGGTATGGAGGCCCCCCCCTCTCAATAACCCCCTCCCACTGCCCAAAAATCTGAATGAAAGAGTACATACCTAACTCTAGAATAACAGCACTTGGTATAGGAAAGCCTAGTAGAGCATCACACAGAAATCTTAAGTAACCTGGAGGGATAGGCTAGCAAACCATAGAGAAGCAGACCCAGGCCCATAAGCCACTCTAACCACTCCATTTATGGTGGAAAGTGTGAACCCACTAAAACCCTACTCTACTGCTATGAGGGCTATTGGGATGGTAGACAGGTGGGTCTAGTAGGTTTTGGGGGAGTTTGGGAGGCCTCAGCATAAATTATAAGGGGTGTGCTGATTACTATGTATCATTTATTTATTTTAAAAATTTCTATACCGCTTTTGACCAAAACGGTTTACAAAACTGTTACATATATAATATCTTAAAACAAATTAAAACAACTTTTCGATACAGGTCAAGACAGATACATGCAGAAAAATTCAATTCTTTCTAGGAATCAGCAGACAAGGAAAGTCAGTTACTTAAAGGAAGGCATTTACAAATAATTGTGTTTTAGTAACTTTCTAAATGCCCCCTTTTCACTGCATTTCCGGATTTGCCCTACAAGAGAATTTCACAGTTTTTCTCCTGCACAAGAAAAGGTCATTGCATTGGTTTCCACATATTTTGGATTGATATTTGTCTTCAGCAGCGCGGAGTTTTCAGAGCACAAAGATCTTCCTGGCTGGTAACTAGACATTTGATTCTTAAAGAATTCGAGGATTGTCCCATATAAAAATTGATGGCAAATCATAATTGCTTTATACTGAATTCTAAAAGCAACAAGCAACCAGTGCAGCTGTCGAAGATAAGGTGTGATATGCTCATATCTTAATGTATGCTTGTATATATGATTAAGTTTTGCCTTGCTAAATTGCCATCCTTGATTTGTCATACAATGCTTGTCATGCTATGTAACACCGTACCATGTTTATCATGTTATGTTTTAGAACAGTACAACAAAAGAGGCATCAATACCACCCAACAGTTACATTTATTCAAAGCAACACAAATAAACCATTAAAAAAGTCCTTGCTCTAAAAAAAATCAAATGAGGTCCCAATAGTGGAATCCTAAGAAAGTCCCAACCAGGATATAAGTTTCGGCAACTAGTATCACCTTGCTCAGGGGACAGTAAACAAACTGCAAATCAAATGGAACATAAACAACAAGGAATAAATAATAAAATCATGAATTATAAAATCACACATAAACAGATAAATTATAATACAGATAATTTCACTCATTAAGACATCATCTGAACATAACCATAAAAATATAAATAGTCGAATAAAAGGTGCATAAAATGATTATGGCAATGAAAATAATAACTATCAAAGCTTAAATAATGAAAGCATGAATAATAACACAATTATTGTAATAATAGCAAAAGCGACATTTGACATTTTTTTTTAAAAGCAAGATCTATCTAAAATTAATTTTACTGTAAAACATAAATCAGTGCATATAAAGCTTGTAACCAGACTGTCTGGGTAGCACACGTGTAACTTTCAGAGATTAATCATTAAAATATATTTTTAGATCAAAAAATACAACTTGATAAAGGGAATAAGCAACATGATAAAATACACAATAAAAATGAAACATCTACCAAGAGGGGACAACTTTATGACCACACGTTGTGTATGAAAGCATTGTAAGAACTATCGCATAATTAAATCAATAAAAACCAGAGTGACTCCTCTGTAGACACATAAGGAACTGAATGAGAAACAGCAAGAGAGGAAAGTAAATCAAATGCTCAAAACAAAGAAGACCGCGTGCTGGGAAAAAACGTGCACTTCTTATAAAAAGTGATCTATCTGTGCCATGCGTTTCTGGTGCAATAATGAAACTAGATAGTGTCATTGCATACAAAGAAACAGGCGAAAACCAGAGTGCTTACCGATGCGAGTCAAAGCAGCAAAACAAGTCACAGGCTGGAGGAACAAAAGTATAGAAAAATAAAAAATATATTTAAAGCATAGAAACATAGAGTATGACGGCAGAAAAGGACCATCAGCCCACTCGAATAACCCACCCCCCTAAGCGCTTCCTCAAAGTGAACCCACATGTTTATCCCATTTATTCTTAAAATTGAGCAAGTTGTTGGCCTCTACTACCTGGAGTGGAAGATCATTCCAACAATCAACCACCCTTTCGGTGAAGAAATACTTCCTAATGTCACCATGAAATCTACCACCCCTGATTTTTAGCGGATGCCCTCTTGTCACCATAGGTCCTGTAAGGAAAAAGATGCTTATTATTTTTGTAAACTTGTAACACATTCTGAGCTCTCCTGGGAGGATGGGATATAAAACCAAATGGTAAGATGTACTTCTGGCACTCTTTAGGTGAAGTTCACAGCAGTGCCCTCTAATGCATCTGCGTGACCAGTGCATCACAATGCTGGCCCATGTCCAAATGGTCTGGATTTAGAAGTTTTCAATCTGGACGTTTCTTTGGTTGAAAATGGGGTATAAAGTAGAGAGCTGCAAGGGAACAGGGATGATGGGAATCCCGCGGAAACCATGGGGTTCCTCCCTTGGGTTGTGGGGATCCTGTGGGGACCCCCCTAAGTTCATAGGGATCCCATGAGGACCCCCAGGTCATGGGGATCCAGCAGGGTTGGAGGCACCTCGAGGGGCTCTAATATCTGTGCCCCTCCACCAAGCAGCACACAACGCTCTGAGCATGCCATCAGTAGCTGACCCGGAAGCCTTCCTTCTGACGTCAGATCTAGTGTCAAAGAGAAGGCTTCAGGGTCAGCCATGTGCAGCGTGCAGGTTCATGGCCCTGCAAAGAAGTGCGGCTGGAAAACAGGAAGGATGCAGCTGACCAAGATGGCTCTGGTATAGTCTTGCAGGAGGGGGGCACTGAAGTAGTTGGGCCACAAAATGTGTGCGTTGGACCAAGGATGGGAGAGAGAGAGGGCATGAACTTGGGACAGAGTCAGGAAGGAGGGAGGGGGCACAAATTGGGACACAGAAGAAAGGGAGAGGGCATGAACTTCGGACAGAAAATGGAGAGAGAAAGGGGGCATGAATTTGGTGCAGAGTATGAAGAGAGGGAAGGGAATATGCTGAGGTGGGGCTAGAAATAGGGAGAATTGTTAAGCATGAGTGTGTGAGTGAGAGTGAAAGAGGGATGGTGCACACGGGGAATGGAACAAAAAGGATAATTTGGGGGCGTAGGGAGGGAGAGAAGTGAGGTACAGATGCATGAGGAATAGAATGATGAGAGGGAGAAATGTTGGATACGGTGGTGGAGAGGGAACAGTGGGACAGATTGAAAGAGATGTAAGAGGGAGGAATGTTGGACATAGTGGTGGAGGGTATGGAGAGAGATGTGGCATGGTGCTGAGGAAGGAGAAATGTTGAGCAGGGGTGAAAGATGCTGCACATGATCTTGGGGATAAGAGAGGGAGAAATGTTGGATGTAGCAGTAGAAGAGGTAGGAGAGATTCACCCTGGATTCCTCTTTCTCCCTCTCCCCCCCCCCCCTCACTTTGCTGCAAGGGAGGAAATGAGAGATAAAGAGATGGTGGACAGTGAGAGAGAGAGAGGGCGACTTGTTGCACATGAGGGTGGAGGAGAGAGGAAAAAATGCTATTCAGGAGTGGGGAAGGGAAAAGAGGGAGATTGGTTCAGGACAGAAAGGAGTACGGATGCTGTTCAATGGGAGAAAGGGAAGAGAGAGGGAGAAATGCTGGACCATGGTAGGAGGAACCAATGGACAGTAACAGAAGAATTTGCAGAAGACAGGAAAGAGGAAAAAAGAGAAACTGGGACCAACTTGATGGAAAAAATAAACCTCCAGACAACAAAGGTAAAAACAGGAATTTATTGACTGAACTATGTAAACTTTGGGAAATATATATAGCAGATGTCTTTGTATTGTGTTCAAAAGAAAAGGAAATGCATTTCTGGTTTTATTTCTCCAGTGCTGAAGTATTTGCTATCCCTTGCTGTGGCTGGTGGGGATCCCCAAGAACCCTAGCTGAGGACCTCCTCCAAAGACGACCAGTACTCCTCTCTACCAAGCACAGCAGTCGTTGGCAGCATGCATGAGCCACTGAGGTGCCAGCATCTGTGACTGAGGGATGCTACTGCTGTCTGCCAAGCTTGGCAAAAGGGACCCAGGCCACCTTCAGAGAAGTCCTCAACTGACATAACTTGGGGTCTTCATCAGCTGGAGTATTTATATTTACATTAGAGGCTCTGTTTACAAAGTATGTATTCTTCCCAATTAATATTTCCAAATTAATAAAGTGTCTTTGCTTATTTGTAAATGGGTCTCTACCAGAGCCTTTAATTCAGTAGCATAATTAAATGAAATAACTACTTCTGAAGTTTTTAGGGACAGGCAGGGATGGATTTGATTCCTTGTGGGGATGGGCGGGGACGGGCTTGATTTCTGTCCCCGTACTATTCTCTAGTATAAAATTAAGTGTCCTAAAGGTTTGTAATCCTATACTAATCAGTTAGAGAACCATTTTCAAAAAGGACTTGAATGTTTCCCACTAAACATCTGACTTGAACGTTTCCCACTAAATATCCAAAGTTGATAGCATAGAAATGTCATTTTCAAAAGCCCAAATCATCTGTACTCGGACGTCTAGGCAAACAGGACCTCCCCCCTCCCCCACCCCCCTAATCCCTTGTGTAGGAATGGAGAATTTCCTGTTGATTTCAGATAGTATATAAATAAATAACTACTTCTGGGCATTTCTGTGGCGATCACACTCTGCTACAGAATAGATGAGATAGGGTAATCAAACTGATCCAGCTCTGGGTTTATCTCACTGTATATTGGCTCTGATTTTTTTCTAAGAAAAGCAGCATTGAACCACTGTACATGCATTAGGATAAAACTAAGCTCATGCTCTGGCTTTCTCTTATGATATGAAATTTGTTGGTCATCCTAGATTCATCACAGAAAAGCAGAGGCATACCTATGGAGGGTCTTGGAGGCTTTGTCCCCCACTCTCCCCCTGTCTCCCCCAATTTGTGTTTATAACTCCTGGCTGGCAGGGAAGACCTGGCATGGAAGTGGCAGCAGTCATAGGTGGGAGCAGCACTTCTGCTGGTAGGATTGGATTGGGGACTCTCACAAGCTCAAATATGTGGGGGTCATAAGCAGGGACAAAGAGCAGTGATAGGATGAAGCAAAATTTTGTGTCCCCTCCACCTTGTGCTCTACCACCCTCGAAATTGGAGGAGGTTTGGTTGCACACCTGAAGAAAAGTGAAAGAAAAGGCATGACCATATAACAAGAAGGCTTGCCACCTTCTTGATTTCATTTAGTTTTCTTTCAAAATCTCATATGAAAGTGATTGGATCATCCCCCCCTCCATTGATCCTATCCCATAATGTGATGCTGTGATCCTCCTCACAGCCAAGTGCAAAGCTTTATTAGCTATGCTGATCGCACACGCATGAAAATACATCCTGAAGTAATAAAAGACATCAACAGGCTCCAAACCAGTTTAAATAAATTGCTATGCCCCAACATATCAGCATTCATTTTCTCATACCTATAGCTTGAGCATAAACTCGCCCACCAAAAAGGAAAATTAAGGCGATCGTAAGTTTTCCAATTGCGAGTTACCATTTGCATGGCTATCCCTGCCATAATTAAGAAAAGCCGGCATTTATAGCGGTCCATGGGGGGGCTTAATATGCAGTAATTTTCCACATATGACAACCTCATATGTCAATGGAATTCTTCATTCCAGTATGTTATTAATCTGTCCCCATATTGACTTCCAAAAGTTGAGTATCAAAGGACAATAGAACAACAGATGATCCAACGTCTCAACGTCTATTTGACAGTGCCAGCATCTGTTAGATTTAGAACTGTCTAACTTTTGCAAACAAACTGAGGTCTAAAAAATCCTATCCAACAAGAATAACCAACAAGAATAACGCTATACATCTCATCCTCCAAGTCCAAATTCGTGGCCATTGAGACGTAGAAATATACTGCTTTATCTCAATGCTCCAAATGTCTCTAAGACTAGTTTTTGGCTTTTTATTCAGGAATTCAGATATTAATTTATACCACCGGGCAGCCTGATGTCCAAATAAATTTGTCTGGAAGCATAGGACCTGCAAGCTATAATGATTGTTTTAGATTTCGCCAATCAGGGAACCCACTCTGAATGGCCTGCTTCAACTGCAACCACCTATAATTTTGAGACTTTGAAATACCAAATGATTGTTGCAGTCGTGAAAAATCAAGCATTTCCATTTGATAAAACATCCTCTAGTGTACGTATACCTGCCTGCATCCATTGCTTCCAGAAGATCTCAGACTTGCCAATTTGAATCTTGGAGTTTAGCCATAAGGATTTCTCTATTGGAATATCTGATCCCAAATGCATGAAAATACGTCCTTTCCCCAACATCAGAAACCACTTTAAATTATTAACAAAGCCTCTCTTTTTACAGGTACACTTGTCACTTGCTGGCTCAGATGAGCAGGCACTGGCTGAAATGACAGCACCTACCACAAGCACAAGCCTTCAGAAACAAAAGACTTGAAGCTGACAGATACACTCATCATCTGCCCAGCTGTGAGTGGGTATGTTTGGGGGAGGGGATGCATGTAAGGATAGGGACTGACACCTACATTATTTCCATTTAATCATGGGTTCAACAGAGCTATAGACAAAAACTCAACACCTGTAGAAGGAAAAATAATTCCTCCTTTGAAATGATATAGGCGGAGAGAGGTTCTGTGCTGAAAAGGCAGTGCTCAGGATTGACATAATGGGGCTACTTGGAAAAACTTCAGTTAAAGTGATAAAGCCTCAGTGAATGATAATCTGAATCTGACTCAGCATGGAGGGGCCATGTCTGGTGCTGAAGTCTTCAAATTATTACTACAGCATTACACAGAAAGAGCAAGGTTAACTGGCAGATTCTAGAAGAGCAGTGTTCTGAGTAATTGTTCAAGGAGATTACTGGGTTCCAGATAAAGCTGGGCAGTATTTTAAGTCCTTTCATTAACAAATGTTACAACCGGATTCCACTTGATCTGTTTCTTTTCTTCCCATGAAGCAGCTGCACAGGGCACAAGGAGTGCAGTGGCCCAGGCAGGAACATTTGGCGGGGAGGGTGGGGGGTTTACACAGGACAGATTTTGTAGATTCCATATTTCACTACTGATGGATTTGTCCATCTGCAGAGCCTCTGAAAAATTATACAAGATCTAAGAAGTTTGGCTGGGGTCCTGTAGTACCTGCAACAAAGCAGATAAGCGCATTGCCCTGGTCAAATGTTATACTCACTGTTTATGTGGGGGTTAGGGGACTTGGAAGTGCCAGGATGGTCCACAGTAACAACTAGCAGTGGCTCGCATGCAATTGGAATGGTTCTGAACACTTCATATGTTTAGAAATATAAGGTTGTGCATAGAAACAAAATAAAATAATGTTTACTGAAGTATATCTTATACTTTATTTTAAAAAAATAGAGCTGCTACTTATGCTGACAAGGCATCCCATGAAAATGGTATAGAAGAATGTAAAACCTTTACTTTGGCATTGGAGAACATAAGAATTGCCGCTACTGGGTCAGACCGGTGGTCCATCGTGCCCAGCAGTCCGCTCACGCGGCGGCCCCCTGGTCAAAGACTATGAAAGCGTATCATCATTGCAGGCTGGTTTGGTGCAAGACAAATCAGTGCTTCATAGGAAGATTGAGACACTTGAGAACAGGTCGAGGGCCTTGAACTTAAAGTTCTTAAATTTTCCTAAGAGATCTTTGGAGCAACCTATTGAACTGTTTAAGACATATCTGCAGGATGTCCTAGGTTACATATCAGACTTATTCCCCACTATGACTAAAAGTATTCTATCTCCCCACTGGAGGTGGAAGTTAAAGAAGTGCGAGAGCGGTAACTTCTGGGGAGGTGTCTGTGGATAGCCTGGATGTTACTGGTTTATTGGAAGATCAAGATGAAGAGGAACTGAATAGAATGACGCTTTGGTGTCATTCCTCTTTCCCTCAGATAGGGATCATGTTATTAAACTCTTTTTTCAAACACAGGCATAATTTATTATTTGGTCAAAAGATCTGGATTTTTCCAGATCTTTGTGAGACCACTCTGGATCATAGGCAAAGATTTATTGAATGTTTTGGGCAGATGAACATTTTAAAAAAGGCAAAAATAACATCCACATACTTTGAAAATGAATGTCATAGTTTCCCCTGTACAGGGTTTTAAAATCTTGGTGTATGAAAGAATGAACGCTGAATTTTTGGGATATAGTAATGCATTTAAAATGGTGTGGAGCCCATTGACATCATTTATTGTGTCACATTAGCTGTCATGTACCTTTACTTTTTAGTTGATTTCCTTATGCATCCAGGGTGGGAGGGAGGGAGGAGAGAAAGCATTATTATTTATTGAAATTATATATGTGTTTCTACTTTTATTGGTGAAAGGGAGGGGGGAGAAAATGATTCTTTTCAAAATGCTGGTATATTTTAAAGTGCTTTTCCTGATTTGTTTATGTTTAAATTCTTTGTAATGCACTGTTAATATTTGAAAAATAATAAAGATTAAAAAAAAAAAAAATCCTGGTGTTATTTTTAAAATAGAAATTAAATTGAACTTGTATGTCTGTGCAAAAGTTAAAACATCAATATCAACTAAACATAGAACCCAATATTAAAAGGAATTTATATAGTTGGTAGTGGCTGCTAAAATTATAAATCCCCTTCCTGTCCATTTTCAGCTGCATTACATGGATTGGGTCATTGAAAATTCTTACACATCACATTGTCACTGTGGGGCTGGTTTTATGAGACGAGCTGGCTAGTTTTACAGTGCATTGTTTGCATGGCATGTGCTTTTGCTCTTAGGTAGATTGGGCTTCTACTAATAGGTTGAAATTGAATGCAAGTAAGACAAAGGTTCTTTGGTTTTATAATTTATGATCTTCTGTTCCCAGTGGTGTAGCGAGGGTGAGAGGCGCCCCTTTCCTGCCCTCCTCTCTGCCCCTCCCCGCTCCTGCCTGCCACATACCCCTTTCCCTTCTCCTTAGTTGAAGTTGTTGCTTACGGCGGACAGCAACATGCTCCTCGTGAGCCCATCGGCTCTCCTCTTGATGTCACTATTTATACGCAGCACCCAGAAGTGACATCATCAGGAGAGCCGATGGGGTCATGAAGAGCATGTTGTTGCCCACCGTGAAAAACAACTTCCACTAGAGGTATGGGGGAAGGGAAGGGACAGGCAAAAAAAATCAACAACAAAATCGTGGCGTACAGGTATCACTCACAGGAAAGATTTCTTTCGCCTGTACGCCACGATTTTGTTATTGATTTTTTTGCTTCCTGATTTGACCCATACAGTTCTTACACATTCATGTAACGTATATTCTGGACTCCTGAGGAAGAAGTGTTTATTGAAACATGGACCGTGTCAGGTCCAATACGCCTCATATGAAGAACCAGTTTTGGATTAAATCTCAACTATTTTTATTTTTGTTTTCAATGTTGATTTTAAAATTTATTGAGGTAATGTTTTTTTGAATAAAATCTCCTGTGCCTTGTACATTCCCTGCAGGTTTGTTTTGCTTTTGCGCTGGACTTTCACTGCCGTTCCTGTTGGTTTCTTTTTGTTTTGGTTTACTATTATATTTGAAATTAACATCAAAACTGATATAAAAAATTGCAGTTGCTCCTGAATACTGCAGTTAGATTAATTTTTTGTCTAAAGAGAAATGAAAATGTTCTATTAGTGCATAAGAATCTTTATTGGTTCTCGGTTGAGAGGTGAATTAAGTTTAGAAAGCTCAGCTTGCAAGGTTCGTCGTATATTGCAGGCTGACTCTTCATAGTCTGATTTTTGCTCTTTCTCATTTGCATTATTCTTCCACCAGATTATGTGGTACTTTATTACTACATTTTCCATGCTATAAATGACAGCTCAACTCCTCTTTTGCTTACGCTGCCATTATAATTTGGAATAATCTACCTGTTCACATTAGGATTGATATCAATTACTTAAGGTTTTAAAAAAATTTGAAAACTTTTTTATATGACAGTATGATGATATTTTAATTGATTGCTTTTCCATTTTCCCTTAGATTTTATGGCCTCTTGAATGTAAATTGCCTTGAACCTTTTGATTAATAAATTGTGCATTATATTAGATTAGTATAATTTATGTGCATTCATGCAACCATCTAGACATGGGGTTGGTATAAATGATTGCACCTTAAATCAAGGATCATTTTTCAGGCAATTACCCTAATATTTCATGAAGAAAAGTAGGCTAAAGATAGATACCTTAAAAAGTGCTTTTAGCAGGTACCCTGTTATAAAATTACCCTTTCAATGGATAGTACCCAGAGTGAAGATGTTCTGTCTAAGGGTTCCTTTTACTAAGGTACACTAGCGTTTTTAACACACGCAGGAAATTACCATGCGCTATGCTTCTAGAACTAATGCCAGCTCAATGCTGGCGTTAAGGTTTAGCGCGCGGGGCAATGTAGCATGCGCTATTCCGCGCGTTAAAGCCCTGACGCGGCTTAGTAAAAAGGAGCCCTAAGTTTACAGAATGCCAGTGATATTCAACCACTCCCTGTATTTGCTTTATTTTTTGATCCTCTGTAATACATCTTATAAATAATCAATAGGGGTATCTTGAAAATCAAATTTGTCTGTGGATCTCACTAAGAACTCCTGTCATATAGCTATAGTTAGTAACCTGACTGTGACTGTGTGCTAACACCATTAATTCATGTTCTCTTAGGCTTCTGTGACTTGTGTCATAATTGCTGCAGTTTTTCAGGTCTCACCGCGTCTGGGTAAGTATGTTTTTGGTTTGGAGGGGGCCTGCAAGCTCTGCCCCAGACCCCGCCCACATAATAGTACTAATAATAATATCATTTTTCCATTCATTTTTTCAAATATGCACACAATATAATCTTATTAACAATACATAATGGATAACCACAAAATTAAACAACACAAAGCACACTATGTTTCTCAACATTCATTCCTACCAGAATACCTGCAGAACACAGATAACCCCTATACAAACCACATATACATACATACAAACCCTATACATGACCACAAACTAAAAGTACTAAGATGCAAGACAACTTACAGTACAACTCCCGAGAAATAGAAACAAATGCATTTCTTCCTGAACAGTGCTAAATATAGACAACAGATGTAATTTCTCAAATCCGACACAATTCAATCACTAAATTGAAAATAAAATAATTTCCCCTACCTTTGTTGCCTGGTGATTTTGGTTTTCAAACCATCTTTCCCAGTCTCTGGCTGCACGTCCTTCTGTCTGTGCTCTTAACTGTGTATCCAGGGCCACCTTATCCATTTGCTGTTTTTCTCTCTTTTACTTTCTGCCATACATCCATCTTTATAGAACAAAACACAACACAACACAAGAAACCCCCTCTCATCATAACATGTTATATGAAGATACTATTTGAGAAACTTGCCCAGTATTGATGAGAGGGGGGTTTCTTGTGTTTTGTTCTATTTTGAAAGTATTGCCCCCTCAAGTGGACTGTAATTTAAAATCCCCGGTCTGTTTGGATCAAATATACATCCATCTTTAGCATTAACTTTTAACATTCAACTTTCTTCCATTGTTCTGCTTTCTTCTCAAAATCTACTTTTCCATGCTTTCCCTTTCCATCTATCCATGTGCACCATCTCCTCCCTCTTTCTTCTACCCTTCTCCCACCTACCCATAAGAAGCATTTCTTCTTATCTCTTCCCTGCTGCACCTATTGCTGTGCAACAATCTCCTCTCTGTCTCACCTTCCCCTCCATCCCTATGCACCATCTCATCCCTCTCCCATGGTCAGACATCTGTCTTCCCCCTTCCCCCATCATATGGTCTGGCATCTTTCTCTTCTCCTTCCCATAGCCTGGAAACTCTCTCCTCTCCCATGGTCTGGCTTCTCGCTCTCTCCTTCCCTCCCTCCTCTACATTCTGTGATCTGGCATCTGTCTCTCCCCTCCTTCTCTTCCATTCTGTGGTCTGGCATCTCTCTCTCTCTCCTTCCCATTCCAGTGGTCTGACATCTGTCCCTTCTTTGGTTCATCTCTCCTCCCTCCCAGTGTAACATTTTTCCCTTCCTCCTCTCCACCACTATCATGTCTAATAATTCGCCCTCTTTCTTCTTTTCCCCAAATACATTATCTCTGTCCCTCTCATGCCACACACCTATGTCCAACAATTCTACGTTCCATTTCCTTTCTCCACCGGAAGCATTTCTTTCTCTCCCTTCCCACTACTCCACCTGTGCAGCATCTCTCTTTTCCTCATTTCCTACCCCCCACAGCCCCTGCATTTGTCCTTCCTAACCCTCTCCCAGTATGTGCAGTATCTGTCTTCCCAACCCCCTGAGCATCTGTCCTCCCTGCCTTCCCAACTCCCTACTCCCTCCACTCAGACTCTCCCTATCAAGCTCTGCATCCAGCCCCCTTCCCTTCCCTTCCCCCCTGTCAGGCACTGCACCAAGCCCCCTTTCCTCTCCCCCCAATCAGGCACTGCACCCAGCCTTTTTCCCTCCCTCCCCTATCAGGCTCTTCACCATGGAATTGAGTTTTTCAATGAGCACTGCCCCAGCCCCCTTCCCTCCCAACCTGTCAGGCTCTGTCTTCACTCACGGAAAAGCGTTTCTCCTGCTGCTGAGCTGCAAAAAGCAGGAGCATGCTTTGGCACACCTGCTTGGCGCTAAGTGGCTTCTTGATTGGCTCCCATTAATTTTCACGGGTGAAGAGCCTGACAGGGGAGGGAGGGAAGGAAGGGAGCTGGGACGGTGCCAATTTTTGGGGAGGCCATGGCACCTGTGGCCTCCCCAATTCTGTAAGGATGAAAGCTTCAAAGTTTACCAATCAGCCAAATTTTTACAGCTGAGGAGAATTTGCTATTTCTTGGAGGAATTTTGTTCCCAATCTTGGGACATGAAATGAAGATTCTATCAGCGAGGCTACCCCAAGGAGGTGGTAAAAGAAGACTATTTGAGAGCAAAATATGCCCAAAGAGATCTTCTCGTACATTACAATCAAGAAAAATCCTCAGGGGAAACAGTCATCTTTGTCCAAAAATTCTCCATCCTATCTTCTAAAATCAACCAAGTCATTTTTAAGTATTGGCATGTGGCACAATTTGCAATTGCCAGCATTGGTGACAGACCAAAGGTAGCTTACCGTTGCGCTAAAAATATAGGCAAGCTGGTAAAAACTGCAACACAAAGGACTTGTTCAGCTGAAGTTGGTAGAAGCCACACTATTTGTGGTGGATGCCAATGGTGCTCTTATTCTATCACAGGAAGCAGTTGGGTAGACCCATTGACAGGGAAAATACACAAAGCAAGACTTCATACGAACTGTAACACAGCTTTTGTTATATACATGATACAGTGTCCCTGCAAAAAATTATATATAGAGAGAACTACTCGTCCTATAAAAGACTAGATTAACTGAGCATAAATCCAGGGTGCTGCTACACCACTAGCAATTAATAAAACATACGTTATATGTTTGGAAGGCTCAGGAAGTCTCTCAGCACCCGTGTTTCTGTTAGTTTCTATTTACTTCTTGTTTTTCCTTTGAAACTCACTTTGGCCACATCGCTGGACCCAGGAGCAGGCAGGGAGGCTTGCCGGCGTGAGAGTGCACTCCGCCCCTCCCCCCTCCCGACGGGACTGCATAGGGCCGACATCGCTGGACCCAGGAGCAGGCAGGGAGGCTTGCCGGCGTGGGAGCGCACTCCGCCCCTCCCCCCACCCGACGAGACTACACTGAGCCAGTTGGAAGGCTCAGGAAGTCTCTCAGCACCCGTGTTTCTGTTAGTTTCTGTTTACTTCTTGTTTTTCGTTTGAAACTCACTTTGGCCACATCGCTGGACCCAGGAGCAGGCAGGGAGGCTTGCCGACGTGGGAGCGCACTCCGCCCCTCCCCCCTCCCGACGAGACTACACTGAGCCAGTTGGAAGGCTCAGGAAGTCTCTCAGCACCCGTGTTTCTGTTAGTTTCTGTTTACTTCTTGTTTTTCGTTTGAAACTCACTTTGGCCACATCGCTGGACCCAGGAGCAGGCAGGGAGGCTTGCTGGCGTGGGAGCGCACTCCGCCCCTCCCCCCTCCTGACGGGACTGCACAGGACCGACATCACTGGACCCAAGAGCAGGCAGGGAGGCTTGCCGGCGTGGGAGCGCACTCTGCCCCTCCCCCCACCTGACGAGACTACACTGAGCCAGTTGCAAGGCTCAGGGAGTCTCCCAGCACCCGTGTTTCTGTTAGTTTCTGTTTACTTCTTGTTTTTCGTTTGAAACTCACTTTGGCCACATCGCTGGACCCAGGAGCAGGCAGGGAGGCTTGCCGGCGTGGGAGCGCACTATGCCCCTCCTCCCCACCTGACGGGATTACGCTGAACCAATAAAAGATTCAGCACCTAACAGCACGCTGTCTAAGACGCTCATAGCACCTTTGTGAAGCGACCAAGAAGCGATCCACCCCCACAACACTACCAAACGTAAAACCAACCGAAAAACAGCAGCCAAACCACCAAAGACCCTTCTACCACCTTTCACCAACCACCAACCACCAAACAAAAAAAAATAAAAAACAAAACAAAATGAAACTAACCTCACGTGTCCAGCACTTCATACTGTTAATCCTTCTTTTAACCAGCGGGAAGACAGCAGCAAATAACCTCTTCCCTACACCCGCTACAGATATAAATAAATCTCTCTTCCAAAATAGGAGAACATCAAGTGACAGAAACTCAAACCTACAATCTAACAATCTACACTCCATTACCACAGCATGGGGAAGAAGACCAACACACACTAAGACTAAACCACACCGGCACACCAAATCACTTATATATCCAAACACAACCCACAACTATTACACAGAGATATCCACACTCAAATGTGCCTACTTAAATATCAGAGCACTAGGTCCAAAAACAGAGCTTATAAAAACCTGGATAACACAAGAAAACCTGGACTGTCTTTTCCTCACAGAAACCTGGCTAACCTCCGACTCAGACCCCAGAATAACTGAAGTCTGCCCACAAGGATACAAAATTACAGTGGTCTGCAGAGAAAAAAAAAGAGGCGGAGGCCTAGCAATCTTAATCAAACAAGATCTAACCCTTAATATAATTGAGAAAACTTCTAACCTGTACATGGACCTTTTAGCTTGCCAACTCTCAAGCACCACACTAAAAGACACACTAAACTGCATGCTCTGCTACATAGCGCCGGGAAACTGGTCTTTAGCAAGAAACGAAGTGAAAGACTTCATATACCAAAACTCACTAATAGCAACCTACAACCTACTCCTAGGAGACCTAAATCTACATCTAGATGATCAATCATTCAAACAAGTAGACAACTTTCTCTCAGTTCTCAAAGCCTTATCCTTCCAAATGCTAAATCCACAAACAACTCATGAAAAAGGCCACCAACTTGATATTGCAGCCTTCATGACCCACCAACCATCCTTAATAGAAATTCATACATCTAACGGAACATGGTCCAGATCCATCTGGTCAGACCACTACACCTACACTTTCAACATCAACTGGACCAAAAACAACAAAAAAAAACTATACCAAAACTCAATAAAGTAACATACACCTCACGCAAACACATCGAACCCTCCATATTCTGGTCTAAAATAGATGAAACTATTCTAGAAAACAACCCCGAGGACTTCATCTTACACTGGGAAAGACTTTGCTCCAACACCCTTGATGATTTAGCCCCACTGCAAACCAAATCCAGACCCAGCAAGAGATCAGATAAATGGTTCGACTCTGAACTGCTACAACTCAAAAGACAATGTAGACGACTAGAGAGAAAATGGAAAAAATGGAGAAAATCAAACTCGGATCATACAAAATCCGCCTGGAAAAAAAATCAACAAACAATACAAATCACAATTAAAGGACAAGAGAAAAGCACACTACACCAACCTAATAGGCACTAAAACCCAAGACACCAAAAAACTATTCCAAATTCTAAAAACCCTAACCGACACCAAACCTTACCTGACCACTAACAATACTACCCCCAACTCAGCCACTCTATTAGCAGAACACTTCCAAAATAAAATTACCAATGCAAGAGCTACTCTCAATGACACCTCTACCCATCCTAACGAATTCACAATTCTCCCCATAGATAGAGATTCTACTGCAGCAGATAGAATATGGTCTCAATTCCCCAACATACAATGGCCCGAATTCAACAAATACTACAAAAAATACAGCCATGCATCCTGTGACCTCAACAACTGTCCACCATATCTCCTAAAAACATCCAGCACAAAATTTTGCGCTCTTCTTCTAAACTGGATACAAATCTCGCTATTAAACGGCCACTACCCTACCAACCTCAGCGAAAGACCCCAAAGGACCGATAGACCAAACAGCCAACTACAGACCCATTGCCTCTATTCCACTCTACGTCAAAATAATAGGACTAGTTGCCAAATTCCTCTCCAATTACCTAGAAAACCATAACATACTCCATCCCACACAATCCGGCTTCAGAAACAACTTCAGCACGGAAACACTACTAGGATCTCTGTTGGACACAGCCAGACAACATCTCAGCACAGGAAAAAAAATGATGCTCATACAACTAGACCTTACCGCTGCATTCGACTTAGTGGACCATAACATTCTACTACAAATCCTGGATACAATAGGTATCACAGATAAAGTATACACATGGTTTGAAGGATTCCTTAAATCAAGAACCTATAGAGTAAAATCAGACAAACAAAAATCTGAACCTTGGTCAAACCCCTGCGGAGTTCCCCAAGGATCCCCTCTATCCCTGACTCTCTTCAATCTCTATATAGCCTCCCTCAGCTCTCACCTGGACAAACAAGGCATAACCTCCTACAGCTATGCCAATGACATTACCATTCTCATACCCTTCGATCAACCTGAACTCTCCATGACGAACACAATATATCAAACACTAAAATCAATAGCAACCTGGATGAAAGATCACAAACTGAAATTGAACCCAGATAAAACGAAATTCATCCTCCTAGAAAACAACAAAATACCAACCATAACCAACATTGAAATCAATGCAATCAACTACCCCATACAAACCACCCTAAAACTGCTAGGAATAACTATCGACAGATGCTGCACCATGCAACCGCAAATCAATAAAACAATACAAAAGTCATTCTTAGTCATGAGAAACTTAAGACAAGTTTGGAAATTCTTCGAGAAAACTCAATTCCAGCTCATAGTTCAGTCCTTAATACTAGGCCTACTTGACTACTGTAATATCCTCTACCTCCCATGCCCAACCATAACAAAACAACTACAAACTATCCAAAACACAGCACTAAGACTCATCTACTCATTAAAGAAACATGATCACATTACAGAAGCATATCTCCAATCGCACTGGCTTCCGATCCCAGCAAGAATACAATTTAAATTCTACTGCCTACTATTTAAGGCTTTATACGGAGACAGTCCAAACTACCTGAATAACCGCCTCATCCACAACACTGCAACCAGACATAGGAAAACTCACACCCCATTCTCATACCCCCCAATTAAGGAGGTCAAACAGAAAAAACTATATGATGGCCTCCTGGCTACTCAAGCAGCCAAACTACACAACCAAATCGCCAATCTACTGACGGCATCCCTCGACTACAAGACTTTTAGAAAAGAAATAAAGACCATACTCTTCAAGAAAACTCTGAAAAAAGAAATAATACCGCAAGTCTCAAACTCCACCTCTCACTAAAGCCAACTACCCCAAACAAATAACCTTACCCATTTCTCACTCTTTTTGAAAATGACCAATTTTTTTTTTGTAAGTTCTTGTTGTAATACATCTTGGATAATTCTTTTGTAATCCGCCTTGAACTGCAAGGTAATGGCGGAATAGAAATCCCTAATGTAATGTAATGTTATAAGATAGGCGGTGGTGGATTATTGATAAAATCCAAGTAGGATGGAAGGGTAGTAATTTTGAAAAACCCTGAGTTTGAAGGAGCTCATATGGATATTCAAGCTTAACACTGTAGCTGATGAGGCTGCAGATTGGCTTGCAGTAGCTGATTAGGCTGCAGATTGTTCTCCTGTCAGTAGAAAGTTGAGATGTACTTTCACTCTCTCTCATTTTTTTAACTTCTATCCCCTTAGGGCAGGGGTGCTCAACAGGGTCGATCATGATCGACCAGTAGATCGCAAGGTTAACACAAGTTGATCGTTGCCTTTGTTTTCTCCCTGATTCCCCCAGTGAACAAAAGCCAGGCCTGTGCAGCCACCACAGAAGCCCCCCCCCCTCCCTGATGTCAATTCTGACTTCAGAGAAGACGTTCTGGGCCAGCCAATTGCTGCCTGGCTGGCCTGGAACTTCCTCTCTGATGTCAGAATTGACAGGGGAGAGAATGCTTGTGTAGTGGCTGCACAGGCCTGGCTTTTGCACGTCGGGGAAGCAGGAAAAAATTGTCATCATCGGTGGCTTGGGAGAGGGCAGGGAGGGTGTCAGGTCAAAAGCGCGCCGGG
Source organism: Geotrypetes seraphini (assembly GCF_902459505.1). NCBI lineage: Eukaryota > Metazoa > Chordata > Amphibia > Gymnophiona > Dermophiidae > Geotrypetes > Geotrypetes seraphini. The sequence goes on from NC_047089.1 coordinate 198,795,286, forward strand.
ACAAAGGCATAAGCAGACAACTGAGCGCAGCGTGGAGGCGCGCGCCGAAGAAAAAGACTGTTTTTAGGGGCTACGACGGGGGTGTGTGGGGGGAACCCCCCCACTTTATACAGATCGTGCCACATTGTCGGGGGTTTGGGGGGGTAACCCCCCACATTTTACTGAAAACTTAACTTTTTCCCTGTTTTTAGGGAAAAAGTTATGTTGTCACTAAAATGTGGGGGATTACAACGCCCCACAACGTCGCCGCGATCTGTATTAAGTAAAGTGGGGGGGGGGCTCCCCAACAAAAACCCCCGTCGCAGCCCCTAAAAACAGTCTTTTTCTTCGGCGCGCGCCTCCGTCTTGCGCTCAGTTGTCAGCGCGCGCCTTTGTCTTTGCATTGAATTTTAGTTGCCAGGCATTAGACCATTCCTCTAACTTTTGCAGATCCTTTTTCATATTTTCCACTCCCTCTACGGTGTCTACTCTGTTACCAAGATTTGTAACAGAGTAGACACCGTAGAGGGAGTGGAAAATATGAAAAAGGATCTGCAAAAGTTAGAGGAATGGTCTAATGCCTGGCAACTAAAATTCAATGCAAAGAAATGCAGAGTAATGCATTTGGGGATTAATAATAGGAAGGAACCGTATATGCTGGGAGGAGAGAAGCTGATATGCACGGACGGGGAGAGGGACCTTGGGGTGATAGTGTCCGAAGATCTAAAGGCGAAAAAACAGTGTGACAAGGCAGTGGCTGCTGCCAGAAGGATTCTGGGCTGTATAAAGAGAGGCGTAGTCAGTAGAAGGAAGAAGGTGTTGATGCCCCTGTACAGGTCATTGGTGAGGCCCCACTTGGAGTATTGTGTTCAGTTTTGGAGACCGTATCTGGCGAAAGACGTAAGAAGACTTGAGGCGGGCCAGAGGAGGGCGACGAAAATGATAGGAGGCTTGCGCCAGAAGACGTATGAGGAGAGACAGGAAGCCCTGAATATGTATACCCTAGAGGAAAGGAGAGACAGGGGAGATATGATTCAGACGTTCAAATACTTAAAGGGTATTAACGTAGAACAAAATCTTTTCCAGAGAAAGGAAAATGGTAAAACCAGAGGACATAATTTGAGGTTGAGGGGTGGTAGATTCAGGGGCAATGTTAGGAAATTCTACTTTACGGAGAGGGTGGTGGATGCCTGGAATGCGCTCCCGAGAGAGGTGGTGGAGCGTAAAACTGTGACTGAGTTCAAAGAAGCGTGGGATGAACACAGAAGATTTAGAATCAGAAAATAATATTAAAGATTGAACTAGGCCAGTTACTGGGCAGACTTGTACGGTCTGTGTCTGTGCATGGCCGTTTGGAGGAGGATGGGCAGGGGAGGGCTTCAATGGCTGGGAGGGTGTAGATGGGCTGGAGTAAGTCTTAACAGAGATTTCGGCAGTTGGAACCCAAGCACAGTACCAGGAAAAGCTTTGGATTCTCGCCCAGAAATAGCTAAGAAGAAAAAAAAAAAAAAATTTAAATTGAATCAGGTTGGGCAGACTGGATGGACCATTCGGGTCTTTATCTGCCGTCATCTACTATGTTATGTTACTATGTTACTGTCTATGAACCGGCAGGGAGAGAGAGAGAGAGAAAGACACAGAGCTTCATGCTTCCTGAAACTAAACAGGCTACTGTTCCATTGACCAACTAACAGTGCTGCCTTCTCTGGAGAGAGACAAGAGAGAAAGAAAGAAAGAAGGGGGCAGAAAGAGAGAGAGAGAGGAAAAAAACAGAAAGAAAGAAAGAAGGGGGCAGAGAGAGAGGAAAAAACAGAAAGAAAGAAAGAAAGAAGGGGCAAAGAGAGAGAGAAAAGAAAGAAAAAAGGGGTCAGAGAGAGAGAAAAGAAAGAAAAAGGAAGCAGAGAGAGAAAAGAAAGAAAAAAGGGGGCAGAGAGAGAGAAAAAACAGAAAGAAAGAAGGGGCAGAGAGAGAAAAAAACAGAAAGAAAGAAGGGGCAGAGAGAGAGAGAAAAACAGAAAGAAAGAAGGGGGCAGAGAGAGAGAAAAAAAGAAAGAAAAGAAAGAAAGAAGGGGCAGAGAGAGAGAAAAAAACAGAAAAGAAAGAAAGAATGGGCAGAGAGAGAGAGAAAGAAAAGAAAGAAAGAAAGAAAGAAGGGGCAGAGAGAGAGAAAAAAAAACAGAAAGAAAGAAGGGAGCAATCTGAAAATCCCTGAAGAAGCAGCTAGTATGCTTTAGTCTACCATTGAAAGTTTTTGTATCCATTACATGGTTTGATATACACAGAGCCGTTACAACAAAACTGTGCCTGACAAATACAGGTATGAATATTTACACCAGGACTAGGGCTAGTATAAATGTTCATACTTGAAATTATTTGAGAATTTTATAAAGACAAGTGTTTGTCTTTTTAAAACAGGCTACTTATAGGTGAACCTTTATAAAATTAACCTTACAGTGGGGTACCTGTGCTACATTGGTGTTGTCCTGAAACTATCCCCCTCTTTTACTAAAGTGCTAACCAATTAGCATGCGCTAATCGAATTAGCGCATGCTAAAAGCTAACCCATCCTTAGACTAACATGCACATGTTAGCGCTTAGCACGTGCCAATTAGATTAGAATGCGCTAATCAGTTAGCACATCTTAGTATAACAGGGCCTAAAAGTCTAATGGCTCTACTCACCCTCGCTAAAAAAAACAAAAAAAAAAACAATCCCCCCCAAAAAACCAAAACCAAAATAAAACACATCATCACTTTTTTGCTATCAAAATCCATCAAACATGTTATCATCTAATATTGCTTCATGCAATAGATGAACATACTGATCCTTTCTAATTTGCCAGCAAGGAATACTTCATTGAAGCAGTGAGCACACTGTGATGGAAATTTAAGACTTAAAAGACGCCAAATGTTTGATCTTTTATTTTTATTCTCAACAGCACAAGAACTCTTTGTTCCTCCGCTGCTTAGTGCATATTGCTGCATAGCAAAGGAGCCTTCCAAACCACAGCTTGCTTTGTCTGTTTTTCTTCCCTTTTCCATTTTTCATCATCATATTTAGCAATGTCAAAAATCTATGTTAAAAATTCACATTGAATACCTGATCAGCCATGGAGGAAGAAATAATGTTCACTGAGGAAGGAAGAAATATCGGTGGAATTCCTGAGAGATTGGTTTTAAGAACAGTCCTGTTTAATAGGTTTATGAATGCTATTGTAGAACAAGGTATTCTTTTTGCAGACAAGACTAAGATCTGCAATAAAGTGAATACTCCTGAGAAAACCTACAGAATGAGGAGTGAAATAAGAAACCTTGAAGCCTGGTTGAGAATTTGGCAGCTTAGTTTAGGTATATGAAATACAGAGTCATGCATTGGATCACAGAAATCTGAGGGAGCCTTATATGATGACAGGGTGAGGTAAGAGGTGGACTTTGGATGATCGTGCTTGATGGTTTAGAGATAATGACAAAGTGCAGAAAAGTAAGGATAGAGAGAAGCATAACTACTAGAAAAAAAAAGGAGGGAGTAATGCACTTGTATAAGTCATTGAGATTTCATTTGGACTGTTGCATCCAATTCTTGAGGATACACCTCCAGGAGGGTATAGAAAGGTTGGATACACCCAGAAAAGTCTACTTAAATCATGCAGGGTTTGCACCAAAAATCTACAAGATATGACATTGAGGGGCATTTTCAAAACATACGTCTAAGTTTGATTTGGATGTATGGCACTAGACGTCCAAAGTCGGCAGTAAGAAAATGCCTATTTTCAAAGGCAAACCAGAAATAATTGACGTCGGAGGTGAAGTCTTGGATGTACCCACTTTTACACCGGAGCAGTAAGTAACTATCCTGATGTGGAGAACCAACACTACGCTTCTAAGTCTGAGGTAAGTACCCTTATTGCAAAAGAATCGCTAGGAGACACCTTGACTCAAATGGGAGGCTCACTACAGGAGGTTAGTAAACAGAAAGAGTGGAGAGCTATGTATGTTAACGCACACAGCCTAGGGAGTAAATTTCTACAACTAGAAACAGAAATAGTTAATGCAGATCTAGACATAGTAGCAATATCCGAAACATGGTTCACAGACTCTCATGGGTGGGATATAACTATACCAGGGTACAACCTGATTCGACAAGACAGAGAGGGTAAGTTAGGAGGTGGGGTAGCACTATACATCAAAGAAAACATTAAGACAACCAGGATCACGAATGTCAAGTATACTGGGGAATCTATCTGGGTAAACCTGGCCAGAGGCGGAGAAAAATGCCTGTACCTTGGTGTGATATACAGACCTCCGAGACAATCGGAGGACAAGGACGCAGAACTAATTGAAGACATTGAGAATATCACCTTACGGGGGGAGGCTGTACTATTAGGAGACTTCAACATGCCTGATGTAGACTGGAACACACTATCAGCGACAACTTGTGATAGCAGGAGGATATTAACGTCCATGAAGGGAGTACGGCTCAAACAAATGGTACTAGAGCCCACTAGGGCCCAGGCCATCCTGGACCTGGTACTTACGAACGGGGAAAGCGTCTCAGAGGTCTCGGTGGGAGAGACGCTAGCCACCAGTGACCATAACACGGTATGGTTTAAACTTAAGAAAGGCTTCCCTAGATCACAAACAAAAACAAGGGTACTCAATTTCCGGGGCACTGACTTCGCACGCATGGGAGATTTCGTCTATCAGACGCTGCAGGTTCAAGAAGTAACTACTAATGTGGAGGCTATGTGGTCAACCTTGAAATCGATCCTTCATGAGGCAACTATCCGCTACATAAAATCGGTAACCAAACAACAAAGAAAAAAGAAACCCCAATGGTTCACAGATGAGGTATCGTGCCTCGTCAAGGAGAAGAAAAGAGCATTTCTCTCATACAAACGCACGGGGGAAAAAGAAGCAAACATTGAATACAGGAAAAAGTCTGCAGCGGTCAAAACAGCAGTCAGGGAGGCCAAAATTCGTATGGAAGAAACTCTAGCAAAGAACATCAAGAAAGGGGACAAATCCTTCTTCAGATACATTAGCGACAGGAAAAAGAACGCAAACGGGATAGTACGCCTTAGAACACCAGACGGGAATTATGTAGAAACAGACTCCGATAAAGCCAAACTACTGAATGATTACTTCTGTTCAGTCTTTACCTGCGAAGCACCAGGGCACGGGCCTCGGCTAGCAGCAAAGCAAAGCATGGAAGACCCATTTCAGAAGTTTGAGTTCACACCAGCTGATGTTTACAAAGAACTGTCAAGACTCAAGGTGAACAAAGCCATGGGACCGGACAATCTGCACCCAAGAGTGCTCAGAGAGCTATGCAATGTTTTGGCGGAACCATTAGCAATACTCTTCAATCTCTCCCTAAATACGGGGAGAGTCCCCCTGGACTGGAAAACTGCCAACGTGGTTCCTCTGCACAAAAAGGGTTGCAGAGCGGAGGCCGCAAATTACAGACCAGTAAGTCTCACATCAATAGTGTGTAAACTCATGGAAACTCTACTTAAAGAGAAATTAGACACGATATTGGATGAGGGGAATCTGAGGGATCCCTGTCAACATGGATTCACTAGGGGCAGGTCATGCCAGTCCAATCTCATCAGCTTCTTTGACTGGGTGACAGGAAAGCTGGACTCGGGAGAGTCTCTGGACATAGTATACTTGGATTTCAGTAAAGCTTTTGACAGTGTCCCACACCGTAGACTATTAAACAAGATGAAATCGATGGGGTTAGGTGAGAAACTAACGGCGTGGGTCAACGATTGGCTGAGTGGAAGACTTCAAAAAGTGGTGGTCAATGGCACCCTCTCTGAGACATCGGAGGTGACTAGCGGTGTGCCTCAGGGCTCAGTCCTGGGACCATCCCTTTTTAACATATTCATAAGGGACTTGACCCGAGGGCTTCAGGGTAAAGTAGCGCTGTTCGCCGACAACGCCAAACTGTGTAATATAGTGGGTGGAAGCAATCCCACGGATGGTATGACGCAGGATCTGATCAAGTTGGAAAAATGGTCCACAACATGGCAGCTGGGCTTCAACGCTAAGAAGTGTAAGGTCATGCATCTCGGCAGCAGAAATCCATTCAGAACATACACCTTGAATGGAGAAACACTAGCTAGGACTTCAGAGGAACGGGACTTGGGAGTGATCATCAGTGCAGACATGAAGGCTGCCAAACAAGTGGAGAAGGCCTCATCCAAGGCGAGGCAAATGATGGGATGTATCAATAGAAGCTTCGTCAGCCGCAAACCTGAAGTCATAATGCCACTGTATAGAACCATGGTGAGACCTCATCTAGAGTACTGTGTGCAATTCTGGAGGCCACATTACCGTAAAGATGTGCTTCGAGCTGAGTCGGTCCAGCGAATGGCCACTAGGAAGGTCTCTGGACTCAAGGGTCTCTCATACGAGGAAAGACTGGGCAAATTGCAGCTGTACTCTCTAGAGGAGCGCAGGGAAAGGGGTGACATGATTGAGACTTTTAAGTACGTCACAGGTCGTGTCGAGGTAGAAAACGATATATTCCTTCCCAAGGGACCCTCGGTCACAAGGGGGCACCCGCTCAAACTCAGGGGAGGGAAATTTAGAGGTGACATCAGGAAGTATTTCTTCACAGAAAGAGTGGTAGATCACTGGAACAAACTTCCGACGCAGGTAATCAAGGCCACAAGCGTGCTCGACTTTAAGAATAAATGGGACATCCACGTGGGATCCCTACGTGGGTCGAGCAGCACTCAGACTTAATGGGGTGGGTCAGTAGAGTGGGCAGACTTGATGGGCTGTAGCCCTTTTCTGCCGTCACCTTTCTATGTTTGTATGTTTCTACCTGGCCTGTCTCGAGGAGGAAGGAAGAACAAGATCGCAAAGGCAACACGATCGACTCGCATTGCCTTTGCGATCTACTGGTCGATCGCGATCGACCATTTGGGTACCCCTGCCCTAGAGGAAAGGATGAAAAGGGAATGTATTGAAGCATAAGAAGTAGGTCACAGGTCATTAGTTCCCGATCCTTTTTCAGAGGAAAGAAAGCTATAGAACTCATGATATGAAGCTGCATGGATATTAGGAGCAACATCAGAAAATATTTCAGCATGAAAAGGAAGTAAATGCTTAGAAAGCTCTGCTAGAAAAGATGAAGACAAAACTGGTTGAGGAATTCAGAAAAGTGTGGTCTAAACACAAAGCTTCTCTTAATGACAAGATAGCAGAAACCAAGCACTGGGGCACCTCAGAATAACTTCAGAAATAACTTGGGGGGTAGCATAAATTTGTTAGCTGCAACCCTAAATGAAAGCATGGAGAGGGACTAATTGAATGGATCAAAAATTTCCACCCTAACATAATAATAGCCATACTAGGTCAGACTAATGGTTCAAGTCATTAGTTCCTGATGCTGATCTCATACATGGCACCTGAGACCACGTATTCTGAATGTGTTCATGGTGTGATCCTTAAGGAAGAAGAGTAGCAAAAATTGGGTTTGGTAGGGTGAGCAAAATGCTGTTTTGCCTAGGGTGAATATATCCTTGTACCAGCCCCGGATTTAGGAACTACATCTTGGTGCCTAAAGAAATGAATCTTAGACTAGCTGAGCACAAAATAGTGATCTTAAAAAAAAAAAAAAAGTTAAGCTGGCAGTGAAAACACATTTTCATGCTTTGGCAAACTTGAGTGGGACTGTTCCATATGTCCATTTCTCTCTTTGTGAAGACATATACAGTAAAACCTTGGATTACAAGTAACTTGGTATATATAAGTATTTTGCAAGACAAGCAAAACATTTTATTAAATTTTAACTTGATATACAAGCAAGGTCTTACAATACAAGTGCATACAGTATACACGTCACATCATCACAACTAAGCTGATGGTTCTTCTCTCTTTCTCTCTGACACTGCAGGAGTGTAGTGACTGTTCTAAACATGCAAGATCTTGCAATACGAGTACATACAGTATTTTGTATTAAAGTTTTTTAGGTTGTGGAATTTCCATTATTTCTTATGCGGAAATTCGCTTTGATATACAAGTGTTTTGGATTACAATCATGTTTTCAGAACGAATTATGCTCGCAAACCAAGGTTTTACTGTATTTATTTGTTATTTTTATTTCTTAATTTAAAACATGAAAGAATAAAAATATGAACAGCAGACTGACAGACCATAAGATAAAATGATCCTTCAGTCAGCAAATAGCTGACTAGTACAGAGGTTGGCAACCACGGTCCTTGAGGGCAAGATTTCTACAATGAATCTGCATAACATTGATTTGTGTGTACTGCTTCCATTGTATACAAATAGATGTCATGCATATACATAATGGAAATCCTGAAAACCCGAGTGGGTTGTGGCCTTCAAGGACCATGGTTTCCCACCCCTGGTCTAATGTGTGTGGGTTCAAAGTTCAGTCATTAGTCACAAATAGAATTTTCATGTGCAAGCTTCAGTATCCAAAAAGTGTTCAAGTGATTGAATTACACGATAAGTTTTACAATCAAGTCTTATCATTTTTATATGAAAAAACTTCATGTGCAAAAAAATACTTCAAAGTTGAAGGGGTCCCTTAAAATTTAACTTTACTGCACTTCTGTGACATCTCTCATGGAAATCTTACTAACTGCTGCTAACTTACTAACTGCTGATACCATGGAAATCAGCTGAACTCACAGCAAAGGTGCTCTGAAGGCAAGCCATTCAACAAACAAAAGTAAGTAAGACATAGCAACATAAGCAAAAATAATTTTTTTTTTTAGCAAAACACATCCTGCTGCTCATTTTTTAAGCAAATGGAGGTTTCAAAATGGCCAAAAAAGTCTATCAACCAAAAAATGTCCAAATTGCCATTTACTGAATCCAGGCCTAAGTGGCAGAGGGAGATAATGATTTTCCCTAAAGTCAGAAAAATTGCTGTGGTGGAAACAGGATTTGAACACTGGCTACTCCAGTTCTCAGACCATTGTTCTAATTACTAGGCCACTTCCTCTCTCTCAAACAAAGATGGAACTGTGAAAGATTCACATTCACGGCAACTGCTGAAAAAATAACTAAAGCTGGCTTGCTCTATGACAATGAATCACTGTGATGTCAGTGGATGACCTTTGTAGATTTAACTCACCATGTCTTAGGAATGTCATTGTCATTCAGCTGTGGTCAGTGCTCTTTTCATACAACAGTTGTAGAATTCTTGGATTTAGTTGGCAGCACTGTTAATTTTTTACATTGTTTAAAAATGTCCTGTCATTTCATTACAAGTAGAATTCTGATCCTGTAACTTTAGTGGTCCTGAAAAAACTAGAGTCTTATGTGGTCTGTGAGCTTTCAAGGTTTCAGATGTGATTACAAAATTAGAAGTCCATTGATGTAGTTGGGGATGGATGGAATACCAGAACTAGATCAGCCTGCCCCCAAAACCTTGGGCCTGGTGTTTAAAAAGATCTGTGCTTCTAAATTAAAGCCCCATTTTACAAAGAATGGTGAGGTGGGAATTGGGACATCCCACATCCATATTGAAGCATCCACAGTTCCCCCAGTGTTTCACGAAAAAAAAAGAGAGCTCTGCTGAACGTGGAACATTTTGTAACATATGTGTATGGACACTGGCAAATCATCAATTTCAAAAATCTTTGTTTGCTCGGCAGTTTCCACATATAAGTGCTAGGGATTATTTGTAGTGTTTTGCCTCTACATTCATGGAAGCAGATTGTCTATGTAAACAGTAGGAGTGTTTCTTTAATCCAAGCTCCCAGAGTGCATTGCTGTATCTCTGGTGGGTTGACACCCCTCCCTTCTTTTGCTTGTTTCTCTTGTGGGCAGAAAGCAGACTCCATCTTAAGCTTGCACATGGACATAAGCAAGGTTTTGTTCCTCATGTAGAGGGCTACTTTACATTGGCTAGCCTAGATTCTGCTTAATCAACTAAGTCTGGAACACAGTGTTATTCTGCACAGAAAATCTGTGATATACACTCCTGGCTTTGTGCTGGTCCAGTGTAGAAGAAATCCCTCGAGGACAACTGAACTGTGAGTTTATTTATTTCTTTGTTTTACATTTATATTAACGAAGTTTGTTCAAGGAACTATGGAGTCTGGCCTGATAAATGCATTAAAACTGAGCCATTAATGTTATCTATCTGGGACCCTCCTGGGTAATCCAGTCATAGTGAAATCTAGAGAAAACAAAACAGTGCTTGGCAGACAGCTTGAGGTTTTCTCTCCATGCCAGTGAAATCTAGAGCAGGGCAATGCCTGGCCAGTTTGATGCTTCTCTCCCTGTCTGTGAAAACTAGTAACAGCAATGCTTAATTGATGCCAGAGACTGGCACAGCTGTGAGTGGGGCATTGGACATTTGAACTGGAGGATCTGTGAAGATTTGAAGTGAATACAGAGCACATGTCAGACACAGGCCAGTAGGCCTGCCTGTGTGCTTGAATCAGACATAGCTGGAAGCTGCATGAATAATTCATAAGGCAGGGTGTGTGCAAGTCCCTACTAGAGAGCTGCACGGGAACGGGGACGACGGGAATCCCGCGGGACCCGCGGGGATCCCGCAGGTTCCCCCTTCGGGTCACGGGGATCCCGTGGGGACGGCCCCTAGGGTCGCGGGGATCCCATGGGGACGCCTCTGAGGGTCGCGGGGTTCCTGCGGGGCTGGATGTAATCAGCCGCGAGGCTCGTCTCCCTACCTGCTCTGCCGCACACAGCCGAACGGAAGTCTTCCTGATGTCAGCGCTGATGTCGGAGGGAGGGCTTAAGCAAAGCCCTCCCTCCCTCCGACGTCAGCGCTGACATCGTGAAGACTTCCGGTCGGCTGTGTGCTGCGGCAGGGCAGGCAGGGAAAAGGCAGTGGTACATGGCGGGGGGTGGTCCGCCCCGGGTGCAGCACAGCCAGCCAGGTTCCCCGACCGACCGACAACAGGCCCGGTCCGTCAAACCTCCCTGCCCTGTAGCAGCAAATCTAAATTACTTTATTACAGCAGCTTCAATACTCCAGCTGCTGTAAGAAGGTAATTTAGATTCGTGGCTACAGGGCAGGGAGGTTTGTTGGACCGGGCCTGTTCTGTTGTCAGTCGGGCGGGTAAGCGCCACAAAGGTAAGGGGCAGGGAGGGAGAAAGGGAGGAAAGGTGGGGTGGAGAGGAAAAGGCGCTTAAGGTAAAACTGAGGGGGGAGAAGGACGCTGAAAGGACATGGAGAAGAAGGGGGGGGGGGGAGAAGGACGCTGAAAGGACATGGGGAAGACGGGGGGGGGGGGAGAAGGACGCTGGTGCCAGACCAATTTGGAATGGGGGAGAAAGGGAGGCACAGTAACAGAGCAAATGGAAGACGCAGAGAGAAGAGAGACAGTGGATGGAAGGAATTGAATGAGAACATGAGGAAAGCAGAAACCAGGCAACACAGGTAGGAAAAAAAATTATATTTTTTATTTTTTTTTTTATTTAGGATAAAGTAGTATATTAGTTGTGTTGATAAAAATTTATAAACATTAGAGGCTCTGGTAGAAACCCGTTTACAAAGTATGTATTCTTCCCAATTAATATTTCCAAATTAATAAAGTCTTTTTGCTTATTTGTAAATGGGTTTCTACCAGAGCCTTTAATTCATTAGCATAATTAAATGAAATAACTATTTCTGTAGTTTATAGGGACGGGTGGGGACGGAGGGGATTCCTCGCGGGAATGGGTGGGGACGGAGGGGATTCCTCGCGGGGACGGGTGGGGATGGAGGGATTCCTCGCGGGGACGGGTGGGATTCCTCACGGGGACGGGTGGGACTTTGGCGGGGATGGGTGGGAACGGGTGGGATTTCTGTCCCCGTGCAACTCTCTAGTCCCTACCTCTCAGAATACATTATTGCATTCTGAGTACATTACATAGCTGCTCATAGAAGCACCTGTAAACAGCTTAAGGAAAAAAAAAAAAAAAGATTTATTTTTATTCAGTGCATCATGGCAGATAAGGCTGAACCCAGTTTGTCACAGACCCATCCTGATAGTGAAAGAGACTGACAAAGTAACTAGAGAACACGCTTTGTTTGAAAAAGCCCAGGAGAACCATGAGGCAGAGGTACAAAGATATAAACCAAACTAAACTAAAACTTGGATTTGTAGACTGGGTCATCACCAAACGAGGAGCTCGACTCAGTTAACAATAATTAAAAAGAAAAACATAAGGTAATAAAACAAAAAAGAAACAAAAAAAAAAGGGACCACGAATCAAAAGACAAAAAAAAAAAAACAACTAATGCACATGCGTGATTCCCAAAATGATTGCTTTTAGAGTTTTGCGAAAAGATTGGAAGGAGCCAGGACCCCTTAAAGTAAAAGGTATGTCATTCCATAAGTCTGTCAATTTAAAGATAAAAGATTGGCTAAATTTCCTGACACCTTTTATTCCCTTGATTAAGGGCTAGATTCACGAACCTGCCCGATTGGGCCATATTCGGGCAGGTCTGATGAATTCTCCAAAGTCCAATATGCAGATGGGGGAGATCGGAGGAACGCCCCCATCTGCCTGCACGGATTGCTGGTGTGCGATCCTGACGCATGCGCAGGCCATCTGTAGATGGTCTGCGCATGCATCTAGACACATGCAATTTACTAGACGAGTTATTGCAAAGATGGCAGTGAAGAATTGTAATTTAACTATCAAGCGAATCTACATGTCTAATAAAAGCAATCTGCGATAAAGAAGAGCGCCCCTGAATTTTTGAAGGCAATGTTCTTTTTATTATATATATATATACGCAGATCGGCGTGCAGGAAAAATAAGAGCAACCATCCCCTGAGGCGTTGCTCAGTGCAGCCAGGCTATAAGGAAAGCTGCCACCCGCATGCAACCTCGGAGATTTTTGAAAAGCTTTCTGGCTTCGGATCGCCTCAATCGGTTAGGGCTCCGGGGCAACAGATTGCCAACCTCTGCTGTCCTTGTGAATTGTGCTGCGCTCCGCCCACCAATCCCGTTCCGGTTTCGAGGGGAAATCGAGCAAGCAATGAGCTCCGGTGCTCATTTTGGAGAGTGGGGGAAGGCGAAGAGTGGCTTTCATATTGCAGGCTCTGCGGGGCTGGGGCAGTGTGCTGCTTTCCTCTGCCAGGACCTGACGCAATCCATTCACGTCCTAGCCTTTAAAAAATTTTTTTTTTTACTTTTTAGCCCAGCGAGCCTGTGGTTTTAACCTGCTTAAATCTACAGACTCACAGTGCGGGGAAGGGCAGGAGACATTCGGGGCAGCAGAGATCAGGGCTTTGGAAACTCGGAAAGACATTTTCGACTGGTCCCCAGCAGTCGCTTCTTGGGTTGATCGGCCAGTCGAGTCGGATCGGGAAATTTATTTTGTGAATCGCGTCCCTGCCTACTTTGCATGCGTTTCTCCTCATTTGCATGCACGGATTCGAAGCGGATCGCAGGAGAGATTAGTGAATAGTGCAGGAGGGAAATCTGGTCGCAAAGGGTACACGATCGGTTTGCTTTGTGAATCTGGCCCTAAGGGAAAAGAAAGTTTGAATCTTTGGTTATTTCTCACGAGATAAGATCTATGAATATTCCAAAATAGGGGAACAAAAGGAACAAAGATCCCAAACAGAATCTTGAAAGTGATACATGCACATTTGAAATGAATCCTGAGATAGACAGGAAACCAGTGTAGATTAGAAAGTTGCGCCAGAAGAGAAATCCCACCTATCCCCACCAATATCCCGTCCGTTCCCGCCCATCCCCACCAGAATCTCCTCCATCCCTGCGAGGAATCCCCTCCATCCCTGCAAGGAATCCCCTCTGCCCCCGCCTGTCCCCCATAAAAATTACTGTCCCCATAAAAAGCAGCAATTCTGACAGTTTTGATTTTTTTTTAAGTCTTAGTTTATTTAAGCCAACAATAAAATACAATATAAACAAAACAGTGAACAGAAATAAGAGATGCATACATCACCAGAAAGATTTAGAATAGACATTAGGTCATGTGACTGTAGGGTCAACCATTTCTTGTTAAAAGAAATAAGAGTTGGATTTTTTGGCAATATAAAGTTCCTATCTAGAGCAAACAAATCTGGTTCCCACCATCTGGCATAGGTAACTTGTGAGAGGTCCTTCCAAAATCCACAAATGGTTTTTAATGCAGCAATGAGTAAAGAATCAAACAATACAGCATCAAATTCATTTAAAGCAGAATTGAGAGAGGCACTTTTCAGGTTGCATAAGAAAAATGTGTCAAAGCTGACCTGGAAACCCTAAAACAAACTCAGCAAGTACTTCATTTTGTACTAAACACAATTGGTGGCATAACCATGAGAGGGGGCTGGTTTTAAGAAAGGTTTGGACAAGTTCCAGGTGGAAAAGTCCATAGACTGTTATTGAGAAAGACATGGGGGAAGCCACTGCTTGCCCTGTATTGGTACCATGGAATGTTACTACTCCTTGGGTTTTGGCCAGGTACTAGTGACCTGGATTGGCCATTGTGAGAACAGGCTACTGGGCTTGATGGACCATTGGTCTGACCCAGTAAGGCTATTCTTATGTTCTTATGTGCTCCCACTTTGAGCTTAGCCCCCCTCAAAATGAACATTTCCCTTGCTGTAAGTGGTAGGACATTTTGTTTTTCCATCATCTTGGTCCCAGTTTCTGCTTTTGTCTATCTTTTACTAATTCTCTTTCCAGGCCTCAGGAATCCTGGTTCTATCCCCGTGGGAGTCCTGTGAGCCTGGGGGGGGGGGATTCCTGTGAGCCTGGGTGGATCCCCACGGGAGTCCTGTAGACCTGGGGGGATTCCCTGCAGGAGTTCTGTAGACCTGGGGGGGATCCCTACAGGAGTCTCACAGGACCCGCGGGATTCCCGCAATCCCCGTTCCCATGCAGACCTCTAGTGTAGATTTTGAAGCAGTGGGGACACATGATCAAACTTACTTTTTCCAAAGAGCAGCTTAGCGATGGTTTTCTATATCAGTTGAAGCCTTTGTAGGCAGGTCTTAGGTAAACTGCATTACAGTAGTCTAACCAGGCCAGTATGACAGATTGGACCAAGACAGAAAAGTGCTGTTGATAAAAAAGGGCCCTAACTTTCCTCAGCATATGAAAGCTAAAAAAGATATCTTCTGCTTCTAGAGAGACTGTGGAGCAAAATAATGCAGGAGTTAAGTACGAAAGGCCAAACCAGTCAGCTTCAAGCTGCTTATGAAAAATATCAAAGACCAACAACAGAGTTCTGTTCTTACTTGGATAAGAAGAGTACAGAAGATAGCCTTGCCCAGCATGAGCAACAAAAGGCTACAGATTTAACAAGGCAGGCCGTGGTGTCAGAGGTCCTTAAAGAGGCAGAGAAACCCTAGCCAAAGACACTGAATCCCAATATTCTGGCAGCTCTAAACACTCTGTTCGGAGTCAATATGTTGTGTTGTTGCCCTATACAGTGGACCTTTGGTTTGCAAGCATAATTCGTTCTAAAAGCATGTTCGTAAACCAAAGTGCTCGTATAGCAAACCGAGTTTCCCCATTGGAATTAAGGGAAACTCGGATGATTCGTTCCATATCCCAAAAACAACCCTCCCCCCTCCGAGGCCACTGGCGCTGTTCGCTTCCACCCCACCCTGGAAACTGGCTTCTCTTCCCCCATGGCCGACTCCCAAACCCTTACCTCCAGCAACACCCGGCAAGGTATGAAGAGGCAGTGCAGAGGAAGATAGGGTGGGTGTGCGCGCACAGCGCATGATTCTCCCCGTCTTGTACATGATTATCCCTGTCTCCCGCCACACCTGGGCACACAGCTGGGCACACAGCGTTCTCTCCTCGATGCCCTGGCAGCAGGACAAGCCAGATGGAGGGGTGGCTGCTGTTTGGGCTGAATGTCTTCAGGTAGGACTCGCTGCTGATCTTCTATGCTGAGCTGCTGCGGGGCCTTGAGCATTTGCACATGCTCAAGGTCTTCTGGCTACCACCCTTTCCGAGATTCTTATGAGATTCTCGTATTCTCATGAGAATCTTGGAGAGAATGGGAGCCAGAAGGCCTTGAGCATGCGCAGATTCTCAAGGCCCACAGCAGCCCGGCATAGATCAGTGGCAGGCTCTTTCTGCACCGGCAAGCATATGTCCTGTGGGTTAGTATGTGCTTGTGTCCGATGGAGAGAAGCTGGTTCCCGGGGTGGGGTGACATGCTCGCAAATCGAGTCACTCAGTTTGTGAGTTAAAGTTTGCTCAAGTGTTTTGCTCATCTTGCAAAACACTCGCAAACTGCGTTAATCGCAAACTGAGGTTTGACTGTAAATATGTTGTGATTGGGGTAGTTGCACTTGCAATAAGTCTCAATACTTTTTTGGATAATTTATTCAAGGGGATGGAAGGAGGACTTGAGCATAAATGAATGTAACACCTTGTTCAGGATGTGGACTTGGATATAGATCATAAGATGTCTTATGATCTGATCATTCAGTATATTATGATATGCTCACCTCCAATATGAAATGGTATTCTTGATTGGAAACTCTACATAATTGATATTAAAATGTATTTTTGATAGTATTTGTAAGTATTAGTTCAAAATGAAGTAGTTGTTTCACAGCACCCAGGAAGGTGTTTTTTTTTTAAGAGCTGGGTTATGAAAGATTTTTGAACATCGTGTTACCCATTTTTTCTATTCAGGCGTTCTAGAACCAGCAGAATCTCCAGATCACACAGAACTAGCAAATAAAGTCAATCAACAGCTATTCCGGTTAGAGCCATGGCAGCAGCTGTGAGATCAAAAGTTCTTTTTAGCCAACAAGAGACACAGAAATTAAGACTAAAGGAACAACAGAAAAAGCAAAGGCTCCAGCTGCTGCTGCTTCTTTATGCAAGAAAACAGAATTAGAAGAGAGACAGAAGCCACCACAGAGTACAAAAAGGTGGAGCTAGATAGTGCCTTGAAGGTGCTATAGCATGAGAAAGAACAGCTGCTAATGAAGGTCAAAGCCCTTGAGGAAGCCACAAGGCCTGAAGGTGGGGAAAGTCAGCTTAGCCATATTATAGCAGAAAATTCTGAACAGCACACAACAGATGTAAAGGCCCAAGCCTCAACACAAGAGAGCAAACAATCACAGTTTGACTCTGAAGAGTTACTGGGTTCAGGAAAAACACGCTCCTCTTCAGCAGAGTTCAGCTCGTCTGAGGAAAGAAAGTCTAAGGTGAAACTTGCCACAGAGACAAAATGATACTATAGTGATCCATACACAAGTACGCATATAGATGCGCTTTCACCTACTCTCGCTCCAGAAAGGCACACCAAGGGAAACACTTAATTTCAAGCATGACTCTGGTGCCATACAGGAACTTTGCTCACGTAAAGACTGAGCAGCCATGCCCAATACAACATGCTGTAATTAAGCAAGAGTCACTTAACCTGTAATACTCTGCACCTGATTTCAGGCAGACAGTAGTGAGTAGTCAGCCACAGATACCAACTGCTATCATGCTAAAGACCTAGCAACATACATAGCACACAAAAAGTTAGTGAACATGGGACTCATCCAGTTTTAATGACTTCCCAGAAAGGTAACAAGAGTGAAAAGCCGACTTCAAAGAAGCCAAAGCTGTCATGAAGCCTACACCAAGGCAAGAGATGAACCTGATGATAAAATGGTTGGGACCTGAATCAAAGAAGAGATTAAGAGATGCATTTCAGCATGATGATGCTAGAGGCCTGCAAGAAATGTGGGAGAGACTCGAGTAGCAATATGGCAACCCAGAAGTCATCCAGCAAGCATTAATGAGGAGAATAGATAATTTTCCAAAAAATACAAGCAAAGATAATGACAAACTTCTGGATCTAGGAGATCTCTAAGGACAGGAAGCTGATTGAAGTCTTCCAGACCTAAGCTATTTAGACACATCCAGTAGCAAAAAAAGTTTACAGCCAAGCTGCTTTAAGACATCAAATCAAAGAAAAATGGTCATATGTAGGCATGCAATATAAGGAGGACAATCAAAGGAAGTTCCCTCCATTTACAGTCTTCACGGAGTTCATCAGAAAACTGGCAAAAAGAAAAAATGATCTTAGTTTATGGAATGATGTGCTTGAAATATGGACGACAGGCTACTTCCAGAATGAAAAGCCAGTTAAAATGTATGGCAATCCTACCAGGAGAAGAATAGTAAAAATGAAACTTAGAGGAGCAGTTACAAAGGTGTAAAATTTACATCAGGCATGGATGTTATTCAAAAATACCATCCTGGGAGTCCAGACTAGATATAGTCCATGTATTAAAAAAGAAGGAAGGAAAACCAAACGGCAACCAGTGAGGTTAATGAGTGAGGTGAAAGAAGCTATTAGAGCTTAAAGGGAATGCTTCAGAAAGTGGAAGAAAGGTCTGACTGAAAATAATTGTAAACAGCACAAGGAATGGCAACTCAAATGCAAGGCACTAATAGGGAAGGCAAAGAGAGGCCTTAAAACTAGAAGCAAAAACACACAGTAAACACTTTTCTAGGTATAATAAAAAGCAAGAAGCTGCGAAGAGAATCAGTTGGACCACTAGACACCCAAGGGATATAAGGACTCTCAGGGAAGACAAGGCCATAGTGGAGAAACCCTACAAAATCCTTTTTAAAGATTTGGGCACCTTTGTTAAATTCACCCAAATTTGTTAACTAAATCACCATCTCATGCTGAGCATTTGTTGTCATACTATTCATCCTGGCATTACCATAATATCAACTTATCAATTTATAGTCAGCGATGATCAACTCTCCTGACTTTTCTTACTCTCTTGATTTGTTTATGTTTATAATCATGTAAAGTTATCTGTTACCACTGATCACACTGTAATATAGCATAACATGCCTTTGCACTGTACATGCTTTATGTTTTTATTACCTGTTATTAAAAACTCAATAAAAAACATTGAACTTAAAAAAATTATTTTTAAATATTTATATACCTCATGCCCAAAAACTATGTGGGCTGCAGAAACACACACATATACAGTCTACATGTATGCAGTCTATATGTGTGAATGCCCATACTTTGGATACGTTACGTACATTTGGAATTTCTGGAACTGTATTAAAATGATTTAATTTGTTACTTAGTAATAGAAGTTTCTGTGTGCTAGGAGAGGGTAGGCGATCAAAGTTTTTCCCTCTAGACCAGGGGTGGGCAACTCTGGTCTTCGAGGGCCGTAATCCATTTGGGTTTTCAGGATTTCCCCAATGAATATGCATGAGATCTATTTGCATGCAAATAGATCTCATGCATATTCATTGGGGAAATCCTGAAAACCCCGACTGGATTCCAGCCCTCGAGGACCGGAGTTGCCCACCCCTGCTCTAGACTATGAGGTGCCTCAGGGCTCTTCTCTATTAGCAACTTTATTCAATCTGCATATGGCCCCGATTGGTACACTACTTTCAGACCTTTGAGTACAGTATCGATTATATGCAGAAATGATACGCAAAGAACTTGACATTTAAGTGAATGCAGTCAGCTTCTACACTGATAGCAAAGTCATCCTGGAATATATTGTCACCCACCTGACCTTTGCTAGGATAGCTGTAGCGGGTGACTTTGCAGAGATAGCGTGCCACTCAAAAGGGAGAATGGCCGTTCAGGGTAAAGATGCCAAAAGACTACAAAGAAAGTGATTTTGAAACTCAAAACAGCAAGGCAAGCTCCCCAAGCAGTTCCTGATTCAAAAGAAAAGCTCAGGGTTATTATATTCACGTCCCCAAAAGGTGGAAAGCTCAAACTCTCAGGTAAGTTTATACAATTTAATACCAACAGGCACCAGCATCAAAAGAAAAAAACAAAACACTTGCATCTAACATTTCAAACAAGTTCCAGTAAGTCCTAAAGAGTCCAATTGCTTTTGGGCTACCTTACTTCAAGCAGGCCCAAAGTATCAAGCAAAAAAAAACAAACCACACCAAACATTCCTCAAAAGAAGAAAAAAACACAGCAGTGCTTTGGGCTGGCAACAGGCCATAACACAGCAAGGTGCCCGGACTTCAGTAGTCCTTGCAAAGTTCCTTCACTGGGCCCTTGCAACAAACATTACCTACAGTGCCTTTCCTGCCTCTCATAAGCATGGCAGTTCATGCTCCATAGAGCAGATTGCAGGGCAAAAGTTGCCGTGTCTGCTTTTACATTACTTTTTTATTACACAAAAAGCATCCTACCCAGATGTCACAGCACACTCCCTACAACTTCATACAATCCCCAGCAATGCCATATACTTTAAGGCTTTGGTAACAAGGGAAAAAAAAACAAAAACCTGTCCCAGCAGTCCTTTTCTAGCAGCTTGCTGAAAACCCTGTCAGCAACACAGTTCCTTTAAACTGAAATGGGTTAAAAAAAAAAAAAAAGCCATAATTTTTATAGGTACCCTGCATCAGGGTATGTATTGGATCCTTCCTGAGCTCATGGAACATCTCCCTGATTGGCTTTACTTAGAATGGCAACTCCTGTTCCCATTGCGATTGTGCCACATTTTAAGTATCAAGTTACCTATGATTTATAAGGACAATAGAATTTTATTTGCTACATGCCAGACATTGAAATTAATTAATAACTTAATACCTATTCCGATTCATTTATCCACGTGTCAATCCTTATGGTTGAACTCCAAGATTCAAATTGGCGCGTCTAAGATCCTCTGGAAGCACTGGCTGCAGGTGGGCATACCCACACTGGATGATGTATTATCAGATGGAAAGATGCTTGACTTTTCACGACGGCAACAAACATTTGGTATCACAGTCTCAAGTGTATAAGTGGTTGCAGTTGAAGCAGGCCATTCAAAAGGGGTTGATTGGCGCAATTTAAAAACTCAGTATAGCTTGCCGGCCTGTGTTTCCAGACAGATTTGCTGGGGTATCAGGCAGCCAAGTGGTATAAATTAATATCTGAATTTTTGAATAAGAAACCAAAAACTAGTCTTAAAGACATTTGGAGCATTGAGATAAAGCAGTAGATTTCTTCATCTCAATGGCCACGAATTTGGACTTGGAGGATGAGATGTACAGTGTCAGCGTCTATGAGACAAACGTGGGTTTTTTTGTTGCATAGAAGTTTTTGGACCCCTGTTAGATTACAAAAATTAGATAGTTCTAAGTCAAATAGATGCTGGCACTGTCATCTCGATATAGGGACACTGGATCATCTGCTCTTCTTTTGACCCTTGATACTTAATTTTTGGCGATCCATTTGGGTGGGTGGGTGAGGGAGGGATATGTACTTATCATTTGATGGAATTAAGTGCTGTCTATACTGTTGATAATATGATGCACTTTGTGTTGATTTATAAAATGAATAAAGATTTAAAAAAAAATGCCAGAAACAGGCCTCCGGTTTTCTCAATTATAAAAAAAAAAAAAAAGCAAAACAAATAAACAGTTACTTGCCAACCACAGACCAGTTCACCTTCATTTCCTCAGCAAGCACAGATTCTGGCTCCAGCTCAGCAATTTCCATGCTTTCCATCTCTTCACAAGGCTCTGGGGTCTGTGTTCCTCAGGACTCTGCTCGCTGCTTGACCTGGAGAGCTTTTTGCAGCAACTGCTCTGCTTAGCTTCTGTAAGCTGGGCTTAAGTTTTGCAGGGCCATACCCTACCTAACCTGGCGGAGAGGGAAGCAGGCTTCAGCTCTCTCTGGCTCCCCTTGTGGCCACCCATGAGATTTTCCTGCTTCTTCATAGAATGGATCTGTCTGAGTTCTGGCTGGAGATAGGCAGCTCTGAATTATTTAGATTGTTCTCTATTGTATGTCTGCCTTTTTTTTTTTTTTTACTGCCTGAAGGTACTGTTGCTTTCTTTTTCTGGGTGGCAGGGCTGACTGCAAGGTCTGAACTGTCACAATATCTACAACCAAACTAGGAGATTTTATGTATTTGTCAGCAACAGAGTTGAACATATTAGTAAGTCAACACAATCAGAGCAGTGGCATTATGAATCAAGTAATTAGAATACAGTAGATTGTGCAACCAGAGCGTGCCAGCTAATGGAAACTACCTGGTTAGCAGGGATAGAATTTCTCCTAAAACCTGGTCAAATACTTTCAGTCGTGGAGAACTCTTTTGAGCTCATAGACCCAGACTCTGACACAGAGAACAGGCCAGGGGTAAACAGTCTTGCCACCAACATTGAGTATTCAACTCAACCAGCTGATGAAGGACCAGACCCTCATCAAAGTGCCACCAGAGAGGCAGAGCTTCAGATCATCAAGAGCAACTTGGCACCACCTGGGAAACGGAACATCAGACTTCCAAAGACAACACAGTTCTTCAGCAGAGCCATCAATGACTCAGTGATCTTTCTATATCGTGAAGAAACATGATGACGAAAGCGTGATGACCCATTGTCCACTCCAGCAACTCAGAGACTCTTTTTTTTTCTCTCTCTCTTTTTTGTTCGGTTTGTCTGTATTGTCAGTTTCTCATTTCAGCTCCTGCGAGACTTCAAGAGAGAATTCATCTGTACATCAGAGAAATCAAGACAAGCCTCAAGCCATCAAGTTCAAGCCTCATTGATTTATAGACTTTGAATGGACTATGTAGTATTATTAAGTTTGAGTAGTAATAGTAGTATCATCAGATACCAAGCAGGATCGTTCTGCCTCCACATTCATGGAAGCAGATTGCCTATGTAAACAGTAAGTTTTTCTTTAACCCAAGCTCCCAGTGTGCGTTACTGTATCTCTGGAGGGCTGATACCCCTCCTTTCTACTGCTTGTTTCTTTTGTGGGCAGAAAGCAGTCTCCATCTTAGGTAGCACATGGACATAGAAAAGACATTGTTCCTCATCTAGAGGTGACCTTTAAATCTACTAGCCTAAATACAAAAAAAACAAAGGAATTGCACATCAATTTTTGGCTCACTCAAATCACAGTCAAAATACAACTCTTTTTCAATCTGGGTGTTCTAGTCATGTAAATCATCATTTACACATGTAGACTGTATACATGTGTGAATGCCACATAAGGCTTTTAAATGACCTCCTATGGCACCTACATTTTTTTTTGCCTCTTTTCAACTAAACTAGCAGCCTGAATTAGTTTTCAAGGGTTTAGGCTCCTAACTTTGAGGATTATGCTCCTAAAGTGAAGGGCCATTTTTTTTTTTTTTTTTTTTTGAAATAATGTTTATTAGAAGCAGTTGCAACGCAAAAGACACAGATACCCAGCAGTACAATATCACCAGGTCCAAATAGAGAAAATACAAATTCCAACAATACACGGTCTGGTAAACTCAGAATAAGAAAATAAGAACGGTAGTGCAACTAAGTCTGACTATGGATATCATGAGAAGTGTGTCCAAACTTCAGATACCAAAAACATACATTTTTGAAACCACTAGACGTCTATCTTCTTTTTTTTCAAAAATCATCTATTTGGCCTTCTTTGACCATTAGGATGTCCACCCTTAGGAGACCAAATTTTGGGGGGCATTTTCAACTGCCAAAACATCTAAGATCCAAACATCCAAATCTAGACCATTTGGATATGGGAGGGGCCAGCATTGTTATGGACTAACCACATAGGTATGCCAAAAAAGCATTGGGGCACCTTAGAAGGCATTGTTGTGAATTTCACATAAAGGGTGCCAGAAGTATATCTCACCATCATTCCCTTATAATGGTGAGCCCTCCCAAACTCCCCCAAAACCTACTATATGCCCTAATAGCCCTTATGGTTGCAGGTGGCACCTATATGGCAATATAATAGGGGTATGGTGGCCTCACACTTTCCACCACAAATGTATTGTTTAGCATGTCTTATGGGCCTGGGCCGCCTTCTCTATGGTTCACTAGCCTACCCATCAAGCTACTTAAGACACTGTGTGATGCTGTGCTAGGCTTTCCCATACCAGATGCTTCTTTTCTAGAGACAGGTATATACTGTTTCATTCAGATCTTTATGGAGTGTGAGTGGGTCAGTGACACTGGGGGTGTGGGGAAGGGTCATTACTTAACCTTTCCAGTGATCATCTGGTCTGTTTGGGTACCTTTTTGGCATTTAACTGCTTTAAAAACAGGTCTAGCTCTAGACATCTAAGTTCCATACAGGACAAATTGGGAAAAGTTTGGTTATCGTAGCAAAATGTCCAAATCTAAGAACGCCCAAAGCCTGCCCAGAATACACCTCCAACATGCCCTGCTCCCTTGAGTTTTGGATGCATAACAGCTGGGGCACCTCGTAAGATGTCTAGAAAGATGGTTTTGAAAATTGGCATTTGGACGTCCTGGTGATGTCCAAGTGCCAGTGAATGCCAATTTTTGGACATCACTCAAATTCCCTTAGAAAATGCAGGGTTAAACTAACACAAAAGTTCAGAATTGTAACACCTAGCAAACAAACTTAAAGCAGACAAAAGGCAGAAGCACAAATCAATCTACCATCAACAAATATGAACAACAGAGACCATCTGTAGTGAACTATAAGGAGTGCAATATAGTTGTGCACTCATAGCCACAGTTGTCATCACAGATCTTCCATAACTTCTTTTTTTATGCATTGTTTTGTTTTTGCAATATAACTGTTCATTCTTATTCAAACAACTGTTATCTTTCTTTTCTTTCAGTGAGTTTCAATAAATTCCAAAAATTAAAAATGAACAACACTTAGGCCCTCTTTTACTAAGGTGCGCTAATTAGCACACCTTAGTAAAAGAGGGGGTAAACTTGCAATGTGCTGTTTCTCTGGACCCACTGCCAACGTGGCCAGTGTTTCGATTTCTTCATCAGGGAAGTGGTCCACTAATAAAATCAAACACATGTGAAAATTAAGTCCACAAACTATAAACAACAATTGTTTATACATGCATTAATTTATAGAATTTTTTTTTTTTTAAAGCTGGTAGTATTTACTATTATCTTGCCTGCATGTTCTTACAAAACTCTCTCACAAGTAAAATCAAACAATGGCACCAACTGCTTGTCCGACGCTGAAAAGCTCAAGCTGATATTCCACAGTTCATAGCGTCAGTGAAAAGCAATGGTAAAACTCAAAACCCAGACCTTTATGTTTCTAAATTGGATTGAAAACAGGAGAGCGATTCGGGGATCCCAATAAAGCAGTTAAAAATGAAATACCATAGGGCAGGGGTAGGCAATTCCGGTCCTCGAGAGCCGGAGCCAGGTCAGGTTTTCAGGCTATCCACCACAAATATGCATGAGATAGATTTGCATCTCAAGGAGGCAGTGCATGCAAAACCATCTCATACATATTCATTGTGGATATCCTAAAAACCTGGCCTGGCTCTGTCTCTCAAGGACCGGAATTGCCTACCCCTGCTATAGGGCATGCTCAGGCATGTTGTAGTAATTTCCAAATGTGCGTGTGCTAAATATTTCTACTTTTTTGGAGGGGCTTGTTAGGGCCAGAGAGAGGATGTTCCTTAGCTAATCAGTGCATCTACATTATTGTGCGCTAACTGCCTACAAAATGGCTGGTGGTAAGTACACTATAATTTCCCAAAATGGCAGCACGCTAATGATAACATTAACATATGGCTATTAATACAAAAAATAGAAAATAGGCCATTTATGGCTGTGATAAAAATGTCCTTAACATGCTGTGAAAAAAACCTGCATACGGATGCCCTAAAGCCATTTTCTACCAACATTTATAAAAGGGCCCCTACATCCATTCCCTTTGGCATCCATTTTTTGCAATTCTAAATTTAAGAGCCTAATGAAACTGTGAGCATAAATTTAGGCATTTAGCCCTAGTAAATTTCCTTAAGACACCAATTGAAGAGCCAACTCTCAAAATTAGGAGCCTAAAACCTTTGAATATTGGAGTCACTTAATACTACTACTATTTATTATTTCTATAGCACTGAAAGGTGTAAGCAGCGCTGTACATTTAACATTCAAGAGACAGTCCCTGTTCAGAAGAGCCCTCTAGTTACTACTACTACTACTATTAATTATTTCTATAGCACTACCAGACGTACACAGTGCTGTACAGAGTCACAAAGAAGTCAGTTAAGTCAAAAATGTCTTTTATAAGAAAAAAAAAACAGGTTAAATGTAATGGACAGTTCAAAAGGTATTGTCTCTCCAACTCATCAGTAGATTCTTTCAAGAAGGCTGTAACCTTTTGAAACTAAAAAAATAGAACAAAACAAAACAAAAAAGATACAAAAAGGAAAAGCTGAATCTTGCTCCTCCACCCAGCTGAAACAACAATTTAGGCAGATACCTGCATGAAGAGAATTGAAACTTTCAGATGCTGGCCTAGCTCTACGCAGAGTCTTGCTCTTCTCACACAATACTAAATACTTTTGGCACAGGCTTAGGCACATTTTGCTGGGAGCGAGGATTTGACTTGCTGGCCAAGAATGAATGGCATTTTCAGTAAAAGTTACAACTGGGATTCATTAGTGATGTGGTGGCTGTTATCACGATACAGTTTTAAAAATAATGGACCCAATATTCAGCACTATTTAGACTGCTGGGAATGGCTCCTGGCTGTCTAAAGAGTTCATAGCCACTATCTACCGATATTCAGAGGAGGATAACTGGCTAACTCACGCTGAATATCCTGGTCTCCGGATTGGCTGGTGACCAGATATATTGCACAACATAGCTGATGACTGCCAATATTCAGTGGTTTATCAGTTAGGTTTGGTAGCCAAAGATAACCACCTAAAAGGATGGTATATCATTGGTTGTTGAGATTTAGCCAGCTAGCACCTGAATATTAACATAGCCAACTACAGTATGTCTCAGATGGCCAAAAATAGACCTGGAATTCAATGTCAAAGGCAGGATATGACGCTGGCATTGAATTTCTGGTATCGCTGAAGACCCCTGGAGATCACCAATGATATCCTGTGGTCTGAATATGAGCTAGAATGTATCTTAAATCTTGGTATTTCTAGCCCTATTAATTCTATGAATAAATGTCTCTACCAATTAGAAGTTAAGAACATAATAGCCATGATGGGTCAGACCACTGGTCCATCTAGCCCAATATTTGTACAGTGGCCAATCCAAGTAACAAGCACACTAACGAGAGAGAGAGAGAGAGAGAGAATGGAGGGATGTCTGCCAGCTGCAGTGGGAGAGAAGAGAGATGCTAGGGGGAAGAGAAGGGAAGGAGACAGAGATGCCATGGGGGGAGGGGTAAAAGAAGAAAAGGAAAGAAAAGAGAGATGCCAGAGCATTGGGGGTGAGTGGATACAAAGAGAAGATGGGGGGGGGGGGGTGAAGCTGAAATGAATCATGCATAAAGGAGAGAAGGGGCACAGGCTAGATGGAAGGGGGTGAGGGTGACAAATTGCAACCTGTTAACAGCTCTTTGGGGAAAATGGGATAGAAAATGAATAGAATAAAATAAAATAATAGACAGTTTATGGAAGTGGCATAGAAAGAGGGAAGATGCCATATGGAAGGGGGAGAGGGCATACACAGGATGGAAGGGAGAGAGATGGCAAACAGTTAATGGAATAGGCAGTCACACAGAGAGAGAGAGAGGGTGGATGCTAATAGAAAGAAGAGAGTGAAGAGAAGATGAGGAAAGCAGAAACCAGAGATGACAAAAGGTAGAAGAAATATTTTTTTGTTGTTGTTGCTTTAGAATAAAGTAGTATTGAAGCTGTATTGATAACTGTTTATAAATAGAACATGGACATAAGATAATCTTTTTATTGGACTAATTTTAATACATTTTTTTACTAACATTTGGAGACCAAAACTCCCTTCCTCAGTTCAGGACAGGATACCGTAACAGCAGTATACTGTACTTACCTGAGTAAGGAGTTTTGGCCGCTCTTATTTTTTAATATTTATTTTCCTTTTTCATATAACCAAATAATAAAGTACAATGCACAATAACATGATCTCAAAATATACATCTGGCATTATCTGTAATACAACAGTCAGATCCCAAAAACTCACCTTATCCCCAAACCCCCAATTAAGCATAGAAAAAGCAAAGAAGCAAAAGAAAAAAAGTAGAAAAGAAGGAGGGCAGTCTCCCAAATTACCAAATTATATATCCTAGGATATCCCAGCAACCTAACATCACTATTTTGTTGTCTGGGTAGGCAAAGGCAGAAAAATGCCTCTCCAGTTTATGTAATCATCCCATACATCATAAAATAAATGTAATTGCCCAGTTCTCATGGCAGTAAGTTTAAACATCAAACAAAAGAAATCACATTTTCACAAAAAAGTGATCAAGAAAGGGAGTTTCACTCCATTTCCAATAGGATGCTATAAGAAGCTTACTCACCACAAAGATATTTTGCCAATTTATAATGAGCCTTTGATATATGGGGTAGTCTCAAATATAGCAAACAATATTGAGCTTCAAGTGGGTAGGATAATTTTGTGACCTGGGTATAGAGTTGACCAGTGGAATTCCAAAAGAGTTGTATCTTCTTGGAACCTCACCATATATGATAAAAGTATCCTAATTAACATAAGAATTTCCACTGTCCAGCAGTCCACTCACATGGCGGCCCTCAAGTCAAAGACCAGTGCTCTTAATGAGTCCAGCCTCACCTGCATACGTTCCAGTTTAGCAGGAACTTGTCCAACTTTGTCTTGAATCCCTGGAGGGTGTTTTCCCCTATAACAGACTCCAGAAGAGCGTTCCAATTTTCTACCACTCTCTGGGTGAAGAAAAACTTCCTTATGTTTGTACGGAATCTATCCCCTTTCAACTTTAGAGAGTGCCCCTTGTTCTCCCTACCTTGGAGAGGGTGACCAATCTGTCTTTATCTGCTAAAGTCTATTCCCTTCATTATCTTGAATGTTTCGATCATGTCCCCTCTCAGTCTCCTCTTTTCAAGGGAGAAGAGGCTCAGTTTCTCCAATTTCTCACTGTACAGCAACTCCTCCAGCCCCTTAACCATTTTAGTCGCTCTTCTCTGGACCCTTTCAAGTAGTACCGTGTCCTTCATCAAGTACGCCAACACTCAGGCGAGCCTGAAGCATAGATCTTGAACAAGCGTTCCAGGATGTAGTACCAACTATACAAGATCTTATGCCCATTTTCAGTCATACTACTCACTATGGACACGTTAAACAAATTTCTGAAAACATATTGCTAGGTCCTAAATGCAAAGGCTAGCTAGACCCAGTTCCTGCTCCAATACCTGTAAACAACTTTGGATAGAATTAGACTGAAGTAATAGAGCTTCTAAGAAGAGTAATTGAGCCTCAGTCTAAGAGGACCAACCCTCAATGCTTGTTCCAAATGTGTTTTCAAAAAAATCTAATTCTTCCCTCACCTTTGCAGAAAGAAGATGACGCAGTTGGGTATAACAAAAAGAATCCTTCCCTAGAAAGCCATATTCCTCATGGAGCTCCTTCCAAGTTCGCATCCCACCCTCCTACCACAGCTAAGATAGTTTACTTAAATAATTTTTTGCCCAGTGAACATATGCTGGCCATTATTGCTCAACTGGTAAATCAGGAATGTACATTCTTGCTATTAATTGAAAATATTGCTGATCTGCAAACATATATCTGCGTAATTGCAGCCATGTTTGCAAAGCATATTGCATGAGGAGAAGAAGAAGCAACTAAATGACGTAACTGGAATTCTGGTAGCCCAGGAATTGCCCATAAAGGAGTCAAGGGAACCAACTTCTGCTCCGCTCGAGTCAATTGTTTAGGCATGCGGTTTATCCATTAAGTCAGAATGTGTAAATGTGCTGCCTGATAATATACGAGATACAAATTGGGAACTGCCAATCCACTTCTATTTTAACTTTGAAACAAAATTTCTCTCTTAACCCTTGGGGGCTTCTTTCGCCAAATATAATGAAAAAGCTTTCTATGAAGAATCTCAAACATTTTTTTTAGGGTCCTCAATAGGGGGTGCCATAAAAAGGTATAATAGGCAAAACTACCATTTTAGGCAAAGCTACCATTTTTACAGCAGCAACTCTACCCACCCAGGACAGACCCACCCAGGACAGACTGAGACCATGCCAATGCTCCAATTCTTCTAACATCCATTCCAATTTTTGTGTTTAATTATATCTATACTAATCTCCCAAAGTAGAAGGTAAATTAATACCCAAATAACAAATATAATCCCCTTTTACTAAACCGCTATGGCGGTTATTAGTGCAGGGAGCTGCGCTGCTCCCAACGCTCATAGGAATTCTATGAGCATCAGGAGCTGTGTGGAACATTCAGCGCAACTCCCTGCGCTGTCACGGTTTAGTAAAAGGGGGGGGGGAGGTGATAGTTAGCAACCCAAATAAAGGGAAATAAGTTTTGGCCTCTGAAAGCTTATTGAAAAATGTATTAGTACAATAATATGGTATAATTTTAATTTTTCATTTTTTGTTTTATTTATACTGGTTAATTTGTAAAGTGGTCAGGGCAGGATTATAGGGTAGATCTACTAGGCACGTGCCTTGTGCCTGAAGATGGGGGGTGGGGGGGGGGGAGGGACTGCTGCCAACTGTTGGTGTGCTACTGCAATGACTGTCCAGCTTACACCCCTGGCTATCTCAACTCTCCCACACCCCCACCTATTTCCTCCAGTGCAGCAATTTGAATCTTTAGGCAGTGGCAATGAGGTGAGACTGCTGCCATCAGCCAGCCCTAGAAGCCACCTTTCTGCAGCAACTTCTTGTTCCTGCGTAGGTAGGATCTGCAGAGAGGCAGCTTCCAGGGCAGGCTGGCGACAGCACTCTTACCTCGTTGCCACTGCCTAGCTATCAGCTGCCTGAAGATTCAAACTGCAGTGTCGGTGGAGGTAGGTGGGAGCGTGGAGGATTCAGGAGAGTTAGGAGTCCTTTCCCATACCTCCTTGGCCTTCCTCTTATCTCTTCTTAGTGGGTGTAATGTGATTCTGCCTGTCCTGTTGTGTGGGTCATTGCAGTGTGAGCTGCTGCTCCTGATCTGCTCAGCCATTGCAATGACTTCATACTAGCTCCCATGTGTATGTGTTTGTCAGACACAAAGATGTTTGTGTGGAGGGAGGGCTGGAAGCCGCTTAATAGCCGCTTAAAATTGATGACCCTGGAGCTATTCTTTATAGCCTTATATATCATAAAAGAGAAACAAATCCATTAAGGAAAACACCCAGATCATTTTAGTTGTCTATACATATGAAGAGGGGTGATGGACTGGGAAGGGTGGGGCCAAGGAGCTCAGTGTACTTGTTTGCTTAGGGCCCATCAAAGGATTAATCCTGCCCTGAAAGTGGTGATTGTTACCTGTCAGGTTTTTGTTGTTTTTTTAAAATTTACATCTCTTTATAATTTGCACAGTATTAGGGGACATGTGTCACTGTTTCTGTGGTGTTCCATTGCATGCAGCGTCTGGATTGTTGGTGGTTCAGTTTAACTTTTGTCTACATATTTCTGTTGCTTGGTGAAGATCTGTCTGTGTGAAAGAGACCAATTATTCTGTTAGCATTGAATGTTTATGTGGAATCAATCTGTATTAATGCAGTTTAGTATCTTGGAAACAAAAGTATTTTTAAAACTTAATGCTAAACCTGAACAATTATAGTGGGCATTGATATTCTTTTGTCTGAGCTGTTTGGTTTCTCACTGAAAAGGCAATAACCTTTGTGCTAAAGGCTAATCTTAAGGATTGCCTGAAAAGGTTTCAAGGTTCCTGGAAATGACTGAGAGAAAAGCACTAAGGGCCTCTTTTACAAAGCCATGGTATTGCTGCTGCTGCAGTAAATGTATCAAAGCCCATTCAATTCCTATGGACCTAAATTATTTGTGTGTGATATTCTGAGGGCTGTACTTGATTGAAATTTTATTTTCTTTCTTTGCTGACTTTGTTTTGTTGCTTGGAAATGGACATTATCTATTTATGGATTTTGGTTTGGCTTCACACTGAGAAAAGCACTAAGCTATGTGCTATTGGTTTGCTTTAACACTGAAAAAAGCATTACCACCCCCCCCCCCCCCACCCCAACACACACACACTGTTTTACAAAGCCGCATTGCTAAGCTGCATGAGCTAAATGCCAAGCTGTCCATTTTATTCCTATGGGTGTCTCAGCATTTAGTTTGCGCTGCTTGGTAGCGTGGCTTTGTAAAAGGGAGAGGTTTAAGCTATTTGTGTGTGATATTCTGAGGGCTGTTCTTGATATGTTTTCAATTGTCTAGTTTTGCTCACAATAAAAAATTAACTTCTTTATTTGTTGCAATTTTGTGAACTGAATAAGAACTACAAGTTTTGAACAGGACTGAATAAAAACTAAAATTTTCATCGCGGGGGGGCATTACAGAAATGCTGTACCAAGGGGATGGAGAGAGAAAAAAAGAAAGATGCCAGACCTCTGGGGCAGGGAAGGGAAGGGGAAGAGAGAAATGCCAGACCATGGTAGGGAAGAGGAGGAGAGAAGAGGAGATACTAGATCACAAGAAGGAAGAAAAGGAAGAGAGATGGACCAAAACTAGAATTAAATAAGAATTAAAATTCCATGTTTTGCGCATGAATAATTAGAACAACAATTATTGTCTGAACTAAAATATCACTAGTATTGAGCTGATATTTGGTTTTCTGTGCCCAATGCAGAACCTACCATTACCCACAAATTATACTTTTATTGTTCTTTCAATCAAAATAAAAGAAAAAAATACCACTATAGGCTTAAACTGCTGGATTCTTTTTATGGCGCCAGTGGAGTACATAGCACTCAGGGCCCATCATTTTTTGATACCCCTCATCTATACGAAAAACATGATTTTTAGTAACAATCCACATATCGTACAACAAGAGTGTACCTAGGAAAAGGCAACATCTTACACACTGCAGTGAGCAGTGGAACACCAATACACCCACTGTAAAAGTAAACAAGCCAGGCTAATACAGATTGATCCTGCACAGTCAATGCTAACAGAGAACCATGTTTTTTGTACACACAGGACACAGAAAACACCTTCGGCCAGTATGGAATATGTAATCACAAACTACACCCCCCCCTTTTTTTTTAATAAAACTGTAATGTGTTTTTTAGCACCGGCCATGGCGGTACAACTTCAACGCTCATAGAATTCCTGTTACTGTTGTGGCTGGCGCTAAAAACCATGGTAAAATAGAAATATGTAGACAAAAGTTAAACTGAACCACCAAGAAGCTGGACTCTGCATACAATGCAATATCACAGAAATAGTAACAGTGATGCATGTCCCCTAATATTGTGCAAAATTTAAAGAGAGCAGATGTAAATTTGAAAAAAAACTGAGAAATAGCAATCATCATTTTACAAATTAACAAATGAATTTCACCTTTTATGAAGCTGCATTAGGGTTTTTTATTGCAGGCCACGACAGTAAAAGCTCCAACGCTCATATGAATTCTATGAGCATTGGAGCTTTTACCACAGTGGCCGGTGATAAAAACCCTACACCTCCCCCCTTGTTTTATGAAGCCGTATTAGGCTTTTTTATCACAGACTGTGGCAATAAAAGCTCCGCACTCATAGAATTCCTATGAGCGTCAGTGCTAATATAGCCACAGCTGGCAATAAGAAAGCCTGCCTCTGTCCCCTGTTTCTTCCCCACTTCCATAAAGCGTCTGCCCTCTCTCTCCTCCCTGCTTTCATAAAGTAATGGTAGTTTTGAGTCCAAAAGGGGTAAAGGAGAGCCAACAAATATGTTCCTACTTTGGGCCATGATACCAATAACGTTTTTCGTCATTCAATCCTACCAGAACATCTGGCCTTGATCACACATAGAGAACACAGGTCAACCCTATGCAAATACAGGACCACAAATTTAAAGTCCTAATATACAAAAATGAAACCCTAATGCCAGACTCTGCATGCATATAGTACAACACCAGAGAAACAGAATCAAATGCATAGACAGCAGATGTAAATTTTCAACATCAACATTTCAGTCATTAAATTGAAAATAAAATCATTTTTCCTACCTTTGTTGTCTGGTAATTTTATTTTTTCTGATTTTAAAATCTCTGTATTGAGATTTTAATACAACAATACAAGTAACAATACAGAAAACAAAACAACTCCATTTCGATAATCTGGATATAGATAATTGTACAATAGGCATTGAGAGGTGAAAAGGATTCAGGTCCCAATTCCTGCCCCATACTTTCTCTGTCTCTGTCATATGTAAGTCAGGTACCTGGGGACACATCTTAAAGACCAGAAACCATCTTTCAAACATGTCCGTCTTTTACTATGAGTTTCACATCTTTTATACGAATCAGGTTTGTCAGCATGTGATGGCATGTGACGTAAATACAAACCATATATGGATACAGGTCACATGAAACTTTAAACACATCAGCATTTTTCCTATCTAGAGATTGAAGTCCAAAAGGTAAGAAAAAGCCTTGACCAGCAGAGCTTCTTAACTAAATCTGTCTGTAAATACGGCTTAACAAAACAATTGAATTCACTTCACTACAACTCTGTTTAAACATTCATGTCAAAGAAAGAAAGACAAACATAGATGTCCTTATACCATCTTCAAAGAAGGGAAAGATAAACAGGGCCTACCTTTGCATCTTTAAACAACATATGCCTAAGGACACTTACTAAAGTTCTGATACGTGTCCGTTCAATTCCCCTCTTACGTCATGTAAATGACGTCACAAATACACAGCATGAGCTGGAAGGGAGTGATACTCTAGGTATGTCTCTCAAGGAGGGGTTTTTTTTAGGAGCTGTAATACGAATAACACAGTACATGAGCAGTCAAGACAAGAGTGCAAATAATAAGAGATTATGCATTCAACTAAAGTGCTGATCCCAAGAATTAGATAAATCAGAGTTACATTTGAACTCAGCAAAGAGGTCTGCTAATTTCTGAATGTCCATAGGAGGACCTATATTGTCAGAAAGAAAAGTACAACAGCATAAAATACTGAGGAGAATTTAACAGAATTCTCAGCTAAAATCATATCTAGGGCCATATGATTTTGAGAACCATCTGAGAAGTGGAGCCTAATTGATCAGTAATACTTTGCAAGGCGTTCCTAGAATAGTTCACAAAGCGTTGCTGATTATAATAATTTTAACTAATCCGATCAACATTCTTATTAATAGTAATAAAGGGAATAAGGAACTCAAACCCAGCCTTAACCTGAGCTCGGGCCTTAAATTCATCTGGGACCCCTCTTGGGACCCCTATAGCATCTATGTATACATGTGATCAGATTTATATCAAGACAAATAAAAGGAAAAACCATGTGAATAGGAAGGATGCCTTTCAGAAACAATATGCAGAAGCATAGTAACCTTAACTAAAGTGCACTGGCCTATCCACTGGCTGGGTAGCTTAACAGGGAGCCAAAAGTCTCCATAAAGCCAGTAAATATCAAATCTGATGCAGCAACAATGGGGCATACCTATGAGCCAAGACAGAACAATAACCTGGGGGTAAATTACCTACAAAACTACCCTGTGTCAGATTAGAAACATGACATGTGTAATTGCCCTTATAGATGGTAATGGCAATATCAAGCTTTTGCTGTCCTGGCAACAAAGGGTATTTAGAACACTACAGTGCACAAAGAGGATAGGTAAATAACCCAAAAAGGCATGGTTGGATACCAGGAGGGAGGTCCAGATGTACGGTTCCTAGATGGGGTCTAGCTTGAGCACATATGTAACAATTACTCTTATTATGTTGATCAGCAGTGAATTTCATCCATTCTAACCAAAGGTTACGTTCTGAAAACCCTACCTCAACAGCCACAATATCTTCAAAAGTGGGATTGGCAATAGCCATCATGTCAGTAAGTTTATTGAATGTAGGGGCCAGTGGGTTAGTATTTTTTTTGGGGCCCCCACAAAATGGCGGGAGAGGATGAGTGGAGGTAGATAGATCCCATAAGAAAACTGATGATAGCTAGACCCACCCTTAAACCACATGTCCATAATGTACATACCTTCATCAGTAGGTCTAGGGTTGTCAATAGTAAGAGAAAGCTTAATAATTTGTGCAGGAACACTTTTCCTATAACAGTGTCCAACCTTATGAAGGGTCATACAAGTAAGCAGTGATTTACCATTTTGGTCCACTGTTTTTCAGGGTATTTTCTAGTTTATAAGCCCAGTCAGTATTAATATTCCACCCCACCACTCCCCAGAATGCACACTTAACCCCCCAACGTAAGTCAGTAACATATACATATATGTCCTTAGTTTTAGGAATCTCTGAGGACCAATGGCACAGCTTTGGGATATCAATTGATGAACAGTCCACAATGTCACAATACTCAAAGGAGAAGGTGGCAACTTGCACACTGCTGGAATTATACCAAAGGGTAGCATACTATCGGTCTTTTCTGGATTCCAATTGAAGGACAGCCTTTGCGAGGGAGTAGTCCAGCTTGACGTCGTGTTCGCAAAGAGGTGTCGGGGGTGCTGTTTACAGCAGGAGTGTCATTTACAGATGGGTATGGGCAGAAAGTGTCGTGAACCCAGAACACATCATCCCTGTAGACCCAGTTAGAAATGATCCATACAGGGAGAAAAACTAGCAGCAGCGGTGCCAGTAAGAGAATGATAAAGTTGGTAGAATGCTGCAATGAGATCATTATGTTGTTACACTGGAGGAGGTGAAATCTGCGCAGGGAAGACTTGCTTCTGGGGTTTTAGGTTAACCCTCTTCAAGCGACTTGCGTGGATCCAAACAGGAAACTCCTCAGTGAGTGCAGCGGGCCTGGGCACAGCGATCACAGTAGTGGGAAGGCCAAAGGGGAAATCTGTCTGCTTCCGATCCTTGGAAAGCTGCTGGATAATCACCAGGCTGGAAAAAATGGGTAGGAATCTGTGGAGAGAAAGGAGAAGTGCAAGACACGTTTCTTTGAACAAGCCCTAATATTTCAATTAGCTTTTGGACGTATTCCTCCTGTATCAAGGGAAAATCTACCCATGGGGCGGGGAAAGGTCATCCCGTGAGAATCTCAAAGGGAGAACAGCCAGATGTCTGTGCATACAGAAAGAGATACTTGAAAAGAAATGCTTGAAAAGCATTCCAAATATCATTCAGCAGCTGTACTCCAATGTGATCCAAATAAGAGATAGAAAACAAGAGAAACCATGTTGCCTGCACTGAACGTGGCAACATGCAACAATACCAATTCATGTACTTGACATAGCTATGGCAAAAGAGAGACAATACTCACTTACTTAAGGTTCTTAATTGAACAATCCAAAAGGATATGTTTTTTCGTGCTTCATATAACTATTATGCACTTCAGAGAGACCATACTGATGTACTGAATGTATTCAGAAATGTATATTGAATGGATCATATGTAGGGAACACCACGAAATAAATGCTGTATAAAATAAAGCTTTTTCTTATAACCCCTAACTAAACTATATTCAGAATATAAAAGCTATAAGTAAAAGAACATTGCGCAGTTAGGCTAGTAAGAAGTGGAAAAAGAGCTCTAGAAATGGCCAATATTATGTATCCTGGGGTACCCACTAAACTAAGACAAGTAGACATGACACAGACAAAACATAAAGTTTTTTAAACGTGGAGCTATTTCTCCATCTGTCAAGTGTGCAGGGCTGAATTTAACTCTGCAAATAAACACATTGATATAAAAAAACCAAAACTACAAATAAAGTATATCATAACCATCTCATATTTGGAAAAAGGCATAAAGCTAATGTCTCTTTGGAGCGTCTCTATCTCTGCAGTGATAAAGAGGACCCATGGAAAACATTAGAAATATCTGTGCCAAAATGGATCTGGGATGGCTATGTATAAATCCGGAAAAACCCATTTTAAATTAGCAACATCCTAATTTCAGCTAAAACAATAGAAAGGAATTGTATTTTCCAATTTATTTTCAATTCACAACCATGCCAGCTGTAATTATTGAGCTATATATATCTCTGTATCAAGGAGCAAAAGGTCAAGAATGAAAATATCACTAGCAAGAAGTTAAAATGTCGAGCGAGCACTACGATAACCAATACCATGATATTGAGCAATGAATAAGGGAGAGCTAGCAGCTGGTATCCAGGGTTTCCCCTCTTTGCACCAAAGTCCGTCCAAAAGGGCGGCTTTGGGCACCTGCCAAACGCCAGGCATCAAATTCAGAGGGAGCTGTGAAAAAAGAGAGGAAGAGAATCCTGTTCACCCGTGAAACCCAAAAACCCATTTAAAAGAAGGGCTTGAACATCGTGAAGAGTATGAAGGGTAATGGGGTGACCTAGGATCAGAAAAGTAACCATCTCTACCACCATAGCACAAGCAGCCAGGGCTTTCTTGAACAGGAGTGACTATAAAAAAAGGCAACAGAGCGTAATTTACCGCCATGTTCTCCCTTCATGGTGTTACAATAGTCCCAAACAAAGAGATAAAACATGTGGGCATAAGCAGGAAAACCCAAACTTGTGCTAGAAACCAAAGCACATCTTAAATGTCCAACATTTCATAAGTCCATCTGATAAGAGCAGTCATTTCAGAAACCAGGGTCTGTCTCAGAATCTGGTCATAGAAGGAACAAGCAGAGATCCATTGGCGGCAGTGACCAATCATAGCAAGAAAAGTAAGCATGTCTTTCTTGTTAGCTGGGCGGGGCAGAACAGCAGCAATGCAGAAAGTGCAGATTTTCCTCTGACCATGAGACAGGACAAAACCCAGGTATTTCACTTCAGATGTACACCAGTGCAGTTTATTTCATGACACCTTGTGACCACACACAGACAACCATTATAAAAGGTACAAACTATCAGCCTGACAGGTCTCCTGAATTATGGAACACAAAAAGTTGTACAAAATAAGAATAGGACCATGAGGGGCAGTGCATGACTTGTAGAATAGCCCGAAGGACATTCCACACTAGGTATACTGTTGCTTAAAGGTGAAGGCAAAAAAAAGAGCTGAAAAGCCTCACCAAAGGGACTAAAAATAAAGCATTCTTTAGGAAAATGACAGAAAAAAATCATTGGCTGCCGATGGAATGGTGGAAGAAACATAAGTGCAATGAGAATTACCAAAACATTAACAGCCCGAAAATCTAGGACGAAACAGGGAATGCCATCAGCTTTGGCAACAAGAGCGATGGGCGTATTATAAGAAGAGATGGTGGTTTTGATAATGCCGGAGAAAAGTCAAGAGACAAGCAGTGGAATCTCACCTTACTGCTTTATAAAACCAAGAATGAGTAACTTCAAAGAAGCACTATAGGGGGTCAGTGGAAGCCCAAACAGAGAAGTCTGGGGGAAGGGACAAAAACATTCATGCACAGACCCTGATAATGAAAGCAAAGAACAGATTAGCTTTGCTCTGCACAAGAAAGAAAACCTTTAAAACGGAATTTTTTCTTTTTCTTGTTTCTCTTTTTTTTATTTTTTATGATCCAGCACAGAACACAAAGAAAGCAGCCGGTAGAAAAAACGCACAAAATTAGTCAGGATCAAAAGGAAGACAAGAAATAGTGCTTGTGTAGGAAGCACAAGGGAAAGGGAAAGATCTTAGACTGATTCAAACAGCGCTTTCAATTCATTCCACATAACAGCATGTCCTACCTCAGTAGTAAACATTGGTGACACAGAAAGATGGGAGCTGAAGGAAAAATGTCATACACACACACAGCCGTACAAGTCTCATTTGTCTAGGAGTAAGTGCCTTTATGACTCATTACAAAACCCATATAACAATGCAAAAATATTCGCTTATCTTACCTTATAAGCGAGGTACAGTAATAAGAGACAATAAAATCTTATACTCTATAAAAGTTTTTAACCTTACAAATGACAGAGTGGGCAGGGGGGTTCTATAAATAATTTCATTCTTTCCGAAAGAATGGCAGCTGCTTATATATATGAGGGGCGCTTACCGAAAGTACCCCGAGATTTTTCCCAAAAAAACTCCATAATAGAACCCAAAGCTTGAACTTAAAATAAAGGGTTGGGTACAGGTCACCACTACCCAGTGAGTATTAAAGAACAGAAAAAATTCAGAAATACTCACAAAATACTGGTGATATCATCTGCCCATCGCGGACAAGCCCCCAACTGAAAAGGATTCAGGTCCCAATTCCTGCCCCATACTTTCTCTGTCTCTGTCATATGTAAGTCAGGTACCTGGGGACACATCTTAAAGACCAGAAACCATCTTTCAAACATGTCCGTCTTTTACTATGAGTTTCACATCTTTTATACGAATCAGGTTTGTCAGCATGTGATGGCATGTGACGTAAATACAAACCATATATGGATACAGGTCACATGAAACTTTAAACACATCAGCATTTTTCCTATCTAGAGATTGAAGTCCAAAAGGTAAGAAAAAGCCTTGACCAGCAGAGCTTCTTAACTAAATCTGTCTGTAAATACGGCTTAACAAAACAATTGAATTCACTTCACTACAACTCTGTTTAAACATTCATGTCAAAGAAAGAAAGACAAACATAGATGTCCTTATACCATCTTCAAAGAAGGGAAAGATAAACAGGGCCTACCTTTGCATCTTTAAACAACATATGCCTAAGGACACTTACTAAAGTTCTGATACGTGTCCGTTCAAGAGGCACAAGCCAGAGAAAAAAAATTGTGCTTACATAAATGCCAGTGAAAAAGGAAAATGCAATACAAGGTACAAACGTAACTGGTTAAAGAGCATAACTGGTCATCTATATGTGTATAAATTTTTTAACATTGGCCTCCTGTGTTTTCTAGCAAGGTTTGGTTATTTATAGAATCACACAATGTTCCCGGTGTGATTCAGAGTTATTCTGTCAATAAAATGGAAAAGTTTGGAAGAAGCTCAAAATAACAAAAGGGCTAAAAAAAAAAAAAAAAAAAATTCACCTTGGCTTGAAACTCCCCTATTTATGTTCCCTGTCACATTTGAATCCTTGTTTTTCTAATTTAAATTTTTATTCTTTCCATATCATCTTGTTTGTGTTAGCATCCATCCATGGGCTGTTGATAACATTTCATGAATATTGTAAAATGGAAGAACTTGTTGTCCTATTGTCTAATTGGCTTTCTCAATTCTGTGCATAGACTAATGTGTTAAAATAACACCTCCAGTTAACTCTTTATAGACAAAAAAAAAAAAATTCCCTAAAGCACAAATAGAATCTGTTTGGTGTTGGTAACCATGTATTGCATGGAGTAGCAGGCCAGATATAGAAAGGTTTCGTCAGAGTATTCTCTTTCGTGCCTCTGGCAGAAATCTTTTTGAAGGGTTTTTTTTGTTTTTTTTTTCCTTGTGAATAGCTTCTGTAGCACTGAATGATGAACAATGAACTCTTAAAATGTTAAATGGATAAAATACAGTGAGGGTAAACAGATGTGTGACGGCCTTTAGAGTGTGCTAGGAACAAAAATGCTTTCCAGGTTGGAGGTTTCCATTGCAACATGAAAGACAGCATGTATATTTAGAAGATTCCATTGTAGGCTGTTGGGTGTTTGGACTGTAGAGCATCTTCCCATTGCTTGAAATTCTGGTTACAAGACCTTACTCCTTTCTCCAGTTTTCTCCATACCTCTCCCCCCCCCCCATCCTGTTTTTAGGAGAGATTGATCACTGTTGCTTTTGCCGATATAAATAGTTCCTCTACAGGGATGCTCACACTTTTTGGGCTTGCGAGCTACTTTTAAAATGACCAAGTCAAAATGATCTACCAACAATAAAATTTAAAAAAATCCAAAAAAAAAGCAACAACCACAAAGCACATTGTACGCAGAGAAAATGTGCTTTAAATTCCGTTTTTGTTTTTTTTAAAAAAAGAAGTCAAGGCAGATGACTTTATGCAATGTCATCTCAGTAACAATTATATAAAAATAGACAAATATACCCTCTCCCTTTTTACTAAACCACAATAACAGTCTTTAGTGCAGGGAGCTGTGCAGAATGCCCCATGCTGCTCTTGACGCTCATAGGCTCCCTGCGCTAAAAAACGCTATTGGCTGGCCTGGAACTTCCTTTACGACATCACAATTGACGTCAGGGGTGGGGGGAGGCTGGTCGGCCCGGCGCTTCTGCATCCTGTTTATGGTGTCAGGAAGCAGGTAGTATGCAAAGGTAACACGAGTCTATCATGGAGCCCGGAATGGGCTCCGCAATCGACTCACGTTGCCTTCGTGATCTACTGGTCGATCACGATCGACCTTTTGGGCACCCCTGCTGTACATTTTCATACCTGCCTTAATTTAGCCCATAATGGAAAAACTATGAAGCTTGTATATGTACACTCCTTATTTACCACGACTTATAATTAGATTTGATTGATTTATTTATTGGGATTTATTAACCGCCTTTATGAAGCGATTCACTCAAGGCGGTATACAGCAAGTACAGTTCAACATAAAAATTACAATTTTGTTAATAGCATAACAATAGTAAAATGATCAAATATAAACATAAATACAATGAATGAGGTAAAAGTGAAATCAGCATTTTGAAACTTACCCCCCCTCCCTTTTACAAAATTTCTCAGAGCTTTTTAACACTGGCCAGAGCTGAATGCTGTGCACTGCTCTGACGCTCATAGAAACTCTATGACCGTAGGAGCAGAGCATTCAGTGCGCTGGCCGGTGCTAAAAACCTCTGGCGCGGTTTTGTAAAAGGACCAGGATTAATAATTACAGAACAACCATGAAATAGTTTTAAAAATATGCTTATTTAACAGCACTGAAATTCAAATAGCAGAGATATAATATGTGGAACGCCATTTTCAAAAAGGCTGTCTAAGTCCAATTTGGATGTTTCCTGCTAAACATCCATAGTTGGAAGCACAGAAATGTCTTTCTTTAAAAGATGAATTGCTAGACATCCAATATAAATATATATATCTAATATAATAAAGAGCTAGCCGCGCATGCGCACTCCTATTTGCGTGTTCTGTGCGCTGTAGGTCTGTGGCCGAAGGAGTGCGCATGCGCGCTAATACGTCACCAGCCTATCGCCTCCACAAGCCGGACCGCAGCCAGACGACAATCTCCGTTCCTCCTGCTGCCGCCGCCGATCTACGTTCCTCCTTTGCCGCCCACCCCCTTCTCTTCCCGCGGGCCCGAATGGCGATTCCAGCAGCGTGTGCATCAGTCTCCACACGCTGCTTCGGGCCCTTCTACTGCCCTGATTTGCTCTGCCGCGTCTCTGATGATGTCATCAGAGATGTGCCAGAGTAAATCAGGGCAGTAGAAGGGCCCGAAGCAGCGTGTGGAGACTGATGCAAGCGCTGCTGGAATCACCACCTTTGTAGTCCGGACCGTGGGAAGGGAAAGGGGGGGTAGAGGAAACGCTAATGCTGCTGCACAGGGAACTGGTGGAGGGGGGAGGGAAATGGGGAGGGGAAGGGAATGCTGCTTTGCACAGACAGAGAGAGGAAGGGAAACACAAAGAAAATAAGAAAGACACAGGGGCAGGTGCACAGGGAACTGGTGTGGGGGGAGGGAAATGGAGGGGGATGGAATGCTGCTTTGGACAGACAGACAGAGAGAGGAAGGGAAACACAAAGAAAATAAGAAAGACACAGGGGCAGGTGCACAGGGAACTGGTGTGGGGGGAGGGAAATGGAGGGGGATGGAATGCTGCTTTGGACAGACAGACAGAGGGAGGAAGGGAGACAGAAAGGAAAGAAGAAAGACACAGGGTCAGGGAGATACATAGAAAGGCAGACAGGCAAAGGGGGCCAGAGACAGAGACAGACAGAAAGGACAGCGGGAGCCGCGTCAGGAGGGGTGCAGGATGTGGCAGTGGGAACTTTTCCAATGGGTGCAACTGGGCAGCTGTCGGGAACCTCTGATCAGGGGCAGAGCAAGGTAAGAGTATCATAGGGATAAGAAGGAGGAGGGAGGATAAAAAAGGAAGGGATGCCTATTGCTGGACAGGGGGAGAAGGAAAGAGATGCTGATGGACAGGGGAGGTGAAGAAAAAGGAACGGAGGACTAATGTTGGACAGGGGGAGAAGGAAAGAGGTGCTGCTGGACAGGGGGGAGGTAAAACAAAGGGAGAAGGGCTGCTGCTGCATAAGGAGAGCAGTGAAGGGGTGGTGGTGGACACAGTGGAGGTAAAAGGAAGGGAAAATGGACAGGGGGAGCAGGCAAGGGGTGGTGATGGACAGCCAAGGAAAAAGAAAGGCAGAAAGAAAGAAAGCGGCTAAGGAGAGAGAGAGAAAGAAAGACAGACACACACACATATGTTCTAGCACCCGTTAATGTAACGGGCTTAAAGACTAGTATATATATATATATATATTTTTTTTTTTTGAAAATTATCTACTTGGATGTCTAGGCTGACAGGAGGTCCAACCCTTAGGATGCTTAACTTTATACCCCATTTGTGACCAAAGATACATCCAAATTCAGACTATTTGGACATGGGAAGGGACAGCATTGAGATGGATTGTCCACACAGACTTGCCAACAGAGCAATGGGGCACCTTGGAGAGCATTGATACATAAATAGTGCCAGAAGTACATCTCATCAAATACCCTTTAAACTTTATGCTGAGCCCTCCAAAACTCCCCCCAAACCTACTACACCCACTTGCCCTCATGGCTGCAGGTAGAACCTATCTGGGGATGATGGAAGACAGTGAAACGCGTGCAGAAGAACCCCAACAACCCTGCCAACATATCCCCTTGCGCAGCATCTTTCCATCTCTTTCTCCC
This sequence comes from Geotrypetes seraphini, assembly GCF_902459505.1. Classification (NCBI taxonomy): domain Eukaryota; kingdom Metazoa; phylum Chordata; class Amphibia; order Gymnophiona; family Dermophiidae; genus Geotrypetes; species Geotrypetes seraphini. The sequence goes on from NC_047089.1 coordinate 198,839,781, forward strand.
ATCACCCCCCCATGCAGCAGAAGCCCGATAACCCTGCCAACCCATCCCCCTGCGCAGCTGTGGTCTGCTAGTGGGTGTCAGACCAGGGGTTGGGGACCCCTGGTCTAAATGGTTTACATTCAGGCACTCTAGCATTTTTTCCCTGTCTCGGTGGGCTTACAGTAGCTGCTAAAAATCCCTGACTGTTCCGGTGCTTTCCAGACAGTGCAAGAGTAAATGGGAGAAAGCTCAAGCAGAGCTGGAATTCATCCAGGGGCTTGTGATATTCAGTGCCAGTGTTCACATAGTTATCCATGTAACTTACGATAACATAAAGGCCATTCTAAGATGCCCAGATAGCTACCAAGATACCAGTGCTGAATATTGTCAGTATTTCAGATAGTGCCAGTGGCCATTATGTACAGGTATTTATTGCCAATGTCTAGATATCAGCTGGTGCTGAATAATAGGCAGAACTGATGCAAGGTATCAGATGTCCTAGGTAAACCTTTAACCATGTGGCCTCCCTTCTCCCTCTCTCAGGGTAGCTACCAGCCTTTCCCCCCAACCCAAGTTCAGCACCTCCCTTCTCTCTTTATCTATCAGGTTACTAACATCTCCCCTGCCCCTCTATTCCCCCCCCACACCCCTTCCTCCACACACAGTTGACTAGCATCTCTCCCTCTGACATTCCCAGATGGCATGCCATCCATCTCTCCTTCTCTTAACCCCCCCTCTGCATCTAGCATCTCCCCGCCTCCCTATAAATGACCCTTTAACTTCTCCAGTTCCAGTCTTGAGCTAAATAGAGGACTGAGTGCTATGTAGGCCCTGTAAATAAGGGACACATTGAAGTACTGCGGTGTGGTGCCCCCTTTGACAAGAAGTCTGCCTGAGTGGGGGAAGCTGTATAAGGCAGTGCTTGAGCATGAGTCTGTGTTTACAGAGCTTGTGTAGCACTCGGTCTTCTTTAAACATGATGCTGACAAGCTGTTAGCGCATGGAAATGGGAAACACTGCAAAACGCTGTAACTTTTTTTGTGGTAAGCATTTTTCCACATGCTAAGCACACATTAGGGCTTAATACCATTTAGTAAAGGGGCACTTGTATTTTTTTAACCTGATTGTATCTATGTATTTCATAGAATGTTACTTAGAGAAGTTCTTTGCTTTAGGAGATATATACTGTATACTAGTCTTTAAGCCCGTTACATTAACGGGTATCTGTCTGTCTTTCTTTCTCTCTCCTTGGCCACTTCCTGTCTGTCTGTCTTTCTTTCTGTCTCTCTCCTTGGCCCCTGTGTCTGTCTGTCTTTCTTTCTCTGTCTCCTTGGCCGCTTCTGTCTGTCTTTCTATCTCTCTGTCTCCTTGGATGCTGTCTATCTGTCTTTTTTTCTTTGTATCTCTCTCTTTGGCCACTGGCTGTCTGTCTGCTCTCAGGCCCTTTGTCAGGCCCATTCTTTCTGTCTGTGTCTCTCCCTGGCCCCTTGTCTGTCTGTCTTTCTTTCTGTCTTTGTCTCTCCCTGGCCTCTTGTCTGTCTGTCTTTCTTTCTGTCTATCTCTCTCCCTGGCCTCTTGTCTGTCTGTCTTTCTTTCTATCTCTCTCCCTGGCCCCTTGTCTGTCTGTCTTTCTCTGTTGTGCCATGCCTGCCTGTCTCTCCATGGCCCCCTTCTGTCTCCCCCACCAGAGCAAACCAAGATTGCTGCCTGCTCCCCAGCACACCCCTCCCCCCCAAAGCAGCTCCTTTTCCCTCTCCCCCTCCACTTCCCTGTGCAGCAGTAACAGCCGGATGCCTCGCAGCACCTGCACCCTGTCCGCATCATCCAGGCCAAAGGTCACCCTCCTGCCATTGCTCTCGGCGGTGAACCCTCCTGCCATTGCTCTCGTTGCTACCTATCACCGCTGCTGCTCAAACCGTCGCACACACCGCAAGCCGCCGCACGTACTGCAAATAGAACACGGCCGCAGAGGCAGGGATCACGCCGTTGTAAGTGCACATGCGTGCTTAGGGTTTTATTATATACAGTATCTATCTATCTAAAATATATATACTGTATATATCTTGTAACCGGGTAAAACCTGGACTGGCATAGCCCGAGCCTTGACCTGGGTCATCCAAGCCTCAGCCGAGCGATTGAATGAGGCATGGAGTGGTAGAGGAGTGTCTGCATCAAAATAAAAGGTCCAACACAGGTGTTTAGTGTGAATTTTATGATGACTTTATTTTCTGGTCTTATATTGTAGTGCAATTCAAAAACATACAAAATAAAAACTCTCATTGGTGGCTAAACAGCCTGCTAGCCCACCATGCTTTATTCACTAATAAAGTTCAAGAGAAAAAACAAAAGTAACTTTTCAGTTTCAAGTCCTGGAACCTGCAACCTGCTTGCACTACTTGGTCAGGTTCCCCACAGTTCTCCATTGATTATGAAAATTCAGAAGCAGTGATTCTTGACTCTGCTGTTATTCTTAATTACATCAGAATTTGCAAGCATTTCTTCTGGCATTTCTGTATCAAATTTATCATTACCTTCAGAAGAATGACTAGAAGTTTCAGTCCTGAGGTTTACTCCTTGCTCTCTGTGGGGAATGCTGGTTTCTGTCCTCTAAATCCTGGCTGGCACAGGTATGCTTCTCTCCAAGGATTCAGGTATCCTGTATGTTCATGGCTGCCTCTCCCTCTGCCTGCCTCGGCCTAGAGAACATACCCTTTTCCCTAGCATGGGGTGATTGCTCCTCAAAACGCCTGTGGTTCTCTGGTGCTTTGCTAATGAGCCTGGATAGCTTCCCTGCTCATTAGCCCTATCCCCAGAGCTGACTGCATGAGCTAATCCCTTTGTGGGATTTGCTATCACCTGCCTGGCGCATGCTGGTCCTTGTAGTTCTCTGCCTTTAGCATTTCCCACACTAGAACTAGGAAAGTATAATCGGATCCCTTTTGGGTTACCTTTCACTGGGGATAAATTCTGCAGGGCAGTTTCCCTAACCTGCCTGCTTCTAGGGGTAGGTTTAGGGATAGTTTTAGAGCACTGCAGGGTTTCTTCCAGCATGATAGGATTCTCCCTGTCACAATATACAGTATATATGCATTTTGTATATATTTGATTAATTTGTCTGCTACTGCTTTAAAATTCTTCCTTTCCTAAACATTTAACATACCCCCCTTTTTATGAAGTCGCAGCGGTATTAGTTCCGACACTCATAGAATTGCCAGAGGTTCTGGTAAGTGCGGATAGCATAGCTGGTTTTAAGAAATGTTTGGCCAATTTCCTGGAGGAAATGTCTGTTATTGAGAAAGGCATGGGGGAAGCCACTGCTTGTCCTGGATCGGTAGCATACAATGTTGCTACTCCTTGGGTTTCGGCCAGGTACTAGGGACCTGGATTGGCCACCGTGAGAACAGGCTACTGGGCTTGATAGACCTTTGGTTTGACCCAGTAAGGGTATTCTTATGTTCTTAGAATTCCTCTGAGCATCAGAGCTAATACTGCCAAGGCCGGCAATAAAATATGTGGCTTCGTAAAAAGGGGGAGAGGGAGGGTAAATTAGTAGATATGTTACCATGTAGATACAGCATTCAAAATATCAACTTATATGTGCTGTTAGAAGCATACCTAGCTGCAATTAGAATACAGTATTAGAATACAGCTAATATTTTCAACAAAGACTATTAGGATCTAACAAGCAGTAATGCCCAAAAATGCACCTTTAACTTCTTTCCAAAGGCAGAGAGAGGTTATATCCTTGCTATAAACATCTTGTATAGTGAGTCATTGTCGGCAGAATCAATTGAAGCATGAAGGGCAGGAATTAAAGGTGAGGAAGGATGGAATGAGCTGTTCTTACGTCCCAATAATGCATTTATTTAAAAGCTACAAATGATTCTAAATCACAAGAAAAGCCATGACAAAATGCTGCACTCACAATGTAAACAGTCATTTAATCTGTACAGCGATTTAGTAAATGTGCCAAACATCTTTCTGGTGTCTGGAGCAAAACCTACAGTCCACCCATCCAACGATAGGCCAACCATTTCGCCTCGCGGCTGTTTCAGGACTTATCCAGGATAGGACTGGATTGTGAGTGCAGTATTTTGTCACAGAGGTTATTCTGCCGATTAAGTTATTTACCCTTTCTAGTTATAAGAAGTTTTTCCTTTATAATGGGGTTCTGAGGCTTTTCCTCCATTTAAATAATAGCTTTATTCAACTTTTTTTTAATATATATCTTTATTAAATTTTCAGATCTTACAAAAAGTGCATCATAACATACATGTCATAACCATAACAATTAAGCACTTATAAACATTCAGAAACAGTTTATCAATGCCCCAAAATACCCCCTCCCTTCCCAACCCTCAAAGAAAAGAACAAGGAATCATATAAACATATACCCACCCTCCCACCCCTGGATGTGCAAATACTACATCAGCAAAATAAAACTACAACAATTCTACAAAAGATGCCAATGGACCCCACACTAATTTGAATATTTTTGTGTTCCCTGACAAATCAGTGAAATTAAGACGGTCCCAATTTTTCCAATTGCGTGTAATCAATTGCATAGCTGTTCCTGTCATAATTAAGAAGAGTCGGCCTTTATATCTATCCAATGGGGGCTTAACATGCAGCACAGTTCCGCAAATCACTACCTCATACGTCAGAGGGATCGCAGACTCCAAAATATTATTAATATGTCCCCAAATCGACTACCAAAAACTCAGTATCATAGGACAATAAAACAGTAAATGATCCAGTGTTCCTATATCTAGATATTCAACTTTTTATTTAGCTATTTGAATTCAGCTTCCTTTCAATGTGATATGCACACAGCATTTTGGAATACAGTTAATCTAAATTTTGCTTTTGCTGTATGGGTTTTGATAGTTGGTGCTGATAAGTTCTCAATCCAACCAAGAAGAGAATGACCTGGATATGGTTCAATCAATGATCCGATACAATGTCAAAACCATAGAATTTTGTTTCTGCAAATTGGCACTTAATGAAATAAGATAACACTCTTCTCAGTGGCAAAATAATACTCAGAATTTAGGAAGTTGCTTGGTTGGGCTGAGAACGTTTCGTATATACCGGTGCCAAACCTAGATGCCTACCACTGCCTAAATCCATGCCTAAACTCTGCCACTAACCATACCTACTTTCTGTGTGGGCGCCTCTGTGTAGACGCCTACTGCAATTTGGTGGGTACCCACTGAGCTAGGCACCTACTGACATTTTATAAAATTCTTTTTAATCAGTTTTTAATGCCTCTTTCAATTATCAAAACCAATTAAGTCAATAAAAAAGGGCTCCTTTTACAAAGCTGTGGTATCGGCTGCTGCTGCGTTAATCACTTCAAAGCCCATAGGGATTTAATGGGTATCAGCGTATTTGCCACACGACAGCCACTACTGCAACTTTGTAAAAGGGGGATAAGTTAGGTACCATAATCGGTAGGCACTTTTTTTTTTTTTTTAGAATCAGGGCCTAAATTCCTGTCACCATTAAGGACATGCTTTCTTTGAAATGAAATAGAACATTTTTACAGGTTCGCATTTTATTTCAGTTTATTTTGTGTTATGGGTCGAGCTCTCTCTCTCTCTGTGCATCAAAGCAGTGCTGGCCTCAGGTCCCACCAATACCCTAGCAAGTCCCCTTTGAATTTACAGACTTTTTGAATGTGGTAAGGTGGGTTAGGGTGGAGAAAAGCCTGGGTGGGTTTCAGATTTTACCAATGGATATGTTGGCAAGGAAAGAGAACCCTGGCCCCTGTTTTTCATTTGATTTTATATGTTTTTCAAATAAGACAAACACAAACATAAGAGCCCTTTTACTAAAGCTTAGCACACACTGAATGCTGGGCCACATGGCATTGTGGAGGAAATAAATGGTACCTATGTTAAGATGGAAACACCATTTTACATAGTACTTAAATAAAATGTCAAAGTGCCTAGTGACTCCTAAACAAACTGTGCCGGAATCTTGCCTGTGGAGGTCCCTACCGGTGCTTAATACCACTTTAGGCATGGCTAACGCTGGACGTAACCGCCCGATACGAATGCAGATAAGTGATTGATTTTTATAAAAGATTACAATATTATACAATTGGAAAGTTGGAATGCATGAAAAACAAAGAATGATATACATATATTTATAAAATTATTATTTTGGACTAATGAAGAGATGTAGTGAAAATAACTCCCATTGAGAATACTTTTGAGAGGGTCACTTCTGATGGTTCTACGGATTAAGTGAAACTGTTCTGTTGAAAAGTACTAGAATAAGCAGTGCTGTGTTTTCTAAAGGCAGAAGTGACATTAGGTGCTGGTAAGCGCCTACGGAGACGAGATTCACATCAAAGGTAGGTGCTAGACATGTAGGCCTTGAAAACCCTGACCTACGTTTCTGGCACCTATCTTTGCCTGAGGTGCGATTTTCTAAACGGTGCAATTGTATGATCGACAAATGATTGGCGGCCGCCTTTAAGGTGGCAACTGACAACAGTGCCATTTAGAGAATCTGGCAGACAGTGCGTGCTAAGCTCCGTATCAGGGTCCCAAAATTACCTCTCATTTGCTCCCCCCAAACAAAAACATAAGAAGGAATAATTTTTGTAGTCTGATTCTATTTTTTTTTTTTTTTAATAAATCTTTATTAATTTTCCATTCGAAAACAGTGCATTAAAATATACATACAATTAACTTCAAGACAGCACTTACAATCAATCAAAGAAATACTACAAAACATTTCCCCCCTCCCTCTCTCCAGAACAAAAACAAAGAGCATTACTTCATGCATACAATTAAAATCACTTAATTTGATCAATGAATACAACAAAATATAATACCCCCTCCCTGGATGTGCAAATCAGATAGGAAATAAGGGGATAATCCAGCTAATCAGTGTTAACAAAATTTGTCAGTGGACCCCACGTTAATTTAAATAGCTTATTATTACACGATATTTCTGAATTCATTTTTTCATATTTATAACATAAACATAAAGGGCTCCTTTTATGAAGCCGCGTTAGCGGCTTTAGCGCATGTACCTTTTTAGCGCGCGCTAACCCCCGTGCTAGCTGAAAAACTACCGCCTGCTCAAGAGGAGGCGGTAGCGGCTAGCATGGCCAGAAAATTAGCGTGCGCTATTACGTGCATTAAATCGCTAACGCGGCTTCGTAAAAGGAGCCCAAAGATTCCCACCAAAAGAAGAAATTAAGTCTTATCCCAATTTTTCCAGTTCTTGGCAACCATTTGCCTGGCTATCCCAGTCATTATGACAAATAGTCTGCTTTTATATCTATCTAATGGAGGTTTAGGTAACAACAATGTACCACAGATAACCAGTGTATGACCTCATAAGACAGCGGAATTGAAGACTCCAGAATCAAATTGATTTGTCCCCATATTGATTTCCAGTTTTACATAAAAACTTGACATTCAAGCATAGAGTAAAAAAAATAAAACGGCAACATGGCCTACTGTTAAAATGTGTTGTTGTTTTTTTTTTACTACTAACTCATGATGTTATAGCATAGGTCTCATTTTCTACAACAAGCACTAGCTACTAACAACTGAGGTTAACAGTAAAATAACATGTCTTAATGATAGCTCATGATGCTAACTTCCCCCAAGGTCTTTATCTGCCATTTTCTCTGTTTCTGTGTTTCCTTCATGTGTATCATGGTGATGCCTGCAAAGTGTTCCAGTTCTCTTAAGTTGCTCTCACTGTTTACACTGGAAGAACTTTCACAAAATCAAAATACTATTGGATTGAATATGAAAGGGCTTGGTGACTTCTGTGTCCTTTGTTTGTGTAGGCAGAGGATTTATTAACAGTACCTTCCCAGATTTTACTGAGCTGGCTCAGTAGAGCCTCTGATGATGATCCAATTAAATCTTTAAGACCGAAATACAAAGGAAGTCAATGTCAGTAGAAGCAAATTTGCCTTCAACATCAGGCAGTACAGAAACTACAGGTTGGATTTTTTTCCCCCCAGTAATTCTAGAAGCTACTGTGAGCACTCTAAAGATTTTGGAATAAATGTTTCCACCTTTACTTAGCTTGTCCAGGTAAGACACCCTTTGTCATGTTTTTATTCTGTGCTTTTTTTATGGACATATATAGTATACAATGACCTCTGATCCTTATGTTGGCAGAGGAATGACAGAGCTTTTTCTAGAAGGCCTTGGGAAAAATATGTATATCTGTCAACATATCAAAGAAACAGCCATTTTATTTTAAAAACCACACTCTCAAAAATAGCAGCATCACTCATTGCGTTGTCCGTGTAAATTACTACACCAAACCAACAGATTTTGCAAAACTGCATGTCCATAGAGAACCAATTAAGAAGTTGAACTTTAAAACTCCCTTTTTTGGTTACATTTCAGATTATTTCAACTACTAGAGAAATAAGCACAAATTCTCCATCAATCACATCTCCAAATTCCACGTCCAAATGAGCTGTTAGCTGACAGTCTTCCATGCCTTGAAGAAGTATAAATGTCAAGAGGAACATTGTTTTGAAGCAGACATGTATTTCCACAGCAAAATCGGAAATAAATGTATAATCTTAAGGTTCATCCAAACCACAGCCAGAACATACCCTTTTCAGGCCTGCATGTGCCATTTTCATTCGTGTATAAGCAGCACTTCCTCTAAAATTGCTATGTATATAATCATTTTCGATATGTAAATGGTATTACAATAGAGTCTCGATTATCTGATGTAAACGGTACGGACTCATTGTCGGCTAACTGAAAAGTCAGATAATACAGAAAACATGATTAATCTATACATAATGCATAAATAAAAGGCATGTGTGTAAGTGTGTGAGTTTTTTGTTGTTTTTTTTAAATTAAAGATTAGTGCGTCCCGACTGGCTGGTTAGGCAGCAGTTGGCCGCCTATAATCCGGGATGCTGTTTATAGAATTTGTTCCTTAGTGTTTCACTCAGATATTTTTTAAACATATCTCCAGGAGAAACTCCTATTGACTTTGGAAAATTCAGGACTCTGAGATTTAATCTCCTGTTGAAGTTTTCAATTTGTTCAAATTTTCTTTGAGAAAACAATTTGTCTTTCACAAAATTCCCAGCTAAATTTTATAAAGAAGATACTTCTTGATTTATCAAATTTACTGGAAGTTTCATTTTTAATGACCTCTTTAGATAAAGATAAAACATCTATTTTACTCACGATAGCTGAAAGTTTTCCAGTTGATTTGGTCATTGCTGAATCAAGTTTTTGAAGCATTCTCCAAATATTGTCTAGAGTCATCACCATAGAGGAGCTTCCATCTCTTATCTCCTTGGATTTTCACCTTGGTCCACTTGAGCTCCCTCTCCACATGGCAATATCTACCTCGGGTGCTTTCATCAGACCCCAGCGCCAGATACAGTGGAAGTCGGGTAATCGAAGGAGAGAAAGATATATGTAGTCCCGAAGCTCCAAAGGCTCCTTCCTCTGAGGGATGTCCAGGAGACTCAACTCCATATATCAATGATGTGCTAGCCATGATGCAGTCCATTGTCACTGTCTGGCCAAAAAGGGAGTCGGCCCTTACACTTAGTATGTGGCATCTTGTGAAGAAAGGCAAAACAAGTTACCAACCGAAGAATCGGTAAGGTAAGATGGAGCGTAATTGCTGACTGCTAATGCATCGCCATCTTGGCCACTCCCTCTTTTAGCTGTTTTTGTTGACATTACATCTCCACCATGAGCAACCACTGAGCTGCTTTGTAAGTTAAGAGGTCACTCAAAGCTAAGTAGATGGTGAAGGATGGAATCAAGGTGTTAAACTTTTATATCAAAAGCATTTATTTGCCATATAAACTATTATGAAATATCATAACTGCGATCACATTAAACACACAAAAAAATGCAAAGAGTGGCCCTCTCATCCCCAGACTATCTTACAATTCCTTGTTGTCATGCCCATGTCAGCACTACTCTCATAAAGGCTGCTGCTGTAACCTCTTGCAGCAGTTTCGTGAGATTGCTACTAGAAGTCATGGCAGCCATTTTGAGAGCAGAGCCATCATGGGCAGGAGCAACTAGCAGCCCTGACTATACTCCTAGACCACTAGGGATTGTAAGATAGGACTGAAGGGGGCACCTAAAAGTAGGGGGAGGGGAAGACAGACATTCTTGTTCCAGGATGCTTTTGGACAACAACTGTCCTCTTAAGGACAAAAATTAAATCAAAATTATTACTTTTTACCCTAACCTATTGTATTTTCCCTTTTTTTGCTGCACTTTTCTTTTATGATTGTAGTTCTCCCCCATTTTCCTATTGTTTGAAGTAGGTCTATACGTCTTATCAGTGCTTTTCTTATGACGCTTGGATTTTATCCAATTTTAATATGTTTTTATGTAAATTTTATATTGTACACCGCTTAGAAACCTGTTCAGAGAGGAGAGGGAAAGAGAGGGAGGGAAACACATAGGACAATACATATATTTCGGCTTGCTCTGAAAACATATGGTCAGTTTTACCCCAAACTGAAACCATGCCCATAGCCTTTTAGCCAAAAGCAGGCAGATAATTGATTTTAGGCCAGTTTCAGCACCTTAAGCAAAACCAAAATTCAGTCTGCCTCTCAGGTCCAAAATTTGCTGCCATTCATTTGAATGTGACACCAGAAAAGAGAAAGAGAAGCCATGTACAGCTTATTACTGACATGGGGATATCACTGGGGTTTTGTTGGATAAGCCAGATAGTTGATTAAGCGGTTTGAATAAGTGTGACTTTACTGCATATACTCTTAAATTCTGTTCCTCCTTGACTAGTTTTCGGGTGTTAACATCTTCCTAAGATCAGAACAGAATGTTATGCTTGGCCCAATTGTTACTTAGTTTGAGTTAGAAGATGAACTAGGAGAAACAAGCTGAAAAATGGATTTGGTATTGAGAGGTACGTGTCTGTCTCTTTAAGCCTTATGCTCCTGTCATCACAAAACTAGATGCCCACTTTTGAGAAAAATATTTCCTATTTTAAGGCACTCACTGATATACTTTCTCTGCACCTTGCGTGACAGAGGGAGTTTGCTGTGTATAGCCTGTCTTTGAATACCTTTTTTTCTTTAAGTTTTATTAAAGATGAATCTGGAAGATTTCCCAGATTGTGGATCTCACCCTGAGCAGGAAAGGAAATGTGAAACAGATTTCCTTCCGTTTGGAGCACTGGCAAAGGTAGCCTTTTTTTCCCCCAGATCACTTTGCTTTTCTTTAAATGTATTTACTTTTATACATAACCAGTGACCTTTTTTTTTGCAGTTAAAATGTTTCAGATGGCTAGAACACTGAGACATCTCAGTGAACATTTTTATTTCTCACTTGTAGTGCACCTTGAGTGTACTTTGGCTTAAGCATCTGAGGCATAAGTGTGCTCTAATGATCAGATAAATGTTGCCATGATGACTGATTAGATATCTTATTGTAAATTGCATTGAATCCTTGCCGAAACCTGCAGTATAAAAGAAATATATGGTGTGGTATTACTAAGGTGGAGAAAGTTTGAATATCAAATAGATGACACACCGTACATAATTGTCATAAGATGTAAAAACACAGGGCGAATGATCGTTGAGAATCGAAAAATATACCGAAGTACTGAAATGTATTGACAGGTATTATGTTTAAGCCAAGCAAGCGCCTACCGCAGCAGGCATCATTTCCAGAATCAGGCCCTAAATGTTCTATTTTCAAGAAAAGAAGAAAACCATACAAGAACTGTCCCAGAAAGGCTGAGGGTCAAAAGAAAAGAATGATCAGCCAGATTGAATGCAGCGGAGAGGTCAAGAGAAAGAACTAAAATTAATTTAGTTGTAAACAGACTATCTTAAGGTGAAAGGCAGTATATAAGATTTAATAAGCATAAACATTACAGAGTGGGGAATTCTAATTCTATTCTATGGGTAATTTTATTTTCTGAAAATAGTTTTTCAACCAGGGCATGGGTCATCTGCTCAGGATGGGTCATCCACATTTCTGATTTATTCCTATAGGGGTAGTTTCAAGAAAGGATGCGAAATGTTAGCTGCTATAAAGCTGAGTGCTTAGCAAGTATTCTATAATGGCAAAGTTGGGCACAGAAGCTGTTAAAGGATATTAAATTGGTATTTGAGTGAGTAACTTTAGGCATCAGCATTTACACCATATCAAAGACCGCTGTAAATGGTCATATAAGTGCTCTATTAGTTGCATGTGTAACAGACTGTATTCTAGGAGAGAATTCTGTAAACGGTGTCTGCATCAGTGGCGCCTAGCAGATTTCTGCACACAACTTAATTTTTTTAACTTAGGTTAATTGGCATTTTAATTGAAAATGACATTAAAATCTAATTTTATAAAAAATGTTAAAAGGCATCAATTTAAGTTGCATACAGATATCGGCACAGCGCCTAGCGACACCTACACCGAGGTGCCTACTTGAAAAGTATGCGTGGTTTAGGACAGAGTGTAGGTGTGGTATGTGTTAGGTGCTAGTAGGCATCTGAGTTAGGCACTGGTATATTAGGCCAGGAAAACCCTGGCCTAATATACTAGCACCTACCTCACATGAGTCTACTGGCACTTAACTTGGCATAGAACTTCACGGTATTGCGGTATATAAGCTGTTATTATTATTATTATTATTAACTCGGTATAGGCGCAATTAGGTACGAGTCTTCAAATGGTGCTGTTATAGAAATGGCTCACAACCCATGGAATTGGAATTTTGGGCCCAGACTCTATAAAAGATGCCTAAAATTAGGCGTGCCAAAGCCCATTAATTTCCACTGGGTTTTGGTGCGATTACTGTGGACTGCTGTGATAATCAGCTTTGAAAAAGGAGGCCTTAATCAGTGCCAGTGGCATAGCGAGGGTGAGTGGCACCCGCGACGGTGGCGCCCCTCCCCTGCCCTCTCCTCCACCCCTCACTTCTTCCCGAACCCCTGCTGCACGTGTGACCCCTTTCCCTTTTCCCGTACCTTTTATAATTTTCCAGGCGTGAGCAATATTACAGACTTGCTGCCCGCGTTGTGTCGGTTATCCCTCTGACATCACTTCCTAGGTGCGGGGCCCAGAAGTGACGACACAGAGAGTTCATAATGCTGCTCGCGCAGGGAAAATTAAAGAGGTATGAGGGAAAGGAAAAGACACACACACGCGGCAGGGGGATTGGGAAGAAGCAGGGCACACAGAGTAGATGGCAGGTGCTGGCACCCCTACGAATACCGCGCCTGGGCCAGACCATCCCTGCTCCCTCCCTTACTGTACCACTGATCAGAGCTGATAACAAGGTTAATTGGCAATAAATTGGCAAAACTTAAAATTAATTGGGTGGTAGGTGCCTATCACTTTCATGTAGGACTCTAGCCCAAGGTGCCTACCAGAAAGTGGATGGTTATGGGCTAATCATGGGCAGATCTTGGGCATGTTTTGCGGCTAAGTGCAAAATTGGACTTAGGTGCCGGTATTTAGGCCAAGAAAACCCTGGCATTGATAGGGGGCGCCTAAGATTTTGATGCCGACTGGTGCCTAAGTCCAATTTAGGATCTGCTAGGCGTGATTCTATAAATGGTACCTAACTGAAGATTTGCAGCTGATATGCGCTGCATTCCTCGGCACCTATTGTTTCAGGTATTATTTATACAATCAGGGCCTTGGTGCCTAAAATTTTGACAATCCGTTATGGGATTGTCCCCAAATACTTAAGGAATATTCAATGATACATTCTTTACTCCATCCAAATCAGGAAAAAGGACAAAATTAAGAAGAAAAGTAGAAGTACAATCAGAATATCATGCCCTGGGACTATATTTCAAGTGAAAAACATTAGAAAATTGGAAGTGGAGCAAGAGGGGGGAGAAATTAGAGACAACTACACTAGTTTATCACTGAGAGAAAAAGATAACTATAATGGCTCATTTTTAAAAACACTTTAGATTTTAGTATAAGGATGCGCATTTCTTTGATAGGATATGGGAAATTTCATTGATATTACCCATGTCTTTTCATGCACTTCCAGATGGCGTGATATGACAGAGTACGCTACAGGGTTTTAAGAAGGGTTTGGATGAATTCCTGAAGGATAAAGGGATTGGATGATTTCATGAAGGAAAAGGGGATTGAGGGGTACTGATAGAGAATTACTATGTAGGTCCTTGACCTGATGGGCTGCCGCACGAGCGGACTGCTGGGCGGGATGGACCTCTAGTCTGACCCAGCAGAGACACTGCTTATGTCCTTATCAATCTTGCTCCTCTTTAACTCTTCATTGAGGTGGAAGTTTTGAACCTGTCTGTGAAAGTTTTTGTAGACATAACATATATATTAATGATCACTATTATGGCTTAGGCAGTTTGTTTTAAAAAGATGGGGGGGGGGGAAGGGAAGCCTAGTCACTATTTCTTTCTGTGGTCTTCTGATGACTTTGCTTCATATTTTGTTTCTTATTCTTCAGTTATGAAATTCTAGCGTGCACTGCTGCTAAAATTACTAGTTCCTGGTGAAAGATCAGTACAGATGTTTTTAAAGTTGATAGCCATCTCAGCTAAAATTAGCTACTTCTCTGTGTATATGACCTTAACATTTGAACTGTATACCCTCTCAATTGAGCAATTTTGTTTTTGGATTAACTAAACTGTATTCTCATTCCAAAAAAAGGCAGCACAAAACCTTTTCTCACAATTGGAAACTCTTCTTTCCTTACTGGTTTACGGATTACTGGAAATTGAAAACTTCCTCTGGGTGACTGGTCTTCTCACTCTTTGAAAGGGGGGGATGCGTGGAACAGCCACCCAGGGAGGTGAGATAACTGTAACATAATTTCTGACAGCCTGGTATAAGCAAGAAAATCTGTAATTGTAAGCGATGAAGGAAGGTCAGGGTTTATACCGCACTGGAAATCAAACTGGGCATATTTGAGGAGGCCAAATGCTCCTCATTTGCCCAGATTGCCAAAACATAATTTGTAGACATCAAGGAAATGGGATTATGGAGCAGGAGAAAGGGAGAGCTAGGGCAGGGGTTAGGGCACAATCACCCAAGGAAAAGGGACTGGAGTAGGGAGTAATATTCTGCTCTGCTTCAGGCTCACCCCTTCCCCTCTCCTTCCCTGCAGGCTGAGTGGAAGTGAGGGGCTGAAGCAGAACACCACTGCAGTTCACGAGTCTGAGAAGAAGTGGCAGAACAATATTCCAGGTTATTCTCTAGAAAGGCAGTAAAATAAAACCAAAAATACTATTGACACATAAGTTGACTTTCATTCTATTTGGCTTATCCACAGCTTAAAGCCTACTGTGTGCTGAACATCAGAGGTGAATTTTTTTCCATGATACATTTCACATTAGTATTTCTAACCCATATTATTGAGAACTTGAAAACAAAAGTATCTAGTTTTCAACTGGGATATGAAACGGTGATGAAAGTGTGACTATGGGGAAAGTTCTCGGTGGGAGCCTAGCAGTTTACTTCTTTGGGCTTCCAGCTTATTTGGAACCAGAACAAAGATGTGGCACCATAAACCTTCATTCCTTTCTCCTGTTTTATAACCCCTCAGCTTCTGTGCAGTTATTGCAGTGTCAGTCATACGCTGGAAAGCTTATACTAGGCCCATTCAGAAACCCCTGTAGTCGTGATCCCTAAATCCGTCTTCTAGATCACAAGGACTCCCTAGACCTATGAATGAACACTCTATCCAAGGTGCAGAAAAGCTTGCATGTTTCTGGCCACTGGATCAACTTAAATGTTGTGGTGATGCATTAAACCTGCTTCAACTTTTTTTCCTTTGTTGCACTCTCCTTGTTTCCCATATTTTGCAAAGAGATTGCTGTTGTTTTGCTTATTGTCTTTTATGCATGTGGAGGGTAATGCTTTAAAAGGTTAGAAAAACCCATGGGAGTTGTACAATTTAGGGGTGAAGTATTTTTGAGCATGAAAGAGGAACGGGACTTAGATGTGATCATATGTGATTATCATAAGGTGGCCAGACAGGTAGAAAGAGATGGGAAAAGTTAGAAGGATGCTAGGGAGAGGCATAGCCAGCAGGAAAAAAAGGTGAGAATGCCTCTGTATAAGTCTTTGGTGAGTTCTCATTTAGAATAACATAGTAACATAGTAGATGATGGCAGATAAAGACCCGAATGGTCCAACCAGTCTGCCCAGCCTGATTCAATTTAAATTTTCTTTTCTTCCTCTTAGCTATTTCTGGGTAAGAATCCAAAGCTCTGCCCGGTACTGTGCTTACTCGTCCAGTACAATCCAAAGCTGTGCCCGGTACAAAGCTCACTCCAGCCCATCTACACCATCCCAGCCATTGAAGCCCTCCCTATCCTATCCTTAACCAAGTGGCCATATACAGACACAGACCTAGCAAGTCTGTCCAGTACTGGCCTTAGTTGTTCAATATTTACTATTATTTTCTGATTCTATATCCTCTGTATTCATCCCACGCTTTTTTGAACTCCATCATGTTTTCCTCTCCATCACCTCTCTCAGGAATGCATTCCAGGAATCCACCACCTGTCCATAAAGAAGAATTTCCTTACATTGCTCTTGAGTCTACAACCCCTCAGCCTCAAATTATGCCCTCTGGTTTTACCATTTTCCTTTCTCTGGAAAATATTTTATTCTACGTTAATACCTTTCAAGTACTTGAATGTCTGAATCATATCTCCTCTGTCCCTCCTTTCCTCTAGGGTATACATATTCAGGGCTTCCAGTCTCCCCTCATATGTCTTTTGGCACAAACCTCCTATCATTTTTGTTGCCCTCCTCTGGACCGCTTCAAGTCTTCTCATGTCCTTCGCCAGATACGGTCTCCAAAATTGAACACAATGCCTCAAGTGGGGCCTCACCAATGACCTGTACAGGGGCATCAACACCTTCTTTCTTCTACTGGTTACACCTCTCTTTATACAGCCCAGCATTCTTCTGGAAGGCCTGGATTTTCTATACAGTGCCGATATTGGTGTCCGCCTAAAAAGCGGCTGCCAATTGCGTGTCAATCATGCGACAGTTCCGTAAAGAGAATCGTACCCCCAGTAAAGACAGGCGCCAGAAATGCAGGCCAGGGTTTTACAGACCTACATTTACGGTGCCTATCTTTGCCGTGAATTGCGCCTACTGAGGCACTTTATAGCGCCTAGCACCACTTCTGACATTAGCCACGCCCATAGTGGCATTAGGGACCAGTAGGCATCTCCAGAGGCACAATTCTGGCACCTTTTCTTTAGGCGCTGATAGGTGCTTTAAATGTAAAGTTAAGTTGCTGTTTCAAACGGTGTTTCCCTATTAACTTATGTGCCACTTAAGGTGCCATTTGTAGAATTTTCTCCAAAGTGACCCCCTCACATTTCCTCCTTTAATATATAGTTTACAAAACAGAGGCAAAGATCTGCCACAAACTTAAACACAAAACCAAGAAACAGATCAGTCCCAATGAAAGCAGTCTGATTTATCTCAACAACCCGACACGGCCACACTTTGCCACAGGCTGCGAAAGGGGTAAAAAAAAAAAAACTATGGACATAAAAGAATCACAATAAAACCAAAATCAAAAACATAATAAAATTATAAAACAATTAATAGTATACACAAATGCATAATCAGATAAATATGTAAATAAATGATTAGAATCAAATAAAATAAAATCATGTATTAAATTACATACATACACTGGACCTCCATATAAAACAGTATAAGATATGTGCTCATGGATCATAAATAATCCGAATAATAAACAGTTAATCAAATGGTATCATGCTCAAGCAAACTCAACTGAACACAAGAGTAGCCACATCTCTTCTAGTAAACAAGCTAATAACATCTGTTGTGCAATATGCCATAAAATCGAGAGAATGTGATACTGTGCAGGAATTACAAACAAAAAATAAAGGTTGTGTGTCATTGCATGCTTATTGAACTCATTTGCCAAAACAAGCACATAACTGCAGGGGAAGGAAATGAAGCAAGCCCCTGCTAGTCAACACTTCTGATCCACAAAGCCTAGGGGTAAAAATGTGAAGCTCCAAAAATATGCAATAAAAATGTATGACATCTTCTATAAGTTGTGAGATACAGTTTCATTGTGGGATCGGGAAGTGACGTCAAAGGGAGTGCCGAGGCCACTCATTGCCGATGAAGATTTGAAGAGATGAGTGGCAGAGAGGAGAAAAGGTGCCAGCGCCCCCACTAAGAGGTACATGAGGCAGATGGCAGAGAATAGTGCTGGGAGGTGCATCGGGCAGCAATGCCTTGTGCCACCATCCTGGGCATTGCCTCCTCTCTCTATGCTGCTGGATATTCAGTAGTTACTTTTATGATGACATCCGCTCCCATGGTACAAATATTAACCAGAGAGGAGACCTACATTGGCATGTACAACATGTATGTCCATGTTTATTTTATGCATTTATATACCACATATCAAGGTTATCTAAGCAGTTTACAATCAGGTACTCAAACATTTTCCTTATCTGTCCTGGTGGGCTCACAATCTATCTAATGTACCTGGGGCAATGGAAGGTTGAGTGACATTCCCAGGGTCACAAGGAGAAGCATGGGATTTGAACCCACAACCTCAGGGTGCTGAGGCTGTAGCTCTAACCATTAGGCCATTCCTTCCACCCAGAATGAGCAGCAAAATTCAGCAT
Source organism: Geotrypetes seraphini (assembly GCF_902459505.1). NCBI lineage: Eukaryota > Metazoa > Chordata > Amphibia > Gymnophiona > Dermophiidae > Geotrypetes > Geotrypetes seraphini. Next base: position 198,858,403 of record NC_047089.1, read on the forward strand.
TTACGTCTTCTTAATTTTTCAGGTGGCCAGGTTTCAGCAGAGATGTCAAACTAACGATATACCACCCATATGAGCAGCAGTAGATGGGCAGTGTTGGAGACAGAGGATTGCATTTGATACAACAATGGCGGCAACATTGCATTTATACTGCGCAGAAGAAAGATCCGGAAATCTACTTTTGTATTCTGCCATGAAAACTTGATGATATCATCAAGCCACTAGGACTTAAACACGAGTTGATAACACCTAGCAGTTCTTATAGAAACATGATGGCAGATAAAGGCCACTTGGCCCATCTAGTCTGCCCATCCACAGCATCCACTATCTCCTCCTCTCCTTAAGAGATCCCACTTTCTTAAATTATGCACAAAATATTCCATTTGGGTAAACCACAATACCTGGCCAATTTACTGATCCCATCATCAACCAAGTATCTTAAAATCTCACATTCAGAACCATTTTGTAATTGCCTCTCTCTCAAGAGCAAGTTAGGTACTGTTAGAGAATCAGCTTTCTTTTATTTAGCACCACCTCTAAGGAATTCCATTCCCCATCAACTAAGGCTGGAAAGTCATTCATATCATTTTAAGAAGAGTCATATGACATTTTTGTTTAAGCAAGCATTTTGTGGTTTTAATAGTTGAAATTAGGAATTGTATTTGTGAGTACTCGCTCCCAATACTGGACTTATTCTCCTAGCTATGCATTTTCTTTGTGTAATTGTAAAATGCTGTCTTGTCTCTGATGCTACACAAAATTATAGAATGTTATAGTTGTTTTTTACATTATAAACCTTAATTATGCACTGGCAAATATTGTGAACTGCTCTGATTGGTCACAACCCCGAAGGGCAGTATATCAAACAGTGGTTATAGCTATAGTTTTTTTAATCTCTGTAGATCATGGGATTCTACTAGAAAAACTGATATATTAATAACCTGAGCTATACATCCCAATAATTATGGCTTAAAACCCTTGACCAAGGTTGGGGTTAGAAGGAGCAAGGAAAATTTATCCTGACCTTACCTAAAAGATAACCAATTACTCCTGCTTTAGCTCCACTATTCCCAAAATACCTCTTAACCTTTCAATCTTATCCACAAAAAAAGAAAATAATTCCACTCATTACTTTCCATCTCTCCCTCCTCACAGTTGGTTTTCCTTAATAACTGCCCTACAATATTAAGGGGGAAAGGGATTAGGGCTTGCATACTGCCTTTTTGCGGTTTTACAACGGCACTTAAAGTGGTTTACATACAGGTACTTCAAGCATTTTCCCTATCTGTCCAAGTGGGCTCACAATCTGTATAATGTACCTGGGACAGTGAAGGATTAAGTGATTTGCCCAGGGTCACAAGAAGCAGCATGGGGTTTGAGCCCACAACCTCAGAGTGCTGAAGCTGTAACTCTAATCATTATGCCGCGTTCTCCTAAGAACATAAGAATTGCCGCTGCTGAGTCAGACCAGTGTCCATCGTGCCCAGCAGTTCGCTCACATGGCGGCCCTGAATCTAACCTTATCTGCGTACGTTCTGGTTCAGCAGGAACTTGTGTAACTTTGTCTTGAATCTCTGGAGGGTGTTTTGCCCTAAAACAGCCTCCGGAAGAGCGTTCCGGTTTTCTACCACTCTCTGAGTGAAGAAGAACTTCCTCACGTTTATACGGAATCTATCCCCTTTTAACTTTAGAGAGTGCCCTCTCGTTCTCTCTACCTTGTAGAGGGTGAACAATCTGTCTTAATCTACTAAGTCTATTCCCTTCATTATCTTGAATGTTTCGATCATGTCCCCTCTCAGTCTCCTCTTTTCAAGGGAGAATAGGCCCAGTTTCTCTAATCTCTCACTGTACGGCAACTCCTCCAGCCCCTTAACCATTTTAGTCGCTCTTTTCTAGACCATTTCAAGTAGTACTGTGTCCTTCTTCATGTACGGCGACCAGTGATGGACACAGTATTCCAGGTGAGGGCGTACCATGGCCCGATACAGCGGCATGATAACCTTTGATCTATTCGTGATCCCCTTCTTAATCATTCCCAACATTCTGTTCACCCTTTTCGCCTCTGCCGCACATTGCGTGGACGGCTTCATTGACTTGTCGACCAGTATTCCCCAGTCTCTTTCCTGGGGGATCTCTCCAAGTACTGCACCGGACATCCTATATTCGTGTATAAGATTTTTGTTACCGACATGCATCACCTTACACTTATCCACATAAAACCTCATTTGCCATGTCATGGCCATTTCTCGAGTGTGTTTTTGCCACATTGCAGGTCTTTGCAATCCTCCTGCATCTTCACTGAATAACTTTGTATCGTCTGCAAATTTAATCACCTCACTCATCGTACCACTTTCTAGATCATTTAAAAATATGTTGAAGAGCACAGGTCCAAGCACTGAACCCTGCGGCACTCCACTTGTGACGCTTTTCCAGTTTGAGTATTGTCTATTTACCCCCCCCCCCTCTCTGTTTCCTATCCACCAGCCAGTTTTATATTCTATGAAAGGTTTGTGGCCTTTGCCAAACTACATACTGTAACTCACTCTTCTGCTGTTGAATTTGCTGAAGTTTCCTCCATTCATCTTTATCCTGTCTTTCATGGCCTCTCCAACCCCCATTTGTAAATCTTCAACTCTCAAAATTCCTGGAAAACTCAAGCATTTCCTCTTAGCCCTAGATCTACGTTCAAGGGAACCAGCCTTTTCACATTCTCTCTCAGACTTCTAGACCACTGTTAATTGAAAGCCTCTGCTAAGCATTAAATATTTTTTCCAAATCATCTAGCAAAAGATCCACATTCACTTTATCCTGCCTCAGAGATTTCTCCCCTTTATAAATCCCTTTTTTTCCCTTTTGTTTCCAAGACAGGAAACAAAACCAATTAATGATCTGTCCAAGACAGGGTTACTATATGACAAGTCCAGCCATCACCTATATCACCCTCAGTTGTCTTAATCATTTGATCTAACATGTGCTCTTTACAATTCATAAGGTAATCTTCACCCTGCAATAAGGACAACCCATTCAAAACAATAAGGACAACCCATTCAAAAAGCCTTTTTGCTTTCACCTCATCTTGTTTATAAGAATGCAGATTAAATCCCCCTAATCCACAAATCAGGAATACTCATCCACATTTCAATTTCACCAGTCTTCCTCCCATCCCTATCCCTATTCCCACCCTCACCAGCATCCCCTCAGTCTCACAAAGCATCACATCCTTAAGTTAAAAAAAACCCCCAAACAATCCTTCCCTATAAACCAATTTAAGATAACATTTTATAAGTTTCTGGCCATAGCTCATACAAACCCACTTTTCCTCTCTCCAGAACCCATATTTCAGTTAACAGACCAAAGTCTAACTCATATTGCCTAAAAATCGCTTTAACATCCTCCCCTTTCTTCATTACAGATCTGGCATTCACCAATCTTATCAACAAAATCTGAACTCCCTCCCTATTCCCTTCTCTCAGACAATACTGTAATAATAACAAACCCTTCCTGCCCACCCTCTTCAGTTATCCATATCTTCCATGCACTACAAGACATTCACTAACGCTACAATAAGACCCTTCCCCCTCCCCATCAACAAATCTTCCAGCACACTTCACAACCCACTATAATCAAATAGTTAAATGACCTGAAGATATTGGGAAATAAGGTCTCCTGTGTGACTCTCATGGCTTCTTTGGTATGCCCCTTCAGATGTCCCCCTTGAGCAACCTGCCACAAGCACAGTCCCTCCTAATATTCCAAGCAAACCCAGAAGTGATATCAAAAGAGGCAAGGCCAATTCTCTGAAACTGTGAATAGCAAGGCAGGCAGTCACTGGTACAAACATGGCAAGCAAAACAACTCCACTCCCCAAACAGATGAGAAAACGTTCCAGGTGGCAGCAAGAGATGATAGCCCACAAGAATCATTTTCATGTGCAAATCAATTGTATATGTGTTAATTGTAGATATACATGTACAATTTGCATGCACTTTACATTTTTACAAATTATTCAGGCACTCACAAAAGTACATCCCTAGTTTTAATCTTGGTGATGGAGGAAATTTTCAACAGAGCTTTCTCATGAGCAAACTTTGAAGATTTCCCTCCACAAAAAGAAATGCTTTCAAGTATAATCATATAATTCTATGTATAAAGTGTACAGATTTTGTTTTTACATCTTGTTCAGCTGAAATGATCCAGGCATTAAAAAGTGCAATTAGATAAAACTGACCAATCATTTCCACTGTACAGATTTGTTTTCAGCTTCTCTTTAATTTGATCAGAACTGGCCAACAGATGATTAAAGTTCTTATTTGTTTTCTGGGATCCAGAGGAAAAGTAGGGTTTGGAGTGTCTAGAGTATTTTTCTTTTTTTTACCTCATGCCTTTCAGTGGTAGTTCAAAGTGACTTACATTCAGGTACAGTAGATGTTTCCTTGTTCCCCAAGTTCATAATTTATTTAAATTATACTGTATATTGTCACCACTAGGGGTGCCCGAGTATGCGTGGTCCAGTTCTGATGTTCACTTAGGTGGGAAGTACTGGCCTAGAGAGAGTCTCACTTAGGTATGGCTGATATGGTGAGGGATTTTCAGTCTTCTTGCTATTCTTATTTCCTGATTCAGCCTAATCCAACCTTATGGGATACTTTCCTAAAAAGGCATACTCTCTAGCAATTCACAGAAAATCTTTTATTGTGGTTCTAACAAAAACACAAAATTTAACAAATAAACCTCCCTTCTCATCGGGGATCAAATCATCGAACACAAAATTTAATCAACGATAGCACTTTTTCAGCTTTCTTTCTAAATATTAGTACATAAAGTATACACCATTCCTCAGGGATTCCTACCCAGCACTCTGGCTTACCAGTTACAGACTAAAATTCTAGGTTCCTCTTTCTAGTTCCACAGCACTACAGAAGGAGGTTTTGCTCTACTCCCTTCTCTTCCTACAGCCTGTGATTAAGGTCTTAAACTCTAGGGGCGGCTCATTTTCAAAAAAGAAAGACGTCCAGAAAAACAGCATAAACTGGCACTTGGATGTTTTAATCGCCAAAACTTCCAAGTGCCGATTTTTGAAACCAACTTCCTAAACGTCCTGCTGGGCTTTTTGTCCACAGTGCATCCAAAGTTCAAAGGGGAGTATTGGAAGCATGTTATGGGTGGGATTTGGGTGTGCTTAGTGTTTGGAAGTCTAATGGCAATTAACATTTCTCAAGACGTCCAGTACTCCATTTAGACGGCTTAAGCTGAACCTGTTTTAAAAGCGTCTAAGTGCCACAAGGATACCCAAACTCACCAGATAACCACTGGAAAGATTAAGTCATGATACCCCCACACTCTCCCAGTGGTCAATGACTCCCTCCCACCCCTCAAAGATGTGAAAGAAGCAGTACATTCTTGTTTATAACAGTTGCACCTGGTATAGGAAATCCTAGTAAAGCAGCAAGCAGGTGCCTGGAGTAATCCAGTGGACAGTGTAGTGAACCATAGAGAGGGTGACCCAGGCCCATATCCCACCCTACCTTCTGCATTTATGGTAAAGAACATGAGCCCACAAAAATTCACCCAAAACCTACTATACTGCCATATAGGTGGCACCTACAGCTATAAGGGCTATTGGGCTTGTAGACAGGTGGGAATAGTAGTGTGACAACCCGCCCCCCCCCCCCAAAGAATGCCTTTGCTATAGTGCAGGAGGCACTGGATTCTTTAGGGAGTCACTGAATGTGTGCTGGTGGATAGCAGACCATTGTGGGAGGAGCTAAAGGTCCCTTTTCCTGAGTGGGAGGGGGAACACTGTAAAAGAGGAGTGAGGAATAGGATCAAGACTTTTGGTTATCCTGGTCTCCCCCCTAAGAGCCCTAGTACTGAGGGAGATTTCTGAAATATTGACTGCTTGTAGAGGGAAAGTCTGAGAGGGTTTACTAGAAGAGCAGATGACTGAGATGATAGGAAGTGAAACCTGGAGAGTTTTACTGAGAGAGAATATAAAGAACTTTATTTTCCAAGGGGTCACTAGGAGAGGACAGAGTAAAGAGTGTGTGGAGAGCCATCTCAAAAGAGAAACCATGAGTGAAAAGATGCTGCTTTTTGCAGAGCCTATGTGGAGTGTTTCAGCTTGATGGGAAAGACAGAGTGGTCCCGGGCTGAGGAAAGAGGGTGGGACCCGGGAGCAACTCACCATGTGTATTAAGGAATTGTATGAAGATATTGGGGAACATAATAGAAGTGTTTCTGAAATGACTTTTTCATGAACAGATTGTAAGACTAGTTTCAGTATGCACACCGGGCAAAAATTATAAATAGTTTATGCATTGACCCTGCAATGAAGTTCAAGTAAAAGTTCCAGTTTTCAATTGCACCTTGGTCTCAGTTTGATTCCTTTGATAAGGGAATTGAGTGAGGACTGGGTGTTATGATTGAGACCCTGGGATTGTGGTCCTTCGGCCTACCGGAGTAAGTCTGGTCCTGGCCTGCACCCAGCTCATAGACTTTGAAACTGTTCCCAAATTGCAGGTGCCTGACTAAACAAGAGGGCTCACAAGCTGTGTGTGAGCAAGACCGTGGCTACAGTAGGTTGTTTTTGGGTTTTTTTGGGGGGTGGGGTGGGGGGGGGGGTTGGAGGACTCACCATACATTATAAGAAGATTCTGGTGAGATGTACACCTGGCACCCTTTATGTGAAGTTCACAGCAGTGCCATCTAGGTGACGAGTCAAAAGCATGTGAGACAATCACACACGGACAATGTCAGGCAGAAAATTGTGCACAGGACGTCAGCGTGCTGGATTGAAATACTGTTTTAAAGCACTCTGAGGGTGAGAGGATGTGGGGGAACTCCCCACTTTACTTAGAACTGTTGGCGCTCCCACTGGGGAGTGGTGGGGAACCCCCCACCATTACCTAGGAAACTGTAATTTTTCCCTAAAAAGAGGGGAAAGGCTGTTTCCTCTATAATGGGGGGTTACCCCCAACACCCCATACAACGGGAGTGCCAAAAGTTCTAAGTAAAGTGGGGTGGTTTCCCACACACACACACCCTCGGACGCTTTAAAATAGTGTTTCAATCCAACATGCTGACGTCCTGCATGCGATTGTCTGCCTGACATTGTCCGCATGCGATTGTCTTGCACGGTTTAATCTATGTACCGTGCCTCCTAAGGCGCCCCACTGCTCTACTGGCATGTCTGTGTGGCCAATGTAGTATAAATGGTGACCCTGCCTATATCCAAATGGCTTGGTTTTGGATGTTGTGAACTTGGACATTTTTCTTTTTGAAAATGGATGAAAAAGTTAGACGCCCTAAGGGCCACGATGTCTAGATAGGCAATTTTTGGGGGAAAAAAAAAAAAAAGATAGACATTTAGCAGTTTTGAAAATGGACGTTTTCATCTCCTGATTTTTGGACGCATTTCTCAAGATGTCCAAATTGGACTTAGACACACTATTTAAAATGGCCCTCCATGGGTCTTAAACCCCTTTTCAGATGCAAACTTACAAGTGCTGCCTCCCTCTTGCTCCACAGCACTGCAGATGGAGGTTTCTCCCTTCTCACTTATCCTATAAAGCAAGGGTCATATTCTATATAAATCACCTAAAAAATTGGCAGCAGCTAGTGAAGTGCGAAGTGCAATTCTCTAAAAGTTATGAGTACCTTATAGAATCACACTTAGCGCCGGTATGCATCATAAATTTTAGGCATACCCATTTTAAGCAAATGAAACGTCCTAAATTCCTGTGCCAAAGCTATGCGCACAGCAGCGCAGAAGCAAAAATCTTGTGCATAACTTTAAAGCTTACCCATGCCCTCTTTTTAGATACACACACTGGACACGATGCAGAACATCGTGCCTACCAAAGTTGTGCTCGTAACTTTCAATGAACTCCAATTAGCATCAATTATGAGATGTCAATTGCCAATTACTGGCGCTGATTAGGCCTATCAATTAAGTTGTGTAAGTACATCAGCTACGTCCACCAATTTATGTGCACAAATTTAGGGGCCTGCTTTAGAAAGCCACGCTAGTGGCTGCAGTGTGGTAATGGCCCTGAAGCCCATAGAGATTTAAAGGGCTTCAGGGCTGTTGCCGCATGGCAGCCGTTAGCACGGCTTTGTAAAACAGGCCCTAGGTGTCATATACAGAATTTAGCTGCAAATGCTTCTTCTAGTTCTCATTGCTTTCAGTCCCTTACAGTGTGAGGATAAAAAACACAAACCCCATTGCACGTTAACCATCTCCTAGGCTATATCCATGCCTAGTCTGCTTTCCTGAGGTTTCTCCTTTCAGAAAGAGTCTGCCTTCCTTCTAACATTCTGTTCCTGGGAAAATTCCCCCTAGCTAGAGGGACTCATTTTCCTATTTCCCTAACCAGGTTTCCTCTTTACCTCCCAACTCTAGGGCAACCTGTTTTAGACCAAGCCCCCTTTTGTGGGTTCTCTTGCTAGGCTGCAGTAATTCCCTTAAATTTACAGGCTTTACCTTCCAAGCTATTTCAACCGACCGTCTAGCCTTCCTACTTACTTGCTTGTTACATCAATTAAGATCCTTACTGACCAAAGAGAATCTGACCAAATTAATTCATACCTTCATAACAAGTCATCTTGACTAGAGAATAACACGGTGGTTGTTACCCGCGGTACAGTAACAGAGCAAATGGAAGACGCAGAGAGAAGACAGACAGTGGATGGAAGTAATTGAATGAGAAGATGAGGAAAGCAGAAACCAGACAACAAAGGTAGAAAAAAAAATTCTATTTCTTTTTCTTTTTTTTTTTTTTCAGGATAAAGTAGTATATTAGTTGTGTTGATAAAAATTTATAAACAAAGCCCTGGCAGCTGAACATCTCTTTCTCCAGTTCAGCAGCAAGAACTTTGATTTATAAGGAAGGAATAAGCTAATTATTGCAGTACTGAGGCTTGTATGGATGTTGCGGGGACAGTGATGGGGCGGTGAATGGGATGGCGGTGACGGTGACGGGGCAGTGAATGGGATGGCAGTGATGGTGACAGGGCGGTGAAGGGAATGGCGGTGACGGGGCAGTGAAGCGGCCGGTGAGCCGGGGACGGTGCAGTGATGGGGACAGATTTTTTCCCCGTGTCATTCTCTAATCTTGACTATTGTAATAGCCTTTTTCTAGGTCTCAGTAAAAAAAACACAACAATCTGCAACGTTTGCAGGTTGTCGAGAACACTGCACCTCGATTGCTTCTGGGGGTTAAAAGACATGAGCACATGAGCAGTTCTGTATGACCTACACTGGTTGCCTATTTGTAAACATATGAAATTCAAATTGCTCTGCCTGATGTTCAAAGCATGTAACATTGGGTCAACCTGAATATTTGTCAAATTTATTGTCAAGATATCTACTAGCTAGACCTTTGTATTCTTCGCAAAGGGATCTATTTGAACTGCCAAGTTTGAAATTAAATTGTTATTTACAAGAAGTAGGACTTTCTCTTATGTTGTTCCAGCTCATTTGAATTCATTATTAAGTGGCTTTCATGGCAATTGCGCTTATTAACTTTTCGTAAGATGATTAAATCTATTTTATTTCAAAGGTATTTTATATAATTGCTATTTTGAAGGGTGCTTGATTATGATCTCAGCTGTAGATTGATTTTTATTTGTTTTTTTGACTAAAGGCTCCTTGTACTAAGCTGCGATAGCATTTTTAGCGCATGCAGAATTTTAGCGCACGCTAAACCCGCACTACTCAGCTAGAACTAACGCCAGCTCAATGCTGGCATTAGCGTCTAGCGCGCACGGCAATTCAGTGCGTGCTAAGCGCGTGCTAAAACCTCTATCGCAGCTTTGTAAAAGGAGCCCTAAGATCGTTTGGTTTTGTATTAGTCTTTTACTGATGTAATATTTTTTTCTTGTTTATATTGTAAACTGCTTAATACCTGGTTGTCAAATTAATAAAACCAATCTAATCCTTCCTGGGTTTGTCATTGCTTTCAGGGACCTATTTGCCCTAGGGTTTTCAGCCCTGTGTCATTTTTAGGCTCCAGCTCTTTCATATATTGCTCGACTAGTGTATGCCTCCACCCCTGGACAACCTTTTGCTCCTGCCAGAGTGGATAATGAGTTATCTGCTTCAGCTGGAGAGAGACTGCTCCAGGACTACCTGTCCCAAGAGGCTTTTCTCTCTGCCCCCAACTGATTGTTGCTTCCAGTTGCTACCCCTCCCCCACACATTCTATTTTGCTTGATTATAGGGAGTTTCTGGGAATAAAATGGAGAAGCCTGCAGTTAAGGATATTTTTTTCTGGAGATTTTTCTTTGATCTTGTCCTGGAAATCCAGGGTATCCCAGGTAACAACAAATACAGTAGCTAATTTCTAATCTCCTTTTCCCTAGGGCTCATAATCTAGCTAGTGGGTCACAAAATGCAACAGTCTGTACTGACCTAGAAAACCTGTATTGTCCCCCATTTATTCTTTTATCTCTAGGTGTTAAACATTTTTGTCAATTATTTTGCCATTTTATTTTAATGAAACATTGTTTTGACAAACCCAAGTTGAACCTACATGTAAGTTATCACTTTCAGATTTGCTTTCTGTTAGCCTTCTGGTGAATTGTCTCCCTCGGCTCTCCTGACAAACTGCCTGTTTTGTGGCTTTCCAGTGACCAGCTGGAAAAGTCATCTGGGCAATGGAAAAAATTGTCATTCAGGCAAGGAAAGTGAGCCGCAACTGTGGGAAGCAATTGGAGGCTACACTTGACTGCATTAAAAAAAAAAAATCTGTGATTGTTCTACACTCTTTCTTTACAAAGATGAAAGGAAAGGAAAACATGTACTATGGGAATGGAAAATGTTTTGGAATAAATTTGCAACCCACATAAACTGTGAAATTTATTCACAGAATTGTATCTTTTAAATGGCTCTGTTTCTTTCCCGGAAGGTTATGCCTATAAATGTTTGTGTAGTGGGTGCAACTCATTTTAAGAATAAGGGATGCATGCTGACAAATGTATTACCAAAGCTTTGGTAGTATAAGGTGTGGCTCTTGTAGGAGCTACAATCAGAGCAGGATTAAAGCATAAGTTTTAAGAAAGGTTTGGACAATTTCCTGGAGGAAAAGTCCATAGTCTGTTATTAGGAAAGATATGGGGGAAGCCACTGCTTGCCCTGGATCGGTAACATGGAATATTGCTAATCTTTGAGTTTTTGCCAAGTACTAGGGACCTGGATTGGCCACAGTGAGAACAGGCTACAAGGCTTGATGGACCATTGGTCTGACCCTGTAAGGCTATTCTTATGTTCTTATATTTTTATAGACAAACTAGGGCTGTGCCTAGGGCAGTAACTCTCAAACTTTTATAGCTCTGGCACACTAAACGGAGCAAGTGTTTTTCGCGTCACATTATAATTGAAATTCTAAAATTGCAAAACCAACAAAAAATTAAATTTGAGAGTTATTTATTTAAAGTTCTTTAAGCTATGTATGGGTAATTGTAACAATAGTGAAACTCAAGTATCGAAAAGCAAACACACATTTCATCATCCACTATCTCGTTCATTCTCTTTTTTTTCAATTTCATTTCTGTCAGAGCTGAAAATCCAAGTTTGCAAAGATAAGAAGATCCTGAAAGCCTTGATTACTTTGTTGCTCAAGTTAGGATAACTGCTGCATACAAAATAAAAATAAAATTACTTGCAGTTAGTTTTCAAGGGCCAATCACACCAAAGAATGATGCTTGTCTAGTGGCTGTATCCTTGTGCACACACTCATAACACTGACAAACTCTTGCATATGCAATGTACATGTCATCTATTCTAGTGTATGCATATAAAGGGAATTTTTTGAAATATAAAATTATGGAATCTCTTCTGGCACACCTGGAATCTCTTCAGGGCACACCATTGTGCCATGGCACACAGTTTGAGAGACACTGGCCTAGGGCTTAAAAAGGTAATTCTATAAATGGGTGTCTAAGTTATAGAAATGCAGCACTTATTGCCTGATTGGGGTCACAGATTGACAATTATGCACATAAGTGCTAGGCACTTTTCTATAACATACAGTACACACACTAAAATCACTTAGCACATAAGTTTGAGGGAGTTGCACATGCTGGATGATTGCTATGTTAAATTATAAGAACCTATAATAATCCCACAGACAATTAATAAAGCTTCAAAACTGGTATATAGTGTAAAGTGCTCATAGAAAAATCTTCTTCAAGGAACAACCAGGAAGTAACAACCTTATATTCTAATCACAGCATACTACTCTCATTGTGCCACACATATACCAACAATGTATGTGTCAAAGTATAAAATATGAAACATTTCTTGTATAAACTTATATGGTGTTCGAGTTCAGCCCCAACATGGACTGTGTTTTGCAATTATTGTGTCAGGGAGCCAAAGAACCAAGTTATCAAACTGGATGTTCCTGTGGAAATAAACTATGAAAAAAAACAAACTAAAACACACAGTTGAAAGTATATACTTTGTACAGACTTTAAATCATGGCACTGGGGCAAATACTTGAAAGTTCATGACAATCTTTATAGCAGTGTGTAACAAGCTCTCCAAAGAGCTCGCTGTTAAATCAAAAACAAAATCACATGGATAATGACATCACCACATTTGAAAAAAGGTCACTAGGACCCTTAATAGCAAGAAACTAATGAATAACTGGAACAAGCAAAAAAGGCCCACCATTCTACTTCCAGGTTAAGTCTTGCCGGATGCTTAGTACCCAAACAATATATCCAGCGTTGTTCCTTCCTCCACAATAACTGTGACAAATTGCCACTGCAAGTTAATCGAGGAAAGGTGAGAGAGGGGTGATATGATAGAGACGTTTAAATACCTGCGCATGAGTCGAGTCTCATTTGAAAGGAAGCTCTGGAATGAGAGGGCATAGGATGAAGTTAAGAGGTGATAGGCTCAGGAGTATTCTAAGGAAATACTTTTTTATAGAAAGGGTGGTAGATGCATGGAACAGTCTTCCGGAAAAGGTAAGTGGAGACAGAGACTATGTCTGAATTCAGGAAAGCATGGGATAGACACATGGGATCTTTTAGAGAGAGGAAGAGATAATGGTTACTGTGAATGGGCAGACTGGATGGGCCATTTGGCCTTTATCTGCCATCAAGTTTCTATGAGCTTCCAAAACAGAATATTTCAAATCACTTGGTAAGCGGGAATATTCTTGCCAGTGTTGCACTAAAAGGGCCTCACTGACAACTCTCAGATGTTCCTGAATTCTTAATCTCACAGCACGAATAGTATGATCGATATAAAATTTATTACAAGGGAATTTGATCAAATAAATCACTGCTGATAACAAACAGTTTGTAGCTGTATGTAATTTGTTTGACAGTAGAAATAACAGCATTAGGACTGATCAAAACATGTGTACAAACCAAATTTTTGGTTTGTCACAAACTTTCAGGTATTTGATTCAAAGTCTGCACAAAATATATGCTTTCAACTGTGTGTTTTAGTTTTTATAAAAAAATAGTTTATTTTCACAGGAACATCTAGTTTGATAAATTGGTTCTTTGGCTCCCTGACACAACAATAGTGAAACACGGTCCATGTTGGGGCTGAGCTCAAACACCATATAAGACTACACAAAATAAGTTTCATTTTTTATACTTTTTGAGATATAAACTGTTGGTATATGTGTGGCACTTTGAGAATAGTGTGCTGTGATTAGAATATAAGGTGACCAATTTTTGTTACTTCATAGTTGTTCCTTGAAATGTTTTCTAGGAGCACATTACAACACCATATACTGGTTTTGAATACTTAATTAATTAATTCTGTGGGATTATTATAGGTTCCTTTGATTTTCTATCTCCCAGACACCATTTAAGTCTTTCGTTCCTTAAATTTTTTATACTGTTCTCCACAGGGAGCTCAGAACGGTTTACATTAATTTATTCAGGTACTCAATCATTTTTTCCCTGTCTGCCTGGTGGGTTCACAATCTATCAAATGTACCTGGGACAACAGGGGATTAAGTGAGTTGCCCAGGGTCACAAGGAGTAGCGTGGGTTTGAACCTACAATCTCAGTGTGCTGAGGTTGTAGCTTTAACTCCTGCATCACTCTCTCCCTCCTGCCTGCTCTTTCCACCCCCTTCTTTTCAATCAGCTTCTGTCTCAGCATTTTCAGGATAGTCACATTTTTCTTTACATGTCTTTTCTTCCTCTATGCTCTTTTTTCTTTCTCCTGCAGCCTTTCACCCTTATATACACACACAGAAACAGCTCTATAATACATATTTCTGTACATTAGTAACAAGCATATGTATGGTGTATTGCACCTCTTTAATAATAAGCCTATTCTTATAAAGTATACATTTTATGCAACCACTTTTGGTTGTTATTATTATCATTTATTTTACTGCCCGCTGCCTCTTTGAGGGAACTGTGCCCAGGACCTCTCAGCACACCCACAAAAGACTAGCCAAAAACACAATTTTAAACACAAAAGATTACATGCTTCATATAGTTTCCCCTCAATTCTTTTGGATGCTAAATTATAAAGCAACCCTTGAGGAAGCCTAGTGTGAAGGTGAAATGGGCCCCTTTGGAATTTATGCCAACAGATAAGTGTTTTCACAAAAATCATAAAATGAAACAACACTTTCTAGACATATTCATAGCTTAATTTTTTAATGTTTTAATTATATTTTGCACAAGCAACACCATAAAAACTATATTTGAGGGTTTTAAGGACAAACCAATGATAAGGGAACCATTTATATAAGCAGATAGATTTGTCAGTATCTGCATTTTTTTGGTTACTGAGCAATGGACAATGATTGAATCTGAGCTTAATCCATTGGATACTGGTCATCATTTAGATTTCTTGGACCTTGTTATTACTAGTTGATTCCATATGGTCTAAGTTCATCTCTAATTTCTGAAGTGTGCGATAGAAATATGGGCAAGCAGTGGGTGAAATATTCAGTTTCATTCAAATGTAAGATTAAATTCAAGCATAAGTTTGAATTCCAGCCAAATATTTGGACTGCACAGTATGACATATGAACGTTATAATCTTGAGTGCCTCCATCAGATTGGCAGATTTACACTGAGTTTTTCTAAACTGAGGTAGAGGTTTCTACTGCAGGCCAGTGAGATAAGTGCTCTGACGCTCATAGAATTCCTATGAGCATTGAAGCATTTACCTCGCCAGCCCGCATTAAAAACCTCTACCGCCGTTTAGTAAAATCTTTGTAAAACTCTTGCATAAATTATATCATGTACCTACAGTATACTGCCTCAAACGGTGGATGATGATAACCGTTGAACAAGTGAAAGTGAATTAGTGCATGATAGGATATAAAAAAACTGAATTAATTATTATATTGACAATATTTTCACCTGGCACAGTTTTAATGATGCACACTGTGAAGTTCCCAGGGATCTCAGAATTATGTTTTTATTACACCCATAGAGTTGTTACAAAGATCCTACTGACTTGGAGAGAAATGGTGTCCCTGCAGGTTGTGATCTTATTGGTAGCACAGTAGTTAGAGCTAGGACCTTAGCACCCTGAGGTTGTGGGTTCAAATCCCATGCTGCTCCTTGTGACCCTGGGCAAGTCACTTAATCCCCCATTGCTCAGGTGAGGCTGCCAGGACAGATAGGGAAAAATGCTTGAGTACCTGAATGTACACCACATAGATTATAAGTGGTATATAAATACTAAAAATAAATAAATAGGGGACCCTTTTAAACTGTCCACAAAGTCACAGCATTCTTTTACCTTGACGTTTACTATGAATACAAAGCACATGCAATCACATGCACCTGCTTTTTTCAATGGGTAGGTTGTGGATCTGGAAATGTCATTTACATGCACATTTCTTTCCTGACGTAAATCTGCCCCTGTGAATGTGACTACTAATGCAGCTCTCAATGTAGAACATGTGTACTTACTACTACTTATCATTTCTATAACACTATCAATACATGCAGTGCTGTACATTAATCGGCAAGAGAAAGTCCCTGCTCAAGAGAGCTTATAATCTAATTGTGATAGACAAAAAGGGTGAATCTAAACACTCTGCTTAGGTGGGGAATTACAGAAAGAATAACAAGAGAGATAGGGTAGGAAACTATAGAGTTTCTTTTTTTAACTTTATTTAGTTATATACATAAGAACATAAGAAATGCCTTCACCGAATCAGACCTTTGGTCCATCTAGTCCGGCGACCCGCACACGGGGGTTCCCTGATGGAGACCTAGGTGTTCCCTGATGAAGACCTTATTTACTTGTATCCCTCAATGTGATTTGCAAGGAGGTGTGCATTCAACTTGTAATTGAATCCCATAATGGAGGTTTCCGTCACAACCTCCTCCGGGAGAGCATTCTAAGCGTCCACCACTCGCTGTGTGAAACAGAACTTCCTGACATTTGTCCTGGGCCTGTCGCCCCTCAATTTCAGTCCATGACCTCTTGTCCGAGTCACATTTGACAACATGAATATACAAATAATGATAATCAACCAAGCACTTTTAATCAATCAGTATCTATATAAAAGATAAAAATTCCCTCCCCCATCCAGCATTACCATAGAGTTTCAAGTTTCAAGTTTATTTAAAAATTTGGTATACTGCCTAATCAGGCTTCTAGGCGGTGTACATTAGTCAATGAAAACATTCAAGTTAACAAACATATTTGGGGGTACAGTTAACTAAACAGACAGACTTATACAAAAGGAGAGAAGGGGTTGAACTACAATCTTATAGGAAAGAAACACTGAAGGAGAGAACAAAAGGTAGGGGAGAGGCTAAAAGAAAGGAACTCAAATTGTCCTTAGATTGCCCTTAGAAGGGCGGTTGCTATTAAACAGTATCTTTAAAAGAGAAGGGGCTAGTCAAAGGCGTCTTTGAATAAGGTTTTTAGTTTGGATTTAAACTGGTTTAAATTTATTTCCTCTCTTATGTGATTGGGTATGGAGTTCCAGAGGGTAGGCAGTGACCGAGAGGATATTTAAGCCCATGATATTAATATTTTTCAGAGAGGGGATATTACAAACAGATATGAATGCTTTACCAGTGGGTTGGAGTTAGGACTTTTAAGTCACATTGAAGGAGGATAGTTTTCAGTCCTTTGATAATGCTCTTAAAACTGCTGCTTAAAGCAAAAACACTGTGGAGACAGACCTCTTCATTGTTCAAAGTTGTAGACTATCTTTTATACTCAATAATGTGGATCACATTGTCGTAATAATAAAGTCTGCATCAGGAACATCTGTCTCCACAGTGTTTTTGCTTTTGGACTTCCGTCTTTTTTGTGGATTCATTGGGTCAACCTTTTGGTTGATTCTGTTAAACTGCTGCTTACCTGGATAAATTATCTTTGAACTGGCCCTCTAAAAGATCAACAAAATAGATATAATACATGAGCTTGTGAGACACCTAAAGTAGCATCCCAACAGCTAGCCAGGTTTTTCAGGATATCCATGATAAATACAAATGATATAAGTTCATCTTCAGACAAATGCATTCATTGTGGGTACCCTGAAAACCAAGCTGGCTCTGAGGAAAATAGGGCAGATTTGGAAACACTTGTCTATGGGTAAAAGCACCAAATTCTAGGATATCTTGGTCAATTGATTTTTTTAAAAAAATATATATATAATGAGGAAGACGACAGGGACCAGAAGAAACTACCCATCTGCTCATGAATAATCTGAATATTACTTTATGAGAAAATGTGCTTTGGAGAATCCTGCTCTGATTTAGCACGCACTAAATGCTAAGGCGTCCATAGAATATAATAAATGCCTTAACATTTAGCGTGCGCTAAATCGGTTAGCGTGCCTTCATAAAAGGACCCCTTAATGTTTTAATGCTTTCCCAAATCCAGTCTTGATTTTTCATGTCTCCAAATTCCTTCTCTTAACTCTTTCTTAGCCGTCTGTTGGGAGAGCTAGCTAAGTAAATCACAACACTTTTCCTTCCTTCACACAATTTCAAGTACTTTTTTTTTAGTTGAACAATTTCTTTTAATCTTGGTAACAAAATCTATGATTTCACTTCCTTGTCAAACTATCTTTCAGATATTGGTGTGAAGGAGTTCTAGGGGATGTTGCAGATGAGGCACAGGCATCAGCAGCCTCTAGTGGTAAGAAACATGAAGTATATTTAGGAAAAAAACAGTTTTAACTGGGGACCGCTGTTTCCTTTTGGCTTAACTTGTTAGAACTGTCTTCCACAGTGATGCTGGTTCTATACCCAGCAATGCAGTTGGTACATAGGCTGGGATTTTCTACTCACAAGCCTTGTTTGATGGAGAAATGAATGACTATGCATTGCAGGGCACATAGTGGGTTGAATTGCCTGTTAGGATTTACAGAGCTGCAGTTCTTTTGGACTCAAAAATATGTGGTAAACATAAATATGTGGTAAACCAACATGCTTTTTTGTTCCTTTCATGGGTCACACTTTTTCATTAGTAATTCAAGGTGAGTTACTTTAGTTTTCTGTCAAACAGTAGGCCTGAATCAGGCACACATGTGAGTGATATTATCTATTGGTGACAGGATGGAACTACTTTGCCAGAGTAAAGAACTCACTGTAAAGTTCTGAGTATGTACAGGGCTGCCTTTGTGCAGTGATCTCAGCATCTAAGTTTTGCTCCTTCCACTCTGATGAATGGATATATGACAGAGCTCTCTCGATAAATTTTATTTTTACTTTAGATTCTTAGTTTACCATCAACGGTATTGATGTGTCACCTTTAGGAGAATGTTTTCTTTTTGCCTGTTTCCTCTTTATTCAGTAAACATCCATCTGGAGGGCCTACATCTTTTTTACCTTAGCTGTAGGATCCCAAGTCATGACCTCAGAAACTAAGAAATATTAGGTTCAAACAACTTTATCATTGGGTTATCTTTGAGACTTTATGTTTGTGTTAATGGTATACCAAATTACCTGAGTGCTCAGAAGATCAACTCATAAAAACATAAAGAGTTGCTCTATTGGGTCACCAAGGTTTTATCTAGCTTAGTGTCCTGTTTTCAGAAGTGGCCAAGTCACAAGTACCTGGCAAAGTGCCAAAAAGTAGGAAGAGTTTATGCTCTTTAATTTCATATATAAGCAGTGGCTTTCCCCAGGTCTACCTTTCTCACTTGACTGGAATATCTCCCATCTGTGCAGATGTCCAACCTCCTCACAAATCCCTATCTTATTTTCTAACTGACCTTGACTCTTGGATCTCCATCTTTCTCAAACCGTCGTTTCCTTCCCTTATGCTTGGTGACTTTACCATTCATGCTGAGGACAACTCTAACTCCAACTCCTCAAAGTTTCTTGCCCTAATATCATCATTCAATCTTCAACTATGCTCCACTACCCCACACACCAGAATGGCCACTGACTTGATCTTGTTCTCTTCTCTAACTGCTCAATTACCAACTTCTCCACCTCAATTCTTCCCTTCTCTGACCATCATCTGATAGCCTTCTCAACTCAAAACCCTCCCCCTGACACAACTGATCCTCACCAATACATTCAGAAATCTTCAAGCTATTGACCCATTTACTCTCTCTGCTACTGTCTCCCCTAACTTCTCAAATATTACACTATGTAAATCTGTCAATGAAGCAGTCTCTTTCTATAATACTATTCTTGATACCCTTGCTCCTCCCAAGACACTTTTGTAGGCACACCAAACCTCAGCCCTAGCTGACCTCTAAGATCCTCTACTTATGTTCCTGTGCCTGATCTGCAGAATATCACTGACTGAAATCCCACGCTCATGCTGACTTTGTACACTTCATATTTCTGCTGACCTCCTTCCAATCCACCTTTTCACTTGCGAAACAAGACTACTACACCCACTTGATTGATTATATCAATTTAACCCTTGCTGTTTCTTTTCCACACTCAACTCTCTACTCAAAGTATCCGCATTTCCAGCTCCTCCTTCACTTTCTTCCCAGACTATGACCAAATACTTTCACGATAAGGTTCACAAGATTAACCTTGAGTTCTTGACTGAATCACCTCTGCCTTTCACTCCTCTCATACACTGCCTGGCTGGCCCGGAATGTCCTCTCTGACGTCAGAATTGACGTCAGAAAGGCTTCTTGTCGGTGGGGGGAGGTAAGATTGCAGCGGCGCAGCCGGGAGAAAGGAAGGGCAGGAGGACCCGGACCTGGCCGGCTGTGCACTCCCCCAAGCCATGCACCCGGGGCTGACTGCCCCCCCTGTCACCCCCTTGGTACGCCACTTCATAGGAAGTGATGTCAGAGGGAGAGCCGATGGGGTCGCGAGGAGCAAGTTGTTGACCGCTGCGAGTAACAACTTCAACTAGAGGTATGGGAGAAGGGAAGGGAAGGGGGAACGTGCCCGGCAGGTGGGATCAGGGAAGGAGTGGGGGGCAGAAAAGAGAGTGCGGGTGGGGTACCACCACCCTGGGTGTCTCTCACCCTCGCTACGCCACTGCTGGTGATACCTCATTTAGAATATTAAATACAGTTCTGGAGACTGCACCTTCAAAAATATAAACAGGATAGAATTGGTCCAGAGGAAGTCTACTAAAATGGTCAGTGGTCTTTGTCATAAGGCATATGGGGGCCAACAAGGATCTCAATCTGTATATTTTGGAGGAAAAGAAGGAGAAGGGAGATATAATAGAGATTTTTAAATACCTACATGGTATAAATGCGCATAAGGCAAATCGCTAAGGAAGCTCCAGAATGAGAGAGCATAGGATGAAGTTAAGAGGTGATAGGCTCAGGAGTAATCTAAGGAAATACTTTTTAACCATAGGGTGGTAGATGGAATAGTCTGCATTTATTCACCTAAATTTAGGCATGAGCACAAACACTAGCTCAATGCTAGTCAACTTTCAAGGTAATATATATATATATAAATAAAACAAAAACAAAGAAATAAGATAATATCTTTTTTATTGGAGTAACTCAATGCATTTTATGATGAGCTTTCGAAGGTAACCCTTCTTCAGATCAGAAATAGGCAAAGGGTTACCTTCAAAAGCTCATCATAAAATGCATTGAGTATAAAAGGTATTATATTATTTCCTTTGTTTTGTTTTATTTCTATATATTATGTTGAAACAATGAATTTGAAATTGCTGAGCAGGGTTTGATGAATGGAAGGTATAATTTCCAAGAAATATGATTTGACATGATTAATAACCACATTTTAAGAAATTATTTTTTTCTCTGGGCTCTGAATTTATTTTCTCACATGCCTGCGAAGCCATGTCAATAGCAATCCCATGGGCTGCCCATGCTCTTCTCCCATGAATGTCCCCCTTGCATTTCTTTCTGCGGACTCGGCGACTACGCTCAATCAGCAACATGCTCAAAGACCCCGGAAGAAGGTAATTTGTGACCAAAACATGGACCATGCTGGGTCCATACAACAATATTTCCACTGTGAATTATCATTCTGGATGATTGAACTTCACCCTTTATGTGAAGAATTTTGAATAAAATTTAGCATCAAGATTATCAATTTCATAGGTTTTTTTTTCTTTTTGCTGGTTTCCCTTGCTTATGCTGTGGAATTATTTTGGTGGTTTTTTTTTGGTATCATTTTTCTGGTGTCTCCTTGCATTTACATGCTAAGACAGCTGTGTGCCTAAGTTATAGAATGTAGCTAGCAATTAAGAGCGTAATTATAACATTCATGCACGTAAGTGCTAGAATTCTATAATTTAGATGTACAATTGACCCGTAACTTAGGTTACCTGTTATAAAATGAGGGTGGATGTGTCTACCCTGTATGGTAAATACAGGGCAAATCACTGCCACACCCCTTGCATTTACCACAAAGACTATATATTTTAAATGTTACAATTATGGTGCTCTAAGTGCAAATTCTGCATGTCCCCCAAATTAGTTGCACAAACAAATTGCATATGAAGAATCCTTAAGGCTTTTCTACTTCTTTCTTTCCTCTTTTCCTCTTTCCTATTAATAAATGGAGTTCTTTTCACTTTCTAGATTGCATTTAATATTTTATTGTACACCTCCCAGAAAGAAGTCTCATGGGGCAGTATATCAAAGACTAAAGAAACTTAGAACTTTGACTACCGATTTCTAATCAGAAATTTGTTGAGTGCACTGCCAGTAATTAATCCAAAAGATGCAATGAAATTGTCTTGAGAACTGATTTATTGACTTCATAAAATCACAAAAAGATCCGGCTTTATATGATATACTTATATCTTTAGGAAGTGGAACTATTTGAAATTAAGGCATGTCAAACTAGTGATGCCCGATCAGCTGGATTTCTGAGAGTCTAGTGTTCCCACTCCATTTCAGCTGGGGTTTTTTTTTTTTTTTTCATTATCTCTTAATGCAATGCAACATCATATAAACGTTAGGATTGGAAGCACCTGGCTTTTATTATTTATTGAACAATATCTCATTGATTCTCAGATGCTCTCCAAACAGCCCACAAAAAAAAGGCATTCAGTGAAAATGTTAGATGAGGACAAAGAGTCCTGAACTCTGAAGTACAATAGCCAAGCTTAGCACAGTTACACAGGAAAAAAAAAAGTTAAAATCAGAGATCCGGATATTCATAAAGCACTTAGATGTTCTGCAGTGTGCCAAACATCTAAGTGTTATTTTTTGTTTTTTAATATGAAGTGGCTTTATACATTATATGGGGACAATTCTATAACTGATTGCCTCTAATCAGGATTCCCAAGGTTGCATGGTGAGTGCCATTTAGCCCATTATCCCGTCTTCACGGAGGCCAATCCAAGTCACAAGTACCTGGCAAAAACCCAAATAGTAGCACCATTCCATGCTACCGTGCCATTTCTGCCTCAACAGAAGATTATGGCCTTTTCCTCCAGGAGCTTGACCAAACATTTTTTAAAACCAACTACATTAACTGTTCTTAACACATCCTCTGGTAACGCATTCCAGAGCTTAATTATTCTCCTAGTGGGAAAAAAACCCTTCCTTCTATTGGTTTTAAAAGTATTGGAGGGATACCTTGCAGTATCATTAGTGCCAACATGAATGAGCAGCATCGGATAATAGTCATTAGGCTTGATGAGTCTTGGCAAGCTCTCCATAACTTGGCAGCAACTCTATAACTTCATCGAGTGTCCCCTAGTCTTTGTAATTCTTGATGCAGTAAAAAATCAATCCATTTGTACCCGTTCTATACCCCTCAGCTGTCTCTTTTCAAGCTGAAGAGCCCTAACCTCTCTAGTCTTTCCTCATACGAGAGGAGTTCCATCCCTTTTATCATCTTGGTCGCTCTGTGAATTTTTTCTAGTGCCACTATATCTTTTTTTAAGATAAGGAGACCAGAACTTTAACATATAATGCCACACCCCTCCTTTTCTTCCTACCCTGTCTTTCCTGAACAGATTATGGCCCAGTATAACTAAATCCCATTCATGGCTCTCTGTGAAACACTTCAATGTGATTGCCACTAAATCTAACTCAGCTTCTTCTATCACAGCCTCTAGATCCAGAACCTTGTTTCCCATACTTTGAGCATAAGTATATATTGCTTTCCAGTATATACTGCTTTCCTTTTTTCTCATTTGTGTAAATGTATTTAGTGATTCACTTACCTGAGGGATTCTATTTACCTGGGGACTTTGATCACCCTGCCCAAATGATTCTAGTTTAAAGCCCTCTAGGTTAGCCAGTCTACTGCTGAAGACATTTCTTCATTTCTTTGATAGATGCACCCCATCCCTGCTCATCAGCCCTTGGAAAATCATTCTATGATCCAGAAAGCCAAAACGCTCTTGACACCATCCGTGCAGCCATGTATTCATCTCAGAGAGGATTGATGAGAAAGAACACCACCTGTACACCTGACTGCTTCACCTTTTCTCCCAGAGCCATAAAGTCACTTTTGATACGTTTGGAGGGGTACCTCACAGTATCATTAGTGCCAACATTGGCAAACAGTATCGGATAATAGTCATTAGGCTTGATGAATCTTGGCAAGCTCTCCATAACATCTTGAATTTTGGCACCAGGCAGACAGCACACCTCCTGGGACTGCACATCTGATCTTCAGATGGATGTCTCTGTACCCCTCAGAAGGGAATTACCAACCACCACTACCTTTCACCTCCTAATGGTCATGGATCCAGCAACTGTGCAGATTTCAAGCTTTGGTCCTTCCTGAGATACTCTCATCTCCTCCATTTCCAGGGCTGCATATCAGTTCAAGGATAGGTGGAGCCACAATATTGATCCTGCAGATTCTTGCAACCTGAGTCCAGGTGTCCTCTGTCAGCATGGCCTCTTTGGCACTGCTGGAAATCTTTGATGTCTCATGAAACATTTCATTGATGTATCTCTTGTTCTCGTGGATGCTTCTTAGCCTTGCCACCTCCTCTCTTAGGGCTAGATTTACTAAGCAAACCGATTGTGTATTGATCGGTTTGCGAGCCTTTTGCGACCCGATTTCCCTCCTGCAGTATTCACTAACCTGTTTTGTGATCCAATTCCGATCCGTGCTTGCAAATGAGGGGAACTGCATGCAAAGTAGGCAGGGACCCGATTCACTAAACAAATTTGCTGATTCGACTGTGCTGGCCGATCAATCCAAAAAGCAACTACTGAGGACCAGTCACAGAAGCCCTTTCCGACTGCCTTCTGCTGCCCTGCTCTCAGCCCTGTTAGCCCCGATCTCCTGCTTCCCAATCTGCCTGCCTGCCCCGACTGTAGCTGCCCTGATCGCCTGCCTGCCCCGATCTGCCTGCCTGTCCTGACACTGCCCTGATCGCCTGCCTGCTCCGAGCTGCCCTGATCCCATGCCTGCCCCGACTCTCCCACCCTTCCCTGCAGTGTAAGCCCGTAGTTTTAACCTTCAGGCTTTAAGTGGGTTAAAACCACAGGCTGTAAAAAAAGTTTTTAAAAAGTGTCAGGCCGGAGGTCCAGCGCATGCGCAGACCATCTTAAGATGGTCTGCGCATGTGCGGGGATCGCTATAGAGTGATCTGTGCAGGCAGATGAGGAGCGTTCCTCCGATTGTCCCCATCTGCACATTGGAGTTTGCTGAATTCATCGGACCTGCCCGGATCAGGCCCGATTGGGCAGGTTAGTGAATCTGGCCCTTAGTTCCTTTACTTCCTTCATGAGGGATTCAAGCTGAATACAGATTGCACATGGAAACACCCTCCCTCCCCCTCCCCAGCTTGGGTAACATTTTACGGTATGTCTGCACAAAAGACAGAAGATGTAATCTGGACAACAGGTTTGGCAATACAATGTTCCCAAGCCATACTGTGGTTGCAGATGTACTTGCACCTGATGAAAGAAAAAAAAAAAAAAATCATACCAAAGTAATGTCCTCTTCCTTATTGGCTGAAGAGCCTATAAAGCGAAATATCAGCCTTGGGTTGGGTGGGAGCTGGGGAGGATGTTAGGGAATTAAACACTACACAGAGATTTTCCTCAACTGCAATCTAAAGTACTAACCTAGACTAAAATACTTTATATATAAAACCCTATCAGAGCCTCTAAAACAGGGATGTCAAAGTCCCTCCTCGAGGGCAGCAATCCAGTCGGGTTTTCAGGATTTTCCCCAATGAATATGCATGAGATCTATTAGAATACAATGAAAGCAGTGCATGCAAATAGATCTCATGCATATTCATTGGGGAAATCCTGAAAACCCGACTGGATTGCGGTCCTCGAGGAGGGACTTTGACACCCCTGCTCTAAAGGCCACAGCATTGTCTAAACTAACTTTACTGAAAAAGCTGAGTACTGAACTACAAAAGTTAAAAAGAAAGACAATGATATAACCTACTGAAGCTCATGTTTACTTTTTCCTGTCTGAATGTCAGCAGGTAGGATATTCCAATTAAGTTTTTTCTTCCCCTTAGCAGCATCTTCTTTTATCATCCCCTACAGACCAATACGCTCTCTCCATTCTGTCTTAGTGCACCAACTAATTACATCTTCTGTGTACATGATTAGGCTTACCTTTACTCATCTTTCTGCCTTTTTTGCACTCATGCAGTCCCATTAAAACTCCACCCTAAGCTATCCTACTTAGAATTTTATGGCTGAGTTTGCTGTTTCATGATCTTGTGATGGCTTGAAAATATATATATTTTTTTTCCTTCTTCTCCCTCTGTTGTTTTATTCAGAACTGTTCTGTTTTTGATGTATTTTGTTTCCTGCTACAACATTGTAAACTGCTTTGATGTGTACTCGAAGGGCGCTGGCCCCGAGTGCTCTCTACTTTCTTTGTATTTGGTAAAAGGGCTGTTTGAATATGACCCTTCCTCTGATTATATGAATCCTGTATTGCCAGGTATAGTAGCCTTACAAAGATGGAGATGGTCTATCATTAATCAATTATTTTCAAAACCAGCTGTGGCCCTTATTTTACCAGTAATTATTGACAAGAATATATTTCTGTTTTTAAAGAACACTTATAGTGTGAACAACTAAATGTATCTACACCAGGGGTGTCCAATGTCGGTCCTCGAGGGCCGCAATCCAGTCGGGTTTTCAGGATTTCCCCAATGAATATGCATGAGATCTATTAGCATACAATGAAAGCAGTGCATGCAAATAGACCTCATGCATATTCATTGGGGAAATCCTGAAAATCCGACTGGACTGCGGCCCTCGAGGACTGACATTGGACACCCCTGGTCTACACACCCTGAGGCTTTTGTGAAACATTGTTACATGTGCATTTCCTTGAGAATCACTAATAATAAAACCCTAAGTGCGCATGCGCACTCCTACCTGCGTGATTTCTGCCTCCGTGATCAGTAGCTCTGTGGCCGGCAGAGAAATGTTAGGGTGGATTCGGCATGTTCAGCGCATTCAGAGCGTGCGCGTTCGGCGGTTTACAATGAGCATGCGCGTGGAGGTTTACTGTGTGCTGGTTGCCCGTGATAACAAAAAGGTAGGTGGGAGAAGGGGCACGATAAACAGACAGGCAGTGTGCAGGGATATTGACAGACAGACAGAAATAGAGACACATACACTGAAAGACAGGTAGGTGGGAGTGAAAGTCACACACAGAAGGGTTACTGCTGGACAGGGAGAGCAGGCAAGGGGTGGTGGAGGGGTGGTGGTGGATAGCCGAGGAGAGAGAAAGAAAGACAGACAGACAGACAGCGGCCAAGGAGAGAGAGAGACAGAAAGAAAGACAGACAGACTCATCTATTCTAGCACCCGTTAATGTAACGGGCTTAAAGACTAGTTGTGTTCATAAAACAGTAGGAAAGGTCACCTTACTGCACTGACTATTTTGATTAAGTAAGAAGCTGCCAAGATATGACTGAGTTGTCAGTTTCACCTGAAAACAACCTAAAAGGCATTTAATCTTTCCAAGCTTCTGGAAACTCCTGAAGGTTAAATGAAAATTTAACAGCCATGTTTGTTTATGTTTCCTGCTAGCAACCCTTGCTGAAATGGATACAGCAGCTAAGGATTGTGAGAGATGCTTAAGTACCAGGAATGATGAATTCTGAGAGCGGAAATTAATGTGTGCTATTTTTATTGCAGGCTTCCCTTGATGTGCTTCTATCGGCTGATGTTGAAAAAGTTAGAAGTCTATGCCAGGATGTTGCATTTCCTGTATCCTCCTGCACTTCCTTCTAACATTTATTTTCTTTAATTTTGTGCGTTCTGCGTTGTTTTTCTAGCTTGTGTATAGGAGAATATCTTCCTTAGCAACTATACTGTACTTTTCTGGAGAAAAGATCCTGTTATAACCCTCAATGAATAGATATTCAAACCTCCCCAACACTCACCCTACTCCCTTTTCATGTATAAGCATTCTTTCAGGATCCTCATTAGCCCAGTGTGTTTCTGGTATCAGGACCATACCATTATATTGTTAGCCAGTGACACAATAAAATAGTATAATAAGAAATAAAATAATAAAAATAAAATAGTATAATGCACAGCTATAACTGTGGGCTCCATTTACAAAGCCGCGCTAAGGCCTTAACGCATGGAATAGCGTGCGCTAAATTGCCGCACGCGCTAGCCGCTACCGCCTTCTTTGGAGCAGGCGGTAGATTTCCAGCTAGCGCACACTAATCCGGTACGTGCGTTAAAACCGCTAGCGCGGCTTTGTAATTCCTCTCCCACTTTTGCTATGTTACTATGTGCTTAATTTAATTACTGTTTTACATTTTCATTACCTTATCTAACTACTGTAAACCGAGTCGAGCATTCTTGGATTGAGGACTTGGTATACAAAACAAAGTGTTAGATTAGATGCAAACTCATAGATTCTAAACTCTGATTCAGCATGCTGGCTCTCTCATCCCCATTTCTTCTCTCTTTTGAACTTGTGGGGAGTAGAAATTCACTTCTATTATTCTGATTCTGCTCTGCTTAATTCACATCCCCACATTCATTTGAGCCCACAAGCTTTATTCCCATTCATTAGTGTTCATCCCTCAGTGCATGATTTGCACATAGAGTTACCCAGTTCATAGTCAGTGGCGTGCAAGACGCCAGCGCGCCGACAATTCGGCGCAAGACAGAAGCACGTGTGGAAAAAGTAATTTTTAAAGAGCTCCAACGGGGGGTTTGGGGTGGCAACCCCTCCACTTTATTGGTTAATGTTCGCGCTGCTGTTGGAGGGAGGGTTCGGGGGTTGGAAACCTCCATTATAGAGAAAACGGATCTTTTTCAGATTTTTTTGGGGAAAGTTCCATTTTCTCTATAATGTGGGGGGTTTCACCCCCCACAACCCCCCGCAATGGCAGCGCAAACACTAACCAATAAAGTGTGTGTGGGGGGTGCCACCCCAAAACCCCAGTCGGAGCTCTTTAAAAATTATTTTTTCCCTTGCGCGCTTCTGTCTTGCGCCGAATTGTCAGTGCTGGATTGTCAGCATGCTGGCATCTGGCGAGCAATTATCCCGTCACCCAGTTACCCACCCCCTCCGCACAGTCACAATTCTCCTGCAGTCAGATAAGTGGCAGACAGAAACCCCTCTAAGCTGTGTCAGAAACTCACTCCCATGGGGGATTTCATCCTCCTCCTTCATACCTTCTTGTTTTCCTCAAGACCCTTCCTATTTTATATATTTCAAAACTTAAACCATAATCTCCAAACCCTCCCTAATTCTTCCAGTGCAGTATGCAACCATTGTTCTTGGTATCACTTGAATAGGCACATAGATAGGGTTTCCTAAGTGGTTATAGATTACCCTTACAATAGGTCTTACGGTTCTTTGGGATCTCCTTGCTTCTGTTTGTGACGGTGCTTCATTAGTGTCAGACTCCTCAGTCTCTGACTCACCATGTGTGTTTCCTTCACACTGTATATTTTGGGGCAAATTTTATAAAGGACGCCTAAAAGTTAGGCGTCGTTTAGACGTCCGAAAAAACAACACGCAGCGTGATTCTATTATGCATAGACACACAATATAGAATCACGCTCAGCAGCGTCCAGCAAATTGAAGTGCATCTAAATAGTTAGACATCCTTTACAGAATTGCCTTTTAAGCGTTGCATAGACATCTGGCAACGTCTGTAATGTTATTGTATTTTAACGTTATGATGTCATTAAAATGTCAATTTTATGCTGTTTTTTTACATTAAAATTGTATGCAGTAAAATGGCACCACTATTATATTTTATTTATTTATATATATATACTATTTATATCCTAAGTGGTATTTACATTTGGCTACTTTATCACATTTTCCTTTTGTCCCAGTGGCTCAAACTCTTACCTAGTGTACCTGGGGCAATGAGAGTTTTGAACCCACAACCTCAGTGTGCTGAGACTGTAGCTCTAATACAGCACCACACACTCAGCTTATATCCTCGTGGTTCACAAGCAGTCATTTCTCTAGGATAAATATCAAAAATGTACTTTCAACACTTGTCCAGTTCCTCTGCTGTTTTCAAAAAAAACCTCCTTTGGCCTCTGTGTTTCTCAATCAAAGCACATGGAAAAAAAAAAAAGTATATATATATATATATATATATAAAACATAACATAACATAAAAACTCACTTATATATTACATATTAAACCTATATATATGTTATATATATATATATATATATATACTAAACCTTCTGTTTCTTGGTGTAAAGAAGACTCCTTTTTGATTACTCAATCAAAGGCAACAACAAAAAAGAATCCAATGGGACTGCAATAAAATAACAAGTCGAAGAACAAAAGCAAAAACTGCAGTGATGATGTACAGGACGCCAAGTCTTTATTGGACAAACATAAAAATATAATCATGAAACAGTTTGTATCCAAAAGAACAGATAAAGGCTAGATTCAATACGGTCTGTGTTTCGAAAAAACATTTCTTCCTCAGGGGTCCTAATCTGAATAATTGAAAAATGTGTGAATGATAATGATGACAGCAAAAGAGTGGTATCAAATAAATAATGTGTGTGATCCAAGATATAATAGTGTGAATACTATATATAATTTAGAGAGATAACAGTGTGAAACATACATGTACTAGACAACGCTCGTTTTGCGAGTTACAATTTGCTGGAGTGTTTTGCTCATCTTGCAAAACACTCGCAAACCGCGTTACTCGCAAACTGAGGTTTGACTGAATTTTTAAACAGTCCTCTACTCAGGAATAATAATCTAACACATCCTCACCACTTCCCAAGTATAACCCGTTCTTCAAACACAACTTTGTCAGAGCTTTTTTCGGGCCTCAGTACCACCACTCCACCGCAGTCAAAATTTCTTTAGTGGGAAGAATTATGTGAGATATCATCACTGGCCCATATTATTCATTTAATCACCTAGATAGTGAAAATATTTAAATGAATAATATGGGCCAATGAGGATCTCTCACGTAATTCTTCCCGCTAAAAATTGTCAGTTACATTATGTTTTGAGTCCATTTCCAGTGTCAAAAAGTCTATTACCCATCAAGTTCATAGGATCCTGACTTATAATGTTTACTAGTCCAGTTGATCTTTGGGGCAAAGTCTTTCGCTTTAAACAAGTTTTCAATGTCCTGTAAATGTTTGGGCCAATAAAACCAGTCTCTTACCAACTGCAAAACTCTTTCAGTTTCATATAACCCATATCATCATGGAAAGATTTTAACACTGTATTGTGAAACACTCTCGGCAAGCACAACAGTTCAGGGTGACCTGAGTGGTGTCTCTCCACTGTCTGTAAAGTACTTGTTTTCTTAGAAACAACCTGTCCCACTCTCTTAGTATTACTTTAGTATCTAGGTGATTCAGTGGCACATTCCGAGGGCTCATACCTCTTTTTCTGGCTTCTAACACAGCACCCATCACTGGATTAGTCTGTTAAGCCTGGTGAATGTCCTGTAAGGTCATAATAGGCAAATTAGTGGATATTAAAGACTCAACATTGCAATAAGCAGCGGGTAAAGCCTCCGGTGGGTCTCCTAGGCTATCAACCGCCTGGTGCACATTCTCAGTGTCCAAGTTTGTTTTGTTTAGTTCAATTTATTTGATATACTGCCAATATTAAAATAAGTTAAATCTAAGCAGTTTACAATTTAAAAGCAAGGGAGGAAATATTGAAACAATGAAAAAATTATTATATATATATAAATATGCATGCACTAAATAACAGACACACTGACTCCAATCTCTCTTTTGCATAGTCTGTAGTGTACTCAGCATATTCAGAAGTGTCCTGATAAATTTTTCATATATATATATATTACATATACACACACACTCACTTCCCCCTCAATATTCGGGGGGTTTGGCACACACGACTTTGATTATTCACATTTTTTTTAATCCCCCTTCCTGACCTCACCACAACTTACATTTTAAAAGCTCCACAACTTACTTAGGGCCAACTGACCCACACCTGCCTCCCGGTCCCCTCCACAACCTTCTTAGGGCTGACTCTGACCCACCCCTGCCTCCCGGACCCCTCCAGAACTTACGTTGTAAAGCCTGGTGATCTAGCGGTGTTGCAGGGCAGGAGCGATCTTCCTACACTCCTGCCTTGTGCAGAGCTGGGAACACAAATGGCTGCCATGAGTTCCCGTTGGGATCAGAAACAGACTCCACAAGGATTGAAAGCTTGCTGATGCAAAGGAACAACTTACTCTTTGTCTGATTTTCAGATCTTGTTTCTCTACAGCCCCTAACTACCTGAGCATCCTCCTAGTCACTAACATACTCCCTCAGCCACTACATTCCTCGACTGCTAAACTCCTCGCAATCTCTGCTCTTCCGTCCATTCATCTTACTATTTCTCATGAGACTAGTCTCAGCTACCTAGTTCCCTCTCTATGAAATACCTTGCCACCTTACATCTATTCTAAAACCTCCTAACCAAGATTCATATCACTCCTCAAAATTCACCGGTTTACAGAATCATTTGGACCTATTGCTGTCTGATTCCTATTGTACTTTTCTCTCCCTTTTGTTTTTCATACCCAGCTTTTAAAAAAAAGTTATTGTAAACCACATAGTTGTCACTGTGGATCACTTGTGGTATAGCAAGCATCTAGAAATAAATAAATAAATACTCAATAACTATTTATGAATCTCTCAATAAAACTATTGCTGCTGAAACCGAGCAGCTAATTTGGTTCGGTCCAGTCCAGAAGAGATTGGGCATCTCTCACACTGTCGGATAGAGAATTACTTGCAGTTCATTTTTTTGTTGTTGTTGTTTGGGTCTTTTTGCCATTATTCTGTGCAAGTGCCCATCGCTATCACCAGCGATGGGCACATGCAAATTTATCGAATCTTCGCTACTCTCCACCAGCCTCATTTGCATGAGCGTTTTTTGTAGAATAATTTGCTTTTTAAAAATTGCTACTATAACAGCTGCAACAGTGGTCCGTCGCTTTTTAACGTGACTTTTAGAGAATCAAGGCCTCAATAACCGGAATAACTATGGTGTTGGTACACCCATTTCCCTTCCTATGCCAGCAATGAAGAAAGGCATCGCAAACTTGATGAAAAGGCAACAGTCAGCAACTTGGAAGGATCATTAATGTAAAAGACAGGGTTCCGACAGCTGGATTCAACACTTTCAAATCTCAGTTCAAAAAGTGATTCACAGAAGTCACATTACCTCAGTTTAATTCGCCCATTCATTTCACATAATGAAAAGAAAACTTGGTGCGTGAGCTGTGAACAGGCTGATCTAACGCCATCTTTATGAGATTTTCACACTTACCGTCTTTATCTATTCATAAGCTTTATTGGGTATGATGCATGTAACCTCTTGCAGAACATTCACAATGGAATGATGCAGTCTTTCTGAAGGAATTTCCAGGATGCGCTGTGACATTTACTGTGTAATACAGTGTAGGAGGTATTGGTCAAGCAGACATCACGGATCAAAAGATTCCTTGCGTGCCACCTCAGCATATTGTATGTAACATTAAAAAGATATTTGCTCATGCTCTTTTGCAAAGCAAGAATGCTGGTAATTTATTTATATGTGACACTATTTATATGTGACACTTTGTTCTTTTCCCTAACACTCAAATGTCATGGTGACCTGTATCTTGTATAGTTTCAGCTGGCAAACAAATCACTAACTCTAATTAAAATTGGTTACACTGTGTGATATGAAATTAGTTTTTCTTTTCTTCTTTACAGGCTGTTGGGTACTTAGATACCATCCAATATGAACCATCATCTGCATTTTTTTTGTTTGTTTGGGTTTTCTCCCTGAATCTAATTAGCAACCCCTGAACAGGTATATCTCCATAGGACTTATCATTAAAGTAATTGGCCTAATGTGGCTCCAATAGAAGCAAGCTCTTCTGTCAACTCAAACAGCAGAGCTTAGCATCCCTCCTCCCACTGACCCCAACACGCACCCATATTGACACATATTTTACATATAGATGTAAAATGGGAGGGCCATAGAGGGAAGCAGCTTCTGCCAGGCAAACATTCCCTATGCTGAAATACTAGTGACTCAAGCAGACACAAGTTGAATCATCAATATCTGGTACAGCTCTGGAGAAGCACCTTTACCCCTGGACCACACTGATGGCTATAGACCAAACCAGCAATGTGTAGCCATAACTAACTGAACCAATGTTATCCTTCATCTACTCCCCTGGGAATGGATCTTGTCTGAATACTTACAGCATAGTTCAAATTGGAAGGGTGTATATTCTCTTACCCCTCCTAACTCTCTTCATAGTAAATAGTACAACATTTATAGATCCTCAGAAGTACCACCTAGCACTCATACAAATTCATTGTGTCAGGCTTTATGTACTACTTCCTCACCGGATCTTTCATACTTTGCTATTAAATTTATAAATGCTCTTTTCCACCTTAGTGTATCAATAGTTTAAATACTTAGTTTAAAACTTGTGTTAATGCTTTCAGGGATTTATACTGCCAACATGTTTCACCCGAAGGGGTTTTATCAAGGCACCATATCCCTTTCTAAAGCTTAACGCCGCTGTACCCGACCAGTGGTCATCATTTTGAGAACCTATTGGTGCACGTTGTATGCACCAGTCAGAGATATGTGGGAGCTTTAATCCTTGATGTTCTCAGGAGCTGGATAGGTGCAACAAACTTTCTTTGGCTTTTTGTCAGGAACATCTTCAAAGAGGAATTTTTTTATCGCTATTGTTTTACATGTTATGCTTGCCATGCAAACTTTGAAGGAGACTTTTTCCAATTAAAAAAAAAAGAATGTTATTGATGCAGAATTCCTTATTGATTTATCTTGGTACTTTTTATCCCTGAAAATTATGTTGTGTTTGATCTTAAATTATGTATGTAGTACTATAATCTGCCTAAAAATCCTTCAAATAAATAAGTAAAATGGTCTAGTATTTGTCTCCAAGGAAAAAAGATGAAATATGGCGAGTGTCAGCACTAGAGGCAATGTGATGAAATGAGAAAAAACTTCTGACCCTCTTACAAAATGAGTCTTTCCAGCCTTGGATATAAGGATGCCTTTACTGACCACTACTAGAGCTATAAGAAGCACTGAATGAGGTAGGAGTGCCAGTGCACTTGATCAGGTTAATCAGATCACTCTACTATGATCAAGAAGCTACAGTGTGAACCAGGTATGGAGATACAGACTGGTTCAAGATCAATAAGAGTACAAAATAGATGCAATTTCTCTCCTTTTCTTTTCAACCTCTATGTAGAAGTAATCAAGAGGAAACTGGACTTACTGTAGATGATTCGAGTTTTAGAGTGAAAATAGGTGGAAGAACCATCAGCAATCTGAGATATGCAGATGTTACTATCCAGCTGGAAGAGAGTGAAAAGGACCTCAAGAAGTTGGTCCTGAAGCTAAAAGAAGAAAGCGAGAAGATGGGGCTTTACCTGAACATGAAGAAGACCAAAATCATGACTGCCACCAACAAGAAAGTGCACATCAACAATGAATAAATAGAAGTGGTTGATAGCTTCATTTTTCTTTGGTCCCTCATTGATCACAGTGGCAGTTCAACAACAGAGATCAAGTGTTACTGAAATATTGTAAGTCATAAAAGTAAAAGGTTGCATAGAAATATGGGGTGATTATGGGGGGAAATATGGGGTGATTATATACAGGTACAATGACTCCCTCTCTGAAACACCATACAGTCTAACATCATAGCAAGGATCCATCTCAAGTGGCCCAGATATTCGTATTTCAAGCTAATTGCTCAAACCGCTTTGCCCATTCCATCCCTTCCTTTCCTATCCTTATTTCACATTAGCCTCATGGCAAGAATGGTCGACAAAAGGCGTTGTAAGCTTCAAACAATATGTTGAATTCTATTCATCCGTTCTTTTTGATTGTTCTCCCTGGCTTCAAAGTATTTATTGCAGAAATGTGTTTTTGGCAGGCATCAAAATGTTTTGGTTAGTAATCCACTTATTTGTGTGGTTCAGGGAAAATATATGAAATAATGCTTCGGATACATACCTTGGTGAGAATGACTGATATTTCGGGATTTTTGTTTGGCACTCAGACATTTTTAGGGAGGGGGCA
Organism: Geotrypetes seraphini; assembly: GCF_902459505.1. NCBI lineage: Eukaryota > Metazoa > Chordata > Amphibia > Gymnophiona > Dermophiidae > Geotrypetes > Geotrypetes seraphini. The sequence continues at coordinate 198,894,304 of NC_047089.1, forward strand.
GTAGAAGATTACTTGTGGTTAGCTCTCTGATATTGTGTACATTAGTTTGACTTTGCTAGATTTTGGATAATTTAAGAGGCAAGTTGAGTTTTTTAATTGTTCTTCTTGTGCATGCCGTGTTCTAGTTTGGAAGCATCGTCTTTCTGTTTCTCAGTGGCCTGGATTAAGGAAATATGCCTCCATTCTTTGGAAAAATGAGCAACAGACAGCATCTGCCTTTCAGTAAACTGCACATGTTTGCCCTAGGTTGTTTGCAAATGTCAGATCTCATCAGGAGGAATGCGCTGCATCCACTCATCTGTGAAAATGCTAAATGAAGGATACGCGTAGGCAGAACACGTTGCGATGTGGCAGTAGATGTCACTGGAGGTGCATCGCCTCTGTGTGATATCTTTGTGGAAGGTTGTTGCAAAGAAGTGGATGTTAAACCAGTTTTCAGGAGAACCCATCCCTAGCCAAGCTGGTTTTGGGGCTGTCCTTCATAAATTTGCATTTGTTGGGTCTCAAAACTATTCTGTTACATACAGACAGATTTGTGACAGATAACATGAAAACCACATTATTTTAAGGTTGTCCTAAGACGGAATCAAAAACAACTAATGTTCAGATTTAAATACCTAGATGTACAAGAATACTGCAGGATCAGTACGTAAAACATTGAGAAACTGGACCTGGGGCCTGATGTAAGGTGTCTTTGCCTATTACAAACTAAATTTTATTTATGGTACCTAAAAAATCAGCATTGAAATAAAAATGCTTGGTATTATTCATAAATGGTGCTAGGACATGGTTTATAGAATAGTGTGACAGATCTACTACGCACAAAGCAACTCGAGGTTTCTAGTGAGGAGATTTTTTTATGCCAGTGATTGCCCCCATTTCCATCACCTACCTGTGTTTGGCAGGGAGATGATTAGATGCTGAAGCTTTTTCCTCCTCACTTTTTTATTTTTGTGTGTGCTCATATAAGAGGTGTTTAGTATTGAATATATGAGGTGGTTGGGTTAGTTTCAGTCACTTCAGGTCTTTACTATATACTTCATGTTTTTTAAGGTGACACCTTTATTACACTATATTTATATTTGAGTAGAAGTGTTTGAAGTAAGATTTATAGATTAGTGCTTACACCCAGAACCCGTGCCTAAAGCTAGACTTGGCCATTTGCACCAACTGAAATGTAGCACAATTTCTCACACCTAAATTAGGCACAGATTCCCCTAATTCTAAAACTATGAGTATAAATACGCATGAGACGAGTCTCTTTCAATTGAAAGGACACTCCAGGGTGAGAGGGCATAGAAAGAGGTTAATAGGTGATAGACTCAGGAGTAGGGTTACCAGACGTCTGGATATACCCGGACATGTCCTCTTTTTACGAGGACTGTCCAGGCATCTGGATGGGATTTTGAAACCTAGCACTTTGACCGGGTTTTGAAAACCATTGAGCTCGGGGCCACATCTGAAAGGCATATGCCCATGAATGGATGTGACACGATGGGGCCAGGGTTGGGGGAGTGGGATGGGGCAGGGCTATGGGAAGAATGGGGTGGGGCAGTAGGCAGAATGAGGTGGTACCGGCACGGCCGCCATCAGAAATTTCTGGGCCCCTTACTGAGCAATCCTATTGGGCCCCCCACGCACCCCTTCCCCCCCCCCGACGCCCCCCCCTTTTTCCATGGGCCCAATACACACATACTTTTCTGCTAATGCTCCACCTAAGCCAGTCCCGTAAAATCTTCTCATGTCCATTGGGTGATTTGGCATAGAGGAGATATTCATAAAAAGAACGTCCGTCAAGATCTTTACTCATAGACTGTGCCATTTGCTTTAAATCATCTTCCATCATTAATCCAAATTGCACAATTCTTTCTCTGTCTTTGTCCTGAATGGCATCTGGCCACATTGCTGGATTCTTCCAGTCAACAAATTTATGAGCAGGTGCGGAGAACGCATTTTTAAACAAATGTAGTTTATCCTTGTACTCCTTATGTAATTTTAATCATCTATGGATATGTTTGTATGTTTATTGTTCAAATGGTTTTATTTATTTCCCCAAATTTGTTTTTGTTATACGCATTGAAAATATTTGATATTGCGTTTAAATCAAAATCTCAATAAACTTGAAACGAGTGCCCGTGAGATTGTGGGAGGGTTAAATACTCAAAACTTAGAAGAATAACAATTTACTTAAAGTTTTTGCTACGCCAGCTTTCTGGTATCTTTACATACAGTGGCGTACGTAGCATATGTAACACCCAGGGCCCATCATTTTTTGGCACCTCCCCCATCTGTAAGAAAAACATGATTTTTAGTAACAAACCACACGTCACACATGAGTACCTAGGAAAAGGTAGCATCTTACATATTGCAGTGAGCAGTACATCAATACACCCATTGTAAAACTAAACAAGCCAGACCAGCACAGATCAATCCTACACCGTCAATCCTAACAGAAAACCATGTCTTTCGAACACACAGAACACAGAAAACACCTTCGCCTAGTATGGAATATGTCATCACAAACTAACCCCTCACTCTTTTACAAAACTGTAGTGTGGATTTTAGCCACAGTGGTAACAGCCCTGACGCTCATAGAGCTCATTCTGAGCATCAGAGCTGCTACCACCATGGCTGGCGCTAAAAAACGCTCCACTGTTTTGTAAAAGGGGGGATAAAATAGAAATACACAGTTTCAACGCTCTAGCTCAGAGGTGCCCAAACTTTTTGAGCTTGTGAGCTACTTTAAAATGACCAAGTCAAAATGATCTACCAACAATAAAATTAAAAAAACACAAAGCACACTATACGCTGAGAAAATGTTAATTATCATTTCTATTCTGGGTTTTTTTAAAAGAGGTCAAGGCAGATGACTCTATGCATTGTCACCTCAGTAACAACCATACAAAAATAGACAAATATACCCTCCATCCTTTTTATTAAACCACAATAGCAGTTTTTAGCGCAGGGAGCTGCGCTGAATGCCCAGCGCTGCTCTTGACACTCATAGGCACCCTGCGCTAAAAACCACTATTGCGGTTTAGTAAAAGGGGACCATATTGTAAAATATAGACAGCAGATATAAATTCAGAACTGTGCATAGTAAGTGAAGGTAAGTTTTCATCTCTGGGAATTTACCCAGTTAACTATTATTATTGAAAACTGTGATAATACTGCCTCCACTTTGCTAAATTTAAAATAAAATCATTTTTCCTACCTTGTCTGGTGATTTCATGAGTCTCTGGTTGCACTTTCTTCTTCTGACTGTGCATCGAATATTTCTTCCTTTCTTTCAGCCTGTATGCTTCCTCTCCTCCACACCTCATTCCCTCCCCCAACTTTTTCTTCCTCTCTCCCTGACCTTTCTTTCTTTTTTTCTGTTTCTCTTCTTTCCTTCTGTTTCCCTACCTGCCTTTCTTTCTTTCTCCCTGCCGTTCCCCAAGCCACTACTACTGCCGCTGCCATCGGGGAACAGGACCCACCAATGGATAACAGGCCCCAAAGCCGACGCCGATGCATGCTCTCCCTGCTTCGGGCCGATCAGTCTTCCTCTCCCCGACGTCAATTCTGCCGTCGGAGAGGAAGTTCCGCCCAGCCAGGCAGCGATTGGCTGGCCCGAACTTCCTCTCCGACTGCAGATTTGACGTCGGGGAGAGGAAGACTGATCGGCCCGATAGATTAGATCGCCAAGACAAAGTGAGTCCTGGGTAATCGACTCACTTTGCCTTGGCGAGCTACTGGCGCCCCTGCCTTAGAACACTGCCTAGGACCCTGGGGGAGCCTGGGCCCCCTGTCAGCTCCGGGCCCCTGAATGCAGGACTGGTAGTACTGCCCTGATGGCGGCCCTGGGTACCGGGGCAGAATGGGTTGAGGCCATCCATCCTCTCTATTTGAGGACAAAATCTGGAAACCCTACTCAGGAGTAAACTAAGAAAATACTTTTTGTTTTTTTTTTTAACAGAAATGGTAGTAGGTGCATAGAATAGTCTCCCAATAGAAGTGGGGGAGACAAAGACTGTTTTTGAATTCAAGAAAGTATGGGGCAGTCACCTGGTATCTCTTAGGAAGAGGGGGAGATAGTGGATGCTGTGGATGGGCAGACTGGATGGGTCATTTTGCCTTTATCTGCTGTAATGTTTCTAAATCCAAGGAAAGCCCCCAATCTGCCCATGACCCTCACATTTCTGCACTCTCTATTTTGAATTACATGTAAAATTTAGGCCTAAATTTCTGCATGTAAATTTTAATTAAAATGAATTAGCACCAATAATTGCTCATAAAGATTCCAATTATTGGTGCTAATTAGTCCATTATTCATTGAAATTGCATGCACCCAAATTAGCATGTGCAATCTTTAGCGCTTATTATAGAATTCTGGTAATGTATCTATAGGCAAAAAAGTCCAAAGGGGCCAATATTCTGATTGATTTGTTTTCCTTTTTCTTTCCTGTTAAGTGATTGGTATTCCTTTCTATATTTATTCTGTAAATTGCTTTGCTATATCTGTCAGGTAAGGCAGTATAATAAATTTAATAAATCATAGACCATATTCAAAGCAGTCTAAATTTTGCTGGTTTGGAAGTTTCAGGTTTATTCATTCCTTGTTTCATGCCCCTGGGCATTCATAGAGGCTGAAGCTCTAGCGGGCCCATGTTCAAAACATTTGCAATATAGGAAGCTATAGGAAACTCTACCACAAATCCAGTGCTGAAAATCAGTATGGTATGTTCAGAGTAATGAGCATTAAAATTGTGACAGTAATCTGCTGCTTACTGTTCTGCGCTATTTTCCTGTCAGTGCCTGAGTGCTGATTGGCTCAGGCAGTAACAGGAAAGTTGACATGTTGGAAAAAAAAAGAGAGAAATTACATCAGGCAACCTCCTCCTGCCCTTAAAAAAAAAAGTCCCTAGTGATCTAGTGGAGCCCAACCTCCAAAACCTTAGCCCAGGTGGTCCACTGTGACTCACCCCCCCCCCCCCCCCACCACCACCACTCCCAGCAGGCTAAGGCCCAGATTTGAACTCCCCTAGGCAGGACCTGACACACTTCTTCCCCCAAGCAGAACCTGACAACCTCATTCCCTGAGACAGGATCCAACTACCCCACCTCCCCAAAGCAAGACCCAACTATATCCTTCCACCCTCTGAGACAAGACTCAACTACCTCCCCTCCCCCCCGGTGACCTAGGAGCTCACTCTGCGCCCCAATATATCTTTATAAAATCCAGGAGGAGGGAGTGAGCATCCTTCCCTCCTCCCTCCAGGGCCTCATCATCAAAATGATGGTGCATGGCCCACCTAGAGCATCCTGGAATGTACTGGGCACGATGAGTTAACTACCATAAGGGGAAAAAAATTCCTTATTTGATAGCTATTCCCCACCCAGTGCATCCCAGTGTTTTGAATTGCATGTAAAATGTAGACACAGGTCCCATGCCTAAATTTCTGTATATAATAGGGGAAAACACCCTCCAGGGATTCAAGACGAAGTTAGAATGTACACAGGTAGGGCCAGTCTCAGTTAGGATGCTGGTCTTTGACCAGAGGGCTGCCACGTGAGTGGACTGCTGGATCACTGGTCTAACCCAGCAGTGGCAATTCTTATGTTCATATGTTAAATTTCTGCACTGGGTGAGCCAAGGTGCTGCCATTTTGATGACGACACCCTAGAGGGAGGAGGAAATGATTCTCCCTCCTCACGGCCTCCTGGATTTTTTTTTTTTAAAGGATATCATGACCATGGCAAGATGCCGTCCATGAACACTGCTGTCTGCTGCCATGATAGTCCCAGAGGTGAAAGAATACCTCACAGTTCTTACCAGTCATACATGATTGGCTCCCACCTGGCTAAAACACAGTACTAATTTAGCCCACATATACACTGTATGTGCAGCTGATCACCAAAGTTTCAGTCCTCCAAATGGTATATGATGGTGTATCCCACAGTAACTACACATGTGGCTGCACTAAAATGAACTACGGTAATTCTACTGCTACTGCCAAGATCATTTTACAGTATGGAGGAGAGTGTGTTCATAGTGGTTAGAGTTACAGCCTCAGCACCATGAGGTTATGGGTTCAAACCCACGCTGCTCCTTGTGACCCTGGACAAGTCACTTAATCCTCTACAGCCCCAGGTACATTAGATAGATTGTGAGCCCACCAGGATAGGCAGGGAAAATGCTTGAAGTACCTGTATGTGAACACACTTTGAGTGTGGTTGTAAACTGTGTTATAGTAGATGCTGATGCAATATGAACCCTGCAGACCTCCTTCATGCTGACAATTATGCCTTATCAACTGATGATGATGTGGTACTTCCAATTATTTTAATGATAGTTTATTATTGTTGATGTGAATAAATGTTTCATGGAGTTCCCCTCTTTCTCTCTCTCTGCTTCAACCTGTTTGTCAGAAAAGGCAAATTACCCAAGCCAAGCTTCCCTTTATAGCTTCCTAGTACCATTGGTCCTTCTTTGGAACCTTCCAGTTATGGTGGGAATATTTCCTGCTGAAATCATAAGACCACTGGAAATTTGGAAATAGAGATATTGTGGGGAAGGGGAAAGGTTGGGGGACTAGATTTATGATCAGAACTGAATGTTGAAATACTACCATACCTCAGAAATGATAAATTTTCAAGTTCAGTAACGAGGCAATGTCAGAAAACTATTACTGGTCTTGTGTTTTATTTTTAGTTCTTAATTGTACTTTAATAACTTCCATCATCTCAGGTTTAATACAATCCAAATGACTTGTTAAGGCCTCTTTTGTTTTTGTTTTTCTGTTGGCCCATAGCTTTGCTAAAGTTAAGTTCATTAAAGACAGTATCCTAAACATTGTGGAATTGTAATCAATTTTTATAACTAATTAGTTTAAATATAAATTGGAAACCACGTATAATGTTGTTTTTATTTTTTACAATCCACAGGGAGTTGGAAGGGGCTGGGAATGAATGTGTGGGGGTAGAATAAGTCTCTAAAAATTTAACAGAATGGGATAAAGTTTGGTATGAGGTAAAAAAAAAAAAAACCCTTTAAACAGACACATTGAGGGCTCCTTTTACTAAGCTGTGTTAGAATTTTTAACGCATGCAGCATTTTAGCGCATGCTAAACCCGCGCTACTTGGCTAGAACTAAGGTCAGTTCAAAGCTGGTGTTAAAATCTAGCGTGCGTGGCAATTTAGCGCACGCTATTCCGCACATTAAAGCCCTAACGCGGCTTAGTAAAAGGAGCCCTGAGTTTGTAAATAGACCAACCCCCTCTTTTACAAACCTGCGCTAGTGCTTGCCATGCAGCAAATGTCCCGAAGCTCTTTAAATCCCTATGGGCTTTGGGATAGTTACTGCAGCGGCAGCCATTAGTTTGACTTTGTATAAGGGAGGGACAAATTAGGGTGGGGGTTCCAGTGAGATAAGATCTCTTCAAAAAATGCCTCAGTGCATTTCTTTGGGTGCTTTTGTAGCATAGCAACTTAAATAATAATAATTTTGTTAACTAAAGAAAAAAATAAATTGTAAAGAATCTATTTTAAATTTTAGATAATTTTTCATAATTTGTAGGCTGAAAACCTCTCCTATCAATAACAGTCTTGTTTCTCTGTGTTGATGTATCTGTTGTTTATCTCTACAGGGTTAACATGCAATAAAATAAGATATATTACAAGGTACTCATACAAACTATTTTGTACCTGTGTTTTTCTTCTCAGTGTGTTTCTTTTCATTTTATTATTTTGCTTCATTTAATGTAATGTAACTTTATTAGTATATTGCGCTCCATTACATATTTTAATGTGCCAAAGTAATGTGTACAAAATAAGTACCCGTATATAATACGTAAACCGCTTTGATTATAACGAATGGTGGAAATCATCATTGGTCAAAATTATCTTTAAAGTTTCACAAAATATAGGCCTCCTTTTATGAAACTGCGATGGCAGTTTCTAGTAGGGGGGAGCTGCGCTGAATGGCCCGCATTGCTCCCGATGCTCATTGAGTTCCTATGAGCGTCAGGAGCAGCGCGGACCATTCAGCGCGGCTCCCTGCGCTCAAAAACTGCTATCGCAGTTTCGTAAAAGAGGGGGATAGTTTTCTATAAATTAAGTTATCTTAAGAGCACTCATCTTAAGAGTACTCAGTGTCGCTATAGAAATAATAAGTAGTAGTAGAAGAGTCTTCCTCTTGCTGTGAATATACTGAACTTCTTCTGTATATTCACAGCAAGGGGAAGACTACTACTACTACTTATCTCCTACGACTATAGTGCTACACAGAGTTTAAATTTCACCAATCACTTTGGGCTAGATTCACTAAACTAAACTAAACTGAACTAAATCTTAGGTTTGTATACCGCATCATCTCCACATTCGTAGAGCTCGGCACGGTTTACAGGAGATGGGATGGAAAGGAACTACAACATTGCATTCCCAATCTATGGTCGATCCGTGCAGGCCTACCAAATTTACAAAACAAAAAAAATTAAAATGAGGGCAATTGCAGGAACGCCCCCCTCCAACCACATGGATCACTAGTGTACGAACCCGACGCATGTGCAGACCAAGATGGTCTGCGCATACGTGTAAGAGCCATTTAGAGCCGCAATATATATATATTTTTTTAACTTTTACTAGCCCAGCGAGCCCATGGTTTTAACCTGCTTTAAACCCACGGGTTAAAACCACAGGCTCGTAGTGCGGGGAGGGCAGGAGAGTCAGAGCACCGGGAGAGATTCGGGGCAAGAGCAGGGCGGCAAGTCGTGGCAGCAGGCAGGAGAGATTCGGGGCAGAGCACGAGATCAGGGCAGGCAGGAGACAGCAGGAGATCGGGGCAGGCAAGAGATCGGGGCTGAGGCAGGGCGGCAAATCGGGGCAGAGTGCAGGGCGGCAGAAGGCAAGGCAGTTGGAAAGGACCTCAGCGACTGGTCCTCAGCAGTTGCTTCTTGTGTTGATCGGCCAGCCCAGTCAGTTTGCAAAATTTCTGTAGTGAATCGCTTTCCTGCCTACTTTGCATGCCGTTCCCCTCATTTGCATGCACGGATCAGAATCGGATCGGAGGCGAGGTAAGTGAACCGGGCCGGAGTAAAATTGGGTCGCAAAGGGGTTGCAAACCGATCGGTACACGATCAGTTTGCTTAGTGAATCTAACCCTTTATCAAGAAATTTTCCTTTAACAACCAGCCAAACCATCTCCATAGTTGTAAACTTAAGCAAAGATGATTTTGGTATATTAGTCTGCCTGGTATGAAATGACACTAAGCAGTGGTACTATTGAGGTCTTTAAGATTGCTGATTCTTCAGAGAGATTACTTTATATTTATTTAACAAGCTATATTACTTAGAAAATATACACACAGTTTTGGAGTAAATTCCACACTGTTGTCTTAAAGCTTATTGGTCTTCCCCCTCCCCCAACCACCTTCCCCTTTTATTGAAAAGTAAGAAATGTCGCTTTTTAATTTTAAATGTGACTATGGGTTTCCAGTGGTGTGTATGAGTAATTGCTTATTTTGGAATTTTGCAGCTCGGATTTAATGAGCATTTCTATTTGAAACATATGATTGCGTGTAATGTTGGATTTATTGTGCTTTTAATCCAATAATTTGAACAATGTTTCTTTTTTAGTGGCAGGATTGTAATACCTACATTTTCCAGACAGCCATTTCTTATCGGTTGACTATCCAGAATTGCTATATAAATGGCAGACATTAAATAAACCCTTTGAAAATAGCGTAATGATTTAAAAATAATAATAATAATAATGTAACCATGGCACCAAACACTTGATGAAAGTTCTTTCTTAGAAATAAGCAGGACAAATGCACAAGATTCAAGGCAGCTTATTGTTCAGTTGACTGAAAGCACTAGCCTTCCTGCACCATGTAACAAACCGAGTGTAGGAGGATGTAGTGGCATGAATTAGCGGCTGGTTGTAGGCCCTCACAAGATGAGGCACACAGGTTGCTGGTAAAAGTCAAACCACTTTATTTATGTAGGAAAATAGCCAATTGTGTTTCTTTCACGTACTTGGCACTTATGGTCTTGAAACACAGTCACAGCCTCAGCAGCCTGTCCCTGACATTGCTTCATGGTTTATGCTTCTCAAACATAATCACAGTTCCAATAGCCTGTCCCTGAAATGGCTTTACAATTCCAACAACTAAGGGATAATTGGCCTATCTTGACCGGCTTCAATTACCGTATTTTCTCGCATATAACGTGCGCGTTATACGTGGTTTTTACAAACTGCGCATACCCTTGCGCATTATACGCATGAGCGCGTTGTACAAAATTTTTTTTTCATAGTTCCCCCACCCCGACACCCGATTCATCACCCACCCCGAAGGAGCACTTGCACTCCCACCCCGAAGGACTGCTCGCACCCCCACCCGAAGAACCGCTCGCACCCCCACAGCCTCCCCCCCTCCCCCATGGAGAAACTGTCTACCTTGTTTCCGGATGCCAGCCCAGCTGCTTCCTCTGCTGGCGGTCCTGCCCCTTCTCAGAGCTCTGTGCTGCGCTGCTTCTTCTTCAGGCGGTCCCGCCCTTTCTCTGATGTCAGAGAAAGGGCATGACCACTGGAAGAAAAAGCAGCGCAGCAGGGCTCAGAGAAGGGGCGGGACCGCTGGCAGAGGAAACAGCTGAGCTCGCTGGCATCCGGAAACAAGGTAGACAGCTTCTCCATGGGGGAGGGGGGTGAGGCTGTGGGGGTGCGAGCGGTTCTTCGGGTGGGGGTGCGAGCAGTCCTTCGGGGTGGGAGTGCAAGTGCTCCTTCGGGGTGGGGGTGCAAGCGGTCCTCCAGGGTGGGGGTGCGGGTGCGTGCGAGCGGTCCTTCGGGGTGAGGGTGCGAGCGGTCCTGTGGGGGGGTGAATCGGGGGGGGCATCAGGCTTTCAGGGTAGGGACAGGACTTCAAGGAGGAAAGGAGAGTCGGGGCGGGCGAAAACAGAGTCGGGGTCTCCAGAGGAGAATCGGGGCTGGCGAAAGGAGAGTCGGGCAGCATGCGCGGTATACGGGTGTGCACGGTATATAAAAATTTATGTACATAAATATGTGTTTTTTGCGTGCTATACCCGTGTGCGCGTTTTACACGGGTGCGCGTTATCTATGTGAAAATACGGTACCTCTCATACAGTCCATGGAGACATTGATTTATGAGTTTCTTTACAAGGTGCAAGCCTCTAAGCTAGGGCCACCTATTTTTCTTCCCTGGAGCTCCAGCCAAGCTAGAACACCCTGAGGGGGGATCCTCACTTGAGACCTTCCTGTTCTGTTCCACTCTAGAGCTTTTATCCTCCATTCTGCTTGAGTTCCACTCTTCTGAACCCATTCCGTGTTTTAAAGCAGCTCAGTTTCAAAATCAGTGAGGGAGTATCCTTAATGAAATCCTGCCTTACATGTCCTACTCCCTCACAGAGGAGTTGAAGATAAATCAAGGATCTGAATATATGGTTGAAGGATTATGAATTGGAGGGGGGGGCAGTAGCAGTTGAGTGAATGAGTGGATGCTGGCAGAGTGATCTGAGTGAGTCAGTGAGTGGATGAGATTCATGAGACACAGATTGGCTTAATGTCTGCATGAGGGTTGTATGTGTTAGGGTTACTTCATGGGTGAATGAAGTTGCTATGAGTGGTAGAAAGAGTTGGAGAAGTGAGTGGATGGAGTGAATTAGTAATGGAGAGTCCAAATGAGTGAGTAGATGAGGGTTATAAGTGTTGGGAATGTTGAGTAAGTGGATGGGAGTTGAGTTTCAAGTAGAGGCTGAGCTGAGTGAGCAGATGAAGAGGTGGGGTGAATGCATGGGGATAAGCAGATGGGAGTTGGTGGTTTGTGTGAATATATAAGGGGCAAATCACAAATATGAAAGCTAAGGCAATCCTAGGAATTAATGAGACTCATTGTCAAAACAAAAAGTATATAGAAAATATGAGAATGGTGGAGGTAGTTTGAGTGCTATGGGAGGTATGGAGGGGGTCAGCTCTATCCCTCCCTTCATCTATTCCACTTCCTCTTATTCTGCAGGCTGTTTAGCTTCCTGTCTATCATATCTTCAGCTGTTCTATTTTCATATTTCCCGGTGTCTTCAAATCTTCAGCAGAAGGGGTCCAGGCTCACTGCCTACTGCAGAGTTCACATCATAGACAAGTGAGGCCTGATTCTCAATTTTCACCACAATGGCACTAAGGTGCAGCCAGGGGTAGCAACCTTTACTGGTTCTGTCTTTACTACTGTGGTCTTGGATTTATCAGGCAGTGGTGTACCTAGGGTATGTGACACTGATCATTTTTTAACAAACCCCCCCCCCCCCCACTTTGTACTTTAAAAAAAAAAAAAACAGTCCAGTTAGCACTTCTTAATACCCTTCCCCCCACACACACACATACACTTTGCACTTTAAAAAAAAAACCCAGTTAGTCCATGCCCATCATGTTCTCATCTTTCTCTCCTGGCCGGTCCAATGTCGCCTTTACCTTCCGTCAAGCTGTAAAAACTGCCAGCCTCGGCAGTGATTCAGCAACGTTGACCATGGCTCCCCTTCCTGCTTTCTATCTGCTGCAGTCCACCTGGGCGGAAACAGGAAGTTGCATCATTTTAGAAAGACCATTTTAGAAGACGGAAAGCAGGAAGGGGAGCCACGGGCAACGTCGCTAACTCCAGAGCAACTTGTGTCAGTTAGAGAAATGGGCGGAGAAATGGCAGATGCAGTTTAATGTGGAAAAGTGCAAAGTAATGCATTTAGGCAGAAAGAACAAGGAGCACGAGTATAGAATGTCAGGAGCAACTCTGGGTAAGAGTCAACAAGAAAAGGACCTGGGTGTGCTGATAGATAGGACCCTGAAACCGTCGGCACAATGCGCGGCGGCAGCAAAGAAAGCAAATAGAATGTTAGGCATGATAAAGAAGGGAATCACGAGTAGATCGGAAAGGGTTATAATGCCGCTTTATAGAGCAATGATCAGACCACACTTGGAATACTGTGTCCAACATTGGTCTCCCAACCTAAAGAAGGATATAAAACTGCTGGAGAGAGTGCAGAGATGAGCAACAAAGCTAGTAAAAGGTATGGAGAATCTGGAATACGAGGAACGACTTAAGAGACTGGGATTGTTCTCCCTTGAGAAAAGGAGACAGCGAGGGGATTTGATCGAAACTTTCAAAATACTGAAAGGAATTGACAAAATAGAGCAGGAAAAAAAATTATTTACAATGTCCACTGTGACACGGACAAGAGGACATGGACTGAAGCTAAGGGGGACAAGTCCAGGACAAATATCAAGAAGTTCAAGTTTCAAGTTTAATAGATTTTGATTTTTACGCAATATCATATATTTTCAATGCGTATTACATGTTTCCAATACATAAAAAGAGAGCAGGGCGGACAAAATAAAATAAGATAAGACATTACATACAAATCATTTTGTTCTATTACAAATTAGTACAAACTGGTACAAATGGGTAATGGGAAGAACTACAATTTATAAAAAAAAGAAACATGTAAGGTTTGAACACAAAGGATGGGATCATTTAAGAAGAAGTATAGAATGAATTGATTGAAGATGCTTTAATCATTTGTAATGAATTCAGTCAGAATATGAGGATATTGTTTAGATTAATTGAACAGTCTATATATTAACAGCCTTTTTTTTTTTAAAGAAAAAAAGGTTTTAAAAAGCGCTTACAGTTTCAATTTGATGACCTATCCGTTTAATTCATTGGGGGTCAAGATATTGTGTTTACTTGAATGTTCTATCTACATATTGAATGCATCTTTATAAAGAAAGCCTTTTTAAGGCACGCTTAAATTTGTCTAATGATGGTTCGCCGCGTAAGTTCTGCTTCACACAAAGAGTGGTTGACACCTGGAATGTTCTCCCAGAGGAGGTTATAGCGGAATCGACCATCCTAGGATTTAAAAGCAAACTAGATGCACATCTCCTTACGAGAGGCATAGAGGGATATGGGTTACTAAAAATTACGCCTCCGCATGTGCAGATCGATGGACTTGATAGACCAAAGGTCTGATCCGGAGATGGCGCTTCATATGTTCTTTTGTGTGGACAGATAGATGGACTTATCCTTAGCAGGTGTTAGCACCTGTGTTGAAATACACCTAAAAACTCATATCTCCTGAGCTGTAGCAGTTGGATTTTGGTTTTAATTAACTTTCTAAATTTGAGCTCAAGTTGAGTAATTCAGGTATTGTTAATTCACTGTCTCCAGAGCACTTCAGCTCTAAAGATGCATCTTAGGGAATGGAGGGTAAAGCAACTTGTACAATGTCACAGTGAAATGTGAACCATGCCTTCCCTGGTTCTTAGCTCACTGCTCTATCAACGGGGCTACTTCTGCACTGCTATATTCAGTCGGCATGGGCCCAGAGCAATGTGATAGTTTAAGACCGACCCATTACCAGTTAAAATGGGAATTTTGAGAAATGTTCAGTTCACTTCAAAGTGATGAGCCTGAACTTCCACCTTTTAAAAAGATAAAATTAAAGTCTCTAAAACGAAAGCAGATGGTGTTTTACGGAACATTTAATTTACAATAAAAGAAAAAAAGTTCCATTTCCCCAAATTACAACCAGTGAACTTATCGGAGGTTTCGTGACTGGCAGGGAAATATTGCCAACCATAAATGTAAGTCATTTCATGAAGAAAACCAGTTGCTGTTGTTTTAACACAGTAAAAATAATTTAACATGTTTTGAAGTACTGGCCACAAATGTCAGGAGGTTTTCCCCTCCCCTCCCCCTTCAGTGGACTCGTTAGGTCTTCTAGAAAAAATGACATGATAGAAGCAAAAGCCAATTTTCATCCATTTGGGGGTGGGGGGGGGGGATTTTTGTGCATACCTTTCTAACAGTGGAGGTTGGGTAGGTCTGCTTGTGACAGCCAAAATTCAAGTCACATCTCACTAGCTCCTGTGGATCCCGGGAAAGATGATGGAAGCGCTGATTAAAGACTGCATCTGGGAACACATCGAAAACACTGGGCAGCTAAAGCCGAGCCAGCATGGCTTCTGCAAGGGCAGGTCATGCCTCACTAACTTATTATACTTCTTTGAGGGGGTGAACAGCCAGGTGGATAAAGGGGAATCTATAGACATCATTTACCTTGACTTCCAAAAAGCCTTCGACAAGGTTCCACATGAAAGACTGCTAAGGAAGCTATGGAATCACGGGGTGCAAGGGGAGGTCCACCGATGGATCAAAAACTGGCTGGCGGACAGGAAACAGAGGTTTGAAATAAAGGGCCATTACTCAGACTGGCAATGGGTCACGAGTGGAGTTCCGCAGGGGTCGGTGCTGGGACCGCTCCTGTTCAATATATTTATTAACTACCTGGAAGCAGGAACAAAATGTGAGGTTATTAAATTTGCGGATGACACCAAATTATACAGCAGGGTTGAAAGCAAGGAGGACTGCAAAAATCTCCAAAAAGATCTGACAGCACTGGAAGAGTGGGCCAAAAAGTGGCAAATGAGCTTCAACATAGGGAAATGCAAGGTCATGCATGTAGGGAAAAAGATCGCTCCTGCCCCGAAAACTCGCTAGACCACCAAATATGTGAGCCTTCGGGACAGCTAGGGAAATCCAAAGTACCATTTTTATTTATTTTATTTTAATGTATCTTTAATCTATCTTCATTGTAAACCGCTTTGAACCTCACGGTATAGCGGTATATAAAAAATAAATAAATAAATAAGGCTTAAGGGGGGCTTACAGGGCTTAAAATAGCCCGAAAAATTAAAATGTTTTTTTTTGTTTTTAAATCGCGAATAACCGAATCCACGGATTCGGAGGGGGAAGTGTATAATCCAACATAAAAACCACCGATATAAAACAAAATGAGAAAGCCGCGATGGGACCTGTGCTGCCTACGATGCGGTTTGTTATAAGGTACTGTATTTCAGTCTTGCAGTCGAGGTTCGAATGGGTGGGAGAGATCAAAGGGTCAGCAGGGAGGGGGGTGGGTGGCGGCAGGGGGTAAAGGAGGGATTAATTTTCCACAGGGGGATGGGAGGAAGGGAGGGATATAATCTGCAAGGGTTCTGCTGCACACGGGATGGGAAGGAGGGAGGTATATAAGCTGCAAGGGTTCTGCTGCACAGGGAGATGCGAGGGAGGGGGGAGGGATAGAAAGATACTGCACAAGGGGATGGATGAGAGGGGAGGAAAGTTGCTGCACATGTGGAGGAAAGAAAGGAAATAGGAAGAATTGGGGTGGAAGAGAGAGATGAAAAATACATGAAAAAAAAAGACCTCCTCGAAAATAAGACCAAGTACCTTTTTTGGATCCAAAATTAATATGACAGTTTCTTCTTTTCGGGGAAACACAGTATTTAACAAATATATTCATTCATCGAAATTATTCTTTATTACCACAACATTTTCATATTATACAAAAATAATTATGTATACATACTCTACATATAAAACCAATAAAATCTCACACTCCCGTAGAACCTTCTCCCCTCACCACTTTCATCAGAAAATATCAATGTTTGTTCTGAATATCAGCTGAAAGGCCAAGATCCTTGTTTCCAAAGTTACTTCTCTCCAAATCTTTTGGCAATCATGCTTCAACACATTTCACTCCAAATGGTCAGTAACTGTTAGTTTAAATTTTAAACAGTCCAGCCCAGTATAATAAGGACAAGTTGTTGTAATAAAGAATAATTTTGATGAATGATTATATTTGTTAAATAGCTTCTTTGTAATAAAATGTATTGATTTAATTGAGGCTATGTTTCTAATATTTTTGTCCCCTAATTGTGTGATTTGGTTTACCAATGCATATTGATTAGGGATATCTTGAAAACCCCACTGGCTGGGGGTCCTCCTGGACAGGTTTAATAACCACTGCTTTATTCTATAAACTATACCTATTCTAAGCACCGTTTATAGAATAGTATGCCCGATTTTATTTTTTTTTTTGTACAGCGCTGGGTTTTTTTAGGCACTCTGGTCAATATTCTATAAATGGTGCCTTAATTTAGGTGCTGGTAAATTAAGTGAAAAAAGCCGTTTAAAAGATGTTTTTAATGATTTTCAAGGCGCCTAAAATAACAGCACCATAATTGCGTCTATGTAAGCGTTTTATGGCGCCTAATGCCACTGAAGATGTGGCTAATGCCGGAAGTGGCATTAGGTGCCATAAAACACCTACATAGGCGCAATTCATGTCAAAGGTAGATGCCGGAAATGTAGGCCTTGTAAACCCTACCTTTGCTGGAGGGGTGATTCCCTAAATGGTACTGTAACGTGACTGACATGCGATCAGCGGCCACCGACAATGGTTCTGTTTAGAGAATCTGGACCTAAATAAAGAAGTCAGTCCTATATGTAGGTATATTTTCTGCATGTGTGTAAGATTCTGTACAGAAAAGGTACCTGCTTATTCTCTTATGTTAGGTACACTGTTAGAATTACGCTCATAAGAACATAAGAATAGCCTTACTGGGTCAGACCCATTCTCATAGTGGCCAATCCATGTCACTAGGAAGTGGCCAAAATCCAAAGAGTGGCAGCATTCTGTGCTACCTCATGATTTAGAAGGAGATGGAGGTAGGGCACCACTATAGAAATAAACTTTTATTTTTGATGCCCTGCAGATCCACTCCGAAAGCAAGGTCTGAAAGGATTCAGGAGTTGATCAGCGAAGCAGTACTAGAAGCATAGTTGATCTAAGGGAGAAACCAAACAAATATACACCTACAGTTTTGGGGACAGTATACCTTTTGCTCCTTTTCAAATGTCACTCATAGAACCATTGAAACATGACAGCAGGTAAAGGCCAAATGGCCCATCTAGTCTGCCCATCCGCAGTAACCATTATCTCTTTCTCTCTCCGAGAGATCCCACGTGCCTATCCCAGGCCCTCTTGAATTCTGACACAGTCTCTGTCTCTACTACCTCTTTCAGGATACTGTGCCATGCATATACCACCCTTTCTGTAAAAAAGTATTTCCTTAGATTACTCCGGAGCCTATCACCTCTTAACTTCATCCTATGCCCTCTCATTTCAGAGTTTCCTTTCAAATGAAAGAGACTTGACTCATGCGCATTTATATTAAGTAGGTGTTTAAACGTCTCTATTATATCTCTCCTCTCCTGCATTTTCCTGACATCTCTTCCTGCTGCTACCATGCTATTTCTTTGGGCTGATGTAGCATAATGAACCCACTTTATCCATCCTCACTATCTCCCATGGGATCTATAGGAGGTATGATTGTGTTATTTTTGTGATGAAGAGAAATGATGTTCCTCTCCATTCCTCTCTCAGTTTCAGGAGGGACTATAGATCCTCTCTGTTACAGAGCTGTCAAAAATCAATACATTTTAAGAGATTTTTCTGACCATGGCATCACATGGTTTATGGTTTATTTGTATTTACGTAGCTGCGTTTACTGGAAGCACAAGTCAAAGCACCGTACAACTATTTAAAAGTTTAGAAAAGAGCTATAATTTTCAAATAAGACAGTTTCAATCATTTAGACACTCAAAACAGAAAAAAATGAATTTGCAGAAGATATTCTGCTGGAGTGCAAGCACTACTCATAATGACCAGATCATAACTTTTGTAACCCGTTCTGGACTCCTTTGGAAGGACGGGCTAAATAAATGACTAAATTAATAATATTAAGTTAATAACTTAAATATTACCCAAAGGCACATAAGCCACAATTCCCTCCTGCTCCCATGTCTCTCTAGTAAATTCACTAATTTATCCTGGGGATTGTAGAGCTGGAGAAGGTATAAATACCAGCTGCTCCTCACCATTGACCCAGCTCAGCTAGCAATTTTGACTAAAGTTCAACATTTTTCAAACCTTTTTCAGTAGTTTTCTGTCTTCCATCTTTGCTTATTCTTGGTCTTCTCTTATGCTTTCTTTCTGTTTTTATATTCCTTCTCTTTTATGAATTCTTTTCCAGTCTTCCTCTCATATCTCTTTCCTCCATGTGTGTATTTGTTTTTCCATAGCCCACCTGTCTACTCTTATCTTATCTCACTTCCTTCTAGTCTCACCCCACCCCCTACCCCTATGCCACTATTTCTTCTCTCCCTCATTATGTCTCCTCATCTTTTTCTCAGACCCTCTTTTCCTAATCCCATCTCTTAAGAACATAAAAACAAAGTAATTGCTATAAGGGGACAGATCAAAGGTCCATCAAGCCAGTATCCTGTTTCCAACAGTGGCCAACTCAGTCCCTGAGTACCTAGCAAGATCCCAGGAAGCAAAACAGATTTTATGCTGCTTATTCCAGTAATAAGCAGTGAATTTCCCCATGATATCTCAATAATAGCCTATGAACTTCTCTTTTAGGAAATTATCCAAACCTTTTTTAAACCCTGCTAAACTTACTAATTTCACCACATTCTCTGGCAATGAATTCTAGAGTTTAATTACACATTGTGTAAATAAATATTTTCTCTGGTTTGTTTTAAATCTTCTACTTAGTAGCTTCATTGCATACCCCCCAGTCCTAGTATTTTTGGATAGAGTAAACAAGTGATTCACATCTACCCTTTCCACTCCTCTAGACCTCTATCATATCACCCCTGAGCCATCTCTTCCCCATGCGTAAGAGCCCTAGCTGCTTTAGCCTATCCTCATGGGGCAGTCATCCCATCCCTTTTATTATTTTTGTTGCCATTCTCTGTACCTTTTCTAGTTCTGCTATATCTTTTCTGAGATACTGCGACCAGAATTGCATACAGTATTTGAGGTGTGGCCATACCATAGAGCGATACAAGGGCATTATAACATTTTCATCTTTGTTTTCTGATAATTCCTAATATTCTATTTGCTTTCTTAACCGCCACTTCCAGCCTCCCAAGGTCCTCTTGCAATTTTTCACAGTCCTCTTGAGATTTAACATTGAACAACTTTGTGTCATCAGCAAATTTAATAACAGTCACTAAATTAATAGAAAAGTACAAAGGAACTAAAGTACTTGCTATGACAATGCTGCACCTTTTTGAGGGAGTGGGGTGGGGGGTGTTAAGTGATCTGCAATAGTTAATTTGTACACTGATTAGCTGGATTATCCCCTTATTTCCTATTTGATTTGCACATCCAGGGTGGGTGGGAGGGAGGGGGGTATTATATTTTCTTGTATTCATTGGCCAAATGAAAGTGCTGTTTATGGTTTTTACTGTATGTATCCACTTTGTTTTTGTTCTTGAATTGGGGGGGGGAGGGGGGAAATGTTTTGTAGCATTTCTTTGATCAATTGTAAGTGCTGTCTTGAAGTCAATTGTATGTATATTTTAATGCACTGTTTTTGAATGGAAAATTAATAAAGAGTTAAAAAATATTTGTACAGAAACTGGCAAATTTAGTAAAATAGAGTAAAAAATAAGTGTGTTTCGAACCAGCCTACATGAGTCTGAAAGGGGTTCTTGGAAGAATGGAACGGCTTCTATAGTGGTATCTGGGCAGTTCTTGGACTGGGCCATAGCATTTTCCCCAGAATTGGTTTTAGAGGCCCGGATTCTCTAAATGGCGCCGTTGTCAGCGGCCACCTTGAATGTGGCTGCTGATTGCATGTCAATCACGTGATAACGCCTTTTAAAGAATCGCTCCTCTGGCAAAGGTAGGCACTGGAAATGTAGACCAGGGTTTTCGAGGTCTACGTTTCTGGCACCTACCTTTGATGTGAATTGAGCCTCCAGAGGCAGCTACTGGCGTCTAATGATACTTCCAGCGTTAGCCACACTTACAGTGGTGTTAGATGCCAGTAGGTAGCTCCGGAGGTGCGATTCTGGTGCCGTTCTTTTTAGGCAGTGGTGTAGTAAAGGGAGGCAAGGGAGGCAGTCCACCCCAGGCGTCATGTTGGTGGGGGCACAAGCACCTGTCCTCCTTTCTGCCCCCTCTGCATCTTCCCACTCCTCCCCTCACCACATGCGCTCCCCCTTTCCCTTCCACGTACCCCTAGTTGTTTGCCACCGTGAGCAACAACTTCAACGTTTTCCTTGTGACCGCGTCAGCTCTCTCAATGACATAACTTCCAGGTGCCGCACACAGGAAGTGACATCAGAGGAAGAGCCACTGGGGTTATGAGGAGGACGTTGAAGTGGTTACTCACAGCAGTGAACAACTAGAGGTACGGGGGAAGGGAAGAGGGCGCATGAACGGAAGGGGGGGATTGGGGAAGGAGTAGGGGGCAAAGATGAAAGTGGGGAAGGGCGTCTCTCACCCTCTCTATGTCACTGCCGGTAGGGCATTGGTAGGGTGCCTCCTGGTGTCTAAGTTAAGGTGCCGTTTATAGAATATGGGCCAAAGTGCCTTAATGAGATAAAAGTTAAAGATTTGTTAGGAAACCCCTTTACCTTTCTGCATTGGCGCAGAACAGGGGCTAGGATGTAATGTGGTGATTTATTTTTTTTTCACTAATTCTCCTCAAAATGTTTATTGGTCATTTTAGCAACAGTGACCAGGGGAGAGGAACTAGGGGGGAAGGGGGGCGGTCAAGAAGGGCTTCTTGAAGCTGCTGTTGTTAAATGTCCCTCTCGCCCCAGGGGCTTTTGAGTCCTCTCCCTACCTCACATGGCAAGTGAAAAACCTGAACTGGTCCCTTCACATGGGCTTGCACAGTACTGCCACTAAGCCAGCAGACTGGCTCCCAGAAGAATTCCTTTTAAACTCTGCTGAGGCAGTCTTCGATTTTAACAATGTCATTTGTAAAACTTTTATGATGTGCACTGGGGCCAATAGAATCTTTCATTATATAATAGCATTGGTTGAAACGAACATAAAGTCAAAGGGGAGGAAAATAGACATTTTATAGGCATGTATTAGGTAATAAAAAAAAAACCTTCTCAGAGAACCTCTTTAAAGGCATTTTTTAATTTTTAATTTTAGTTTTATATGAAAAGAAACCTACTAATGAAAGTAATTTCATTTTTTATAGTTTCCAGCTGCATATGAAAAAGTGCTTGATCATCAGCAGTCTGTGCAGGGGTTAGCTTTGCCTTTTAAAATTGATATTCTTCCAGTAGGACTGGTAGATTTGGGAACAATCATTTAGGGCCTCTTTTATTAAGCCCGATAGCGCAGACCAGCACAGTAAATGCACCGAAGCCCATAGGAATTTAAAGGGCTTTGATGCATTTGCAGAACGGCACTCGCTAGCATGGCGTATTAAAAGAGGCCCTTAGTGTCACAGCTTTCAAGTCACTTGAATGTTAAAACTAACTTTTTGGCCTTTTGTTTTGTTTTAAATGTAAGATTAGGACCTCTTTATATAAGTGTCCCTGCATATTGAGACTGGCTTCTCAGAATATAGATTTGCCAAGAAATTTTCTGAAAAAAAGTAAGGCTTTTGCCTTTACAAAAAAAAAAAAAAAGAATTACAAATTATTTTAACATTTAAAAGAGAAATTTTGATAGGGAAAGTGGAAAAATAGCACAATTTACCCTTGCTCTTGCTGTTTTTGTGAAAGAGGTGAAACATGTCATTCTTCTGCCTTTGGCATGGAAATGTTCTCATCAGTTTATGATGAATGGTTTTGTAAAAATTGTGGTCTAGCAGAAGAACATAATATAACATCAATCCCAACAGCCTGATTCCAATAGAAGCCAATCCGGTTTTAGTTAGTTGAGTTTTTACTATATCTCCTTTCATATTATATAAAGTACAAGGGTCAACTGAAAGGTTTCTGGCCTAATCAAGAAAACCAAAACTCAGCGAGCCAAAAGAATTCAGAGGAGGTTAAAAAAGAATATCGCTCTAGAAAAACCTGCTCCAAGTCTCCTAATCAACACAAAAAAGCGCTTATATAAAACTATTTCAAAAAACAATATAAATATATTGAAATGCTTATTTGCATAGGGTGGTCAAATCAGCTGGCATTATTGAATTGCTAATCACTCATACAAGCCACAAGTAGTGAGAGTTTTGGATAAGCAGGAGAAGCGGGTTGTGCACCTGAGTTTGCCCCTGATCAAGGACATGAAACGGGCAATCAGTTTTGGCATCCCATTTACAGGAAGGATAAACGGTTCCTATCATGCTTTTAAAGATAAGCATTACTTTCTCTTTTACTTGATTTAGGATTTTAAGAGCACCAAATGGGTGTTTTAGTGTGATATACTGTATATATTTGAAGTTTCCCCACAGAAAAGCGTTTTTGATATAGTTAAAATGTATTAAGTAATGTTTCTATTCTATTTCTCCAACCTTTTGTTCTTCCCTTTAAGTTTTCTCTTTTTCTATCAATTGTAATTTCCAATCCCTTCTTCCCTTTTGTTCCTATTCGTCTGTGTCTGTAAATCATTTTTTGATTTTTTTCCCCCCACCCTGGTCTGTTTTAGCCTAAATTATTTTTTAATTGGTATAATATTAAGGTATTTTGTACACCGCCCAGAAGGTTCAAGTGGGCGGTATAGTAAATTTGAAATAAACTTGAAACTTATTTGCAGGGTGGAGAGGAGTGTGTGGCGCAGTGGTTGGATCTACACCCTCAGCACCTTGGGGTTGTGGGCTCAAACCCCGCGCTGCTCCTTGTGACCCTGGGCAAGTCACTTAATCCTCCATAGCCCCAGGTACGTTAGATAGATTGTGAGCCCACCGGGACAGAGAGGGAAAATGCTTGAGTACCTGATTGTAAAAAAAACGCTTAGATAACCTTGATAGGCGGTATATAAAATCCTAATAAACTTGAAACTTAATAATAATATGAGAGGTAAAACCTAAGGTGCACAATTCTGTGGAAAAACCCTGGTGGATTCTTACAATTTTTTCATGAATCTCCCCATAACTCATTTGACCACCCTATGTAAATAAGCATTTCAATTTATATTTATTGGTTTTATATAAGCACTTTTTTGTATTGATTAGGAGATTTGGAGCAGGTTTTCCTAATCAAGAAAACAACATGCTTAAACGACACCTCTTTTGCCTGATGAAATATAGGTTATGAGATTCAATGAACAAAGAAAACTAGAGATTGCTGACAGGAAGGTGCTGGTCACCGATGTTTTATTCTCTGGTATTTTGTCTGTTTTGCATTTATAGATGTCATTTTGTATTTTTGTATGTAGTTTGTAACCCGCCCTGGATAAGGGCGGGATATAAATAAATAAACAAACAAACATTTTTGCGGGAAAAATGAAATTTATTTTTCAACATAAACTTCTAACTCAATACATTTGTTCCAATATTTTTCCAGACTTTTCATTCCTTCTGTAAAATACAAAACATCTAAACTGGAAAAAAAAAAAGAAGAAGCTATTTACAGCATCTGTGACCACAGAATCAAAAGAAAATTTCTTCCCAGACAGCCATTTTTCAGAAAGACATCACACAAGGCCAAATCCAGAGAGTATGGTGGATGGGAAATTAATTTGAACCGCAATTCATGCAATTTCACTATTGCGATTGTTGATGTGTGAGCCGGTGCATTGTCCTGGTGGTAGAGAACTTTCTTCTTGGCCAAATGTGGACATTTCATCTTGATTTTGGCACTTAGACATTGTAATAAGTCAGAATAGTATTCATTATTAATGGTTTTTCCCCTTTTCCAGTTAGTCAACAAAAATTATCCCATGGAAATTCCAAAAGACAGTCATCATCACCTGCCCAGCTGATGGAGTCATTTTTGCTTTCTTTGGAGTTGGCTCATCTCTTGTAGTCCATTGTTTGGTCTCAGGAATATAGTGATAAGTCCATCTTATCCATAGTCAGAAAATGTTGCAAAAAGTTGTTCTCATTGCACTTAAAATGCTCAAGACATGTTTTTGAAATGTTCAATTGAACTAGTTTTTGGTTAACGGTTAGCAAACGCGGCACTCATCATGTGCCCAACTTTTTCATGTCTAAATATTCATGTAGGATGGTATGTACAGGTCTGATGAAATGCCAGCAGCCTATGCTATTTCATTTAGGATCAATTGGCAATCGCCTCTTCCTCTGTTGTCACTTCTAGGCGCAGGCCCAGGAAGTGATGTCAAAGGAAGACCCAATGCTAGTGCGACAGCAGGTTGGAGGTTGCTGCTTGTGCCTGGAACGTTACAGAGGTATTGGGGAAAGGAAGTGGTGCACACACAAACAGCAATAGAGGGGGGTGGGGAACGAGCAAGGGGGGGGGCAGAGAGGAGGACAGGTGCCTGCGTCCTCACCAAGATGGTGTCCAGGGTGGATTGCTCCCACCACCCTTACTGTGCCACTGCTTGTCCGGCCATGTATAAAGTCAACAGCCCATGAATGCACCATTGAAAATGAAGAAGATGCATCACTATACACTGTGTCTAACTCAGATTTAATTTCTGTAGGTGACTTTCCCTTCAAATGAAGGAATTTTATCATGGTGTGGTACTCAATTTTGTCCTTGCTGCTCCTTGTGACCCTGGGCAAGTCACTTAATCCCCTCATTGCCCCAGGTACACTAGATAGAGTTTGAGCCCACCGGGACAGATAGGGAAATATGATAAAGTACCTGAATGTAAAACCACTTAGGATATAAGTGGTATATAAATATTAAAAGAAAAAGAAAAAAAGAAAAGAATAAACAGTTCACTTTAAAAGGCTGACACAACAAAACTAGATATTAGACTAATTTGTCCATGCCATCTGTCAGACAGCTATAGAATTGTGATGCTAATCTTGCTCTTTCTTGGTCAGGGTAGAAGTCTTTCAATTGACCCTCGTAGTTTATAATAAAATAAAACCTACAACTAATATTGCAAATTAGCCAGCATGTGGCTATTCTAACCTCAAAATATTATTGTGATCCAGTTCCAAGATGAAAGTAACAATCAAAGTCAATCTCTGTGTTACTATCTTAAGTGAGGATTCAAGAGAACCAGTTAGATCTGCTAATGGATCAGTTCTTCCCAAAGTCTCAATGCCTCCAGTAGATCTCATAGGAACATACATACAGTTGGAAGTAGAGCTTCTTCTGTAATTTTGAGAATTTCCTTAAAATAATATCTCATTAAGTCCACTGAAGATAACAAAGGGAACTTGGGAATATTCCCTCCACGTGTCGTTCACCATAACAGATGATCAATATAGTATCACTATGTGGAGAAAACTGCCAAAGGAAAACTCCCAGCCAGCACTGAGGAGGAAAGAGACTGTACTGAACTCCTACCTTGCTGTTCGTACTCCATCAAATTCCTTCCAGGTTGGAAAGGTGCTATGCAGTTCTTGGGGCTCAGGGAATCCCAATTTCCTCTGCCACTGCTAGCCTGAGCTGGCGGCATTTGAGCAGAGGAGGTAGATGGTGTAGAACCAGCTGCCAAAAGAAAGTTCTCCACCATTGTTTGCATCATTGGATGTATCTGGCTAGATGTCGGGAGACATGCCTTCACCGTTCCTTTCTTCTTGCCCATAATTGTAGGCAGGAGACATCCAATGGGCCCGAACAATGAGAACTCAAAAGAGACGGTTGGTATGTGCTCTTCAGTTAAGTGCCATCTTGGACTACCTTTTCTAATTCCGCTATATCTTTTTTTCTTTGTTTTCCATTACTTTTCTGATAATTCCTAACATTTCATTTGCCTTCTTAGCCAATGCCACACACTGAGCTGAGGGTTTCAATGATGACACCTAGATCCTTTTCCTGGGTGGTGACTCCAAAAGTAGAACCCTGCATCACGTAGCTATAGTTCGGGTTCCTCTTTCCCACATGCATCACTTTGCACTTGCTCACATTAAATGTCATCTGCCATTTTGATGTCCAGTCTCATAAGGTCCTATTGCAATTTTTCACAATCCTCATGTGATTTAACGACTTTGTGTCATAAGCACATTTAATTATCTCACTAGTTATTCAATTCTCTAGATCATTTTTAGAATTGTTTTCATCTCTATCAATGAATGAACAAGCCTAGAATTAGAATTCATCTTTAATGACAACTTATGATACCTTAGCTCTGCTTACCAAGAAGGAGAGATGTTTGATAGCAACTTATTATTATTAAAACATCAGTTCCACCACTGGGAACGTAAATGATAGAAAACATAAAGCCCTTAGCATTTGACTATGTTCAAAACTCATTTACTCTCTTATAAAAGGACATTAATGGAAGAAAAAAAATCTTGTCTACACAAACCAAAAAGGCTCCTCATTCAGGGATAGGTATTTCCCTAAAGCATTACTGCTAATTTATTGTCTCAAATTTTCTCTAATAAAGTTCATAATTTACAATTGGCTTTTCAGACATCATCAAATGCCCTTAGTTTTGCTTCAGAGACTGAAAGATGGAAATTCCCTATCTCAATTTGACACAGTATATAAAATCTGATGTTACTTTATGTTAGTATGTTTTTAAAGTTTGCATTACCATCCAATAGTTTTATTCAAAGTTGCTACATACTTTCAGTTCACAACTACACCTCATTACTCAATGGCATCCAAGTTTATAAAAAATGTGTGAAGATGCCCTACTCCCATTTAGGGGAGGGAATTCATTAAAGTGTGCTTCTGTAAAAATGGGTATTTTTGCACAAGTTCTCATTGGATAAAATGGGACTCTGTATTAAAATAGCACGACTTATGGTAAAATAACCCATCTTAACAGTAGCACACATTGATGTATTTCCCTCATAATTTTCTAAATGGTTTATAGCAGTCTTAAATATGGAATAATGCCTGTAGAATGGAAGTATCTTACTATTTGCCTTCCTTTATTTCAAATTATTTTCCAGTAGCTAATCCCCCTCAGGTATCTAAAATAGCCAGACATCTAGTGACTGAAGAATGAAATTACTTTCTAGGGGAAAAAAACAACAACACAATTTTACATCCCAATCAATCAGGCTGTAATAAATGACACAGCACTGAGACAGCTTTACTTTCTTTGTTTACGTATATACAGTCTTTATATTGATCAAGATATTATTGTTGTCAGATTTATCTTTCAGATTTCAGATCAGATTTCATTTAGTGGACCATCAATTAATGATGCATTGACTTCAATCAATTGGTATTTCCAAGTCTTACTTGGCAGATCAGATGTCTACAGTTCTGTACAATAACTCTTATTCTGATCCATTTACTTTCACAAGCAGTATGCCTTGAGGCTTGGTATTGGTGCTTATAATGTTTAATATATTCATGGCATTTGGTCTCTTGAACGACAGCCTTTGCTTATGCTGCTGACTTTCACATTTTGGCAAACTTTGACCTTTGTAATGCTCAAAAGATTGCCTCTATTAATGCTAAGCTTACTAGGATTGCAAACTGACTTTCTTATCACAAGATGAAATTAAAACATGAAAAAACTAGAGGCATAATATTTAAGAGGAGAAAATCCTGCAGTCCTATCTCGTTTATGTTTATGGCAGGTTCTCCAATTGCCTGGATATCATTATTAAAAATTGTGGGAGTAGTGTTTGATGATAAGCTATCTTATAAACTGCATATACTGTATGTAAATAAGAAATGCTTCTCTTAAGCTGCATATGATTTGCTGCTAGCAAGGCACTATAAGCAGCACTGATTACTGCAATTCTTTGCTTGAAGGGCTTTGGTCAGAGTCTTCAATAAAGGATATAAATACCAACTTACATTAAATGTAGATTTTATCTTTGCTTTACGTATTACTTCTGCCAGAAGTAGTATGGTCAAATGTGACTTCCTGGATAATACTTTTTTCTTTCTGTAATACTTCAGTAAACTGATCAAATTCAGAAAGGGAAATATTTTGATTTGCACTATTTCTGAAGTGATGATCCACTGCATAAGGAAAGAGATGTTGAGGAATTGCATAACCGAGTAGGCATGTGACTCAATCATAGAAACATAGAAACATAGAAACATAGAAATTGACGGCAGAAAAGGGCTATAGCCCATCGAGTCTGCCCATACCAATGACCCACTCCCTGATTCTTACTCTCCTAGAGATCCCACATGAATATCCCATTTTCTCTTGAAATCTAACACACTGCTGGCCTCAATCACCCTCTGAGGCAGCTCGTTCCAATGATCTACCACCCTTTCAGTGAAGAAGTACTTCCTCGCATCACCCTGAAATTTCCCTCCCCTGATTTTCAGCGAGTGTCCTCTGGTTACTGAGGGCCCTGTAAGACTGAAGATATCATCTTTCACCTCTATACGCCCAGTAATATACTTAAAGGTCTCAATCATGTCCCCTCTCTCTCTTCGCTCCTCCAGTGAGTACATCCGCAGTTTTTTTAACCTTTCTTCATACGTGAGTTCCCTGAGCCCCAAAACCATCCTGGTAGCCATTCGCTGAACCGACTCAATTCTCAACACATCTTTTCGGTAGTGTGGTCTCCAGAATTGAACACAATACTCGAGATGAGGTCTCACCATGGATCTGTACAGCGGCATTATGACTTCAGGTTTTCTGCTGACAAAACCCCTACGGATACAGCCCATCATTTGTCTTGCCTTGGACGATGCCTTCTCTACTTGCGCAAATCAGACTGCAGTTCTTTGCTAGAAGGGCTTTGGTCAATTGATTTACAACATCTCAAAATTCTTCAAAATACATCTGTTAATCCCTTTTTTTTTTTTTTTTGCAACTTTAATATGTTTTATTTACTCCACTACTAAAAGAAGAAAACTGGCTTCTGTGTTTCTCATAGAATAATACTTAAAATATTAATACCAGAATATAAAATCTCATTCTCATTTTCTTATACCCTATTTATCAAAAATTTGAGCTCCTTCTATAGAGTTTTTTGATAGTCCCATCTTTCAGCCATATACACCTAGATAATGATTCATCATTTATTTTTGAAGTAGTAAGTCTCTCCCTCTGGAACAATTTACCAAAGTGGTCTCTGACCTTTTCCATGTAAAGGGCTGAAAAGTGGATATGAGAAAGCTCCGGGTGGCCACCAAAAGATTTTTGCTTGCAAATGTAATTTTAAATACTAATTTTAATTCTACAAGCATACTTCCATTCAACAGTTCAACATCATCCAGGCAAGTGCAAGTGATGAGGATGCATACACAGTGGTGTAGTAAGGGTAGGAGGTACCTGGGGCAGTGGCACCTCCAAGACCTCCTTTCCATGTCCCTGCTCTTTCCATGCCCCCCTGCTCCTTCTCACCCCCTACTCTACGCTTGCACTCTCCCTTCCCCCGTACCTCTAAATCTTTGCCAGCGCAAATGACTTCTCCAGCCTGATCCTCAAGCAAGCGTTGGATTTCCCTCTGATGTCACTTCCTGGCCCTGTGACCCGGAAGTGATTCAGAGGGGAACCAGGATGGCACAGGCAGGAGAAGTTGCTCATTCTAGCAAAGATCTACAGAGGTACAGAGTGGGGGGAGGGATGGTGTAAGCATGGCATGGTGTGGTGGGGCGGAGAGGTACCAATGTCCCCACCGACACAGCACCCGGGATGGTCCCCCTAACCCTTTACTATGCCACTGTGCACACAACACAGTCACTACATTCCACTTCTGCTTTTCAGCCCAACTTGGACCATGTCTCTAATTTTCAAACCTATCAAGCCAATATTAAAATGGGAGGTGTATTTTCACCAGCAATCAGTAAATCTGTAATTCCACTTTGCATAGATTTTCAGGGTTGAGTTGGAGCAGAAATGCACTGTTGGAGGCTTTGCTGCTACTGTGGATAGAGAAAAGGCCCCATGAAGCTCCGCTGGGTCATGTTACTGCATGATTGCATTGACATGCAAGAGTGAGTACATACACATGGGAAGAAGTGAATTAAACAGCATTTACCTGTGTCTGTGTGTGTCTGTGTACCTGCAATCGATGTGACCATGCACTCACATAATACAGCAGAGCTTCATGGGACTTTTACCCTCAGAAGCAGCTGGAGTTACAGGATAGGTGGGCCTCAAAAATGGACTGTATGAGAAAGGTCTTAAGGCACTTTTATTCAGGGATGTATTTGAGTCCTAGTTATGGTACTGCTGCAGTGGGACTTGGTATGACTAAATGAAGACATGAGATGTGACAAGTCTTTTCTCCTAATTCTGCTATGTATGGATTGTATTATTTTTCCTTCTGTTCCCTTTCTATCATTAGTTTGTTATATAGTTAAGATTGTAAATCTGCTGTACTGATATTTTTCAAATTGCAGTATATGAGGAGCTGCTGAAATGTTCTCAGCCCAACCAAGAAGAGAATGATGTGGAGCTATGAAACCTACAAATTATTCTACACTTTTCTTGACACTTTTCGCTTTATTTCATATCATTAAAATGAAAAGTTTCGAATGCATCTAACAAATGGGCACAAGTATAGGGAAACCAAGTCATTGTGACTTCACTGATGAGATTGGCTCTTAAGCATTGGTGGAATAAGGCATTATGAAATCACAATACTTGTAAGTTATTCCACACTTTTCTTGACACTTTTCGCTTTATTTCATATCATTGAAATAAAAAGTGTCAAAAAAGTGTGGAATACCGTAACTTGTAAGGTTCATGGCTCCACATCATTCTCTTCTTGGTTGGACTGAGAACTTTTCAATGGCTTCTCGTATTGTAATGTCATAATGTCTCATTCCACCAATGTCTAAGAGCCAACCTCATCAGCGATGTCACAATGGCATGGTTTCCCTATACTTATGCCCATTTGCTAGATGCAGTTACCTTGTTGAAATGAAAAGTGTGGAATAACTTGTAAATTTCATGGCTCCATATCATTCTCTTCTTAAGAACATAAGAATTGCCGCTGCTGGATCAGACCAGTGGTCCATCCTGCCCAGCAGTCCACTCACGCGGTGGCCCCCAGTCTCTCGTATCAAACCTTGAATAAACTGTAAACTTTCACTATGATTTTGAATATCCTGAGGAGTTTCTCATGATGGACTGGGCAAGTCACAACCCTCTATATCCTCAAGTACAAAATTTAGATTGTGAGCCTACGGTGGACAAAGAAAGTACCTGCCTATAATATAGGTAAACTGCTTTGGAATACCACATAAAGGTGTTATATCAAATCCATAACCCTTTACATTTTGTCAAATACCTTCTAAAAACCAGACACATTATACTAGCTGGCTTACACCTGTATCCACATTGCTGTTTATACCTTCAAAAATAAATTGGTAAGCCAAGATTTGGCTTTGCTAAACCCATGCTAATTCATTCTCCTCTAGCTAAGTCTGATTTTGTTTTTAATTTCTTTTGGAATAGGCTTTACCCATTACTGATGTCAGGCTTATCTTTTTAACATTCCACAGATCACTTCTGGAGCCCTATTTAAACATTAGTGTTAAATTGTCCACTCTCTAACTCATCACTATCAAAGTTTCTCGGGTGGGTATAATCCCAGTCTCTTCATCAGAAAAGACCAAAACACAAATTT
This sequence comes from Geotrypetes seraphini, assembly GCF_902459505.1. Lineage (NCBI taxonomy): Eukaryota > Metazoa > Chordata > Amphibia > Gymnophiona > Dermophiidae > Geotrypetes > Geotrypetes seraphini. The sequence continues at coordinate 198,926,559 of NC_047089.1, forward strand.
TCTATAGTTTTTCTGCTGTTATCATTTCCTCCTTGAGCATTCCTTTAACTGCTTTGCCATGTAGCAGTTCCATGTAAGTGTTTTTGTTTCTAACACAGTTGAAAAAGTGTTTATTATTATTATTTGCCTGTATTGCAAAGAATCTTGCTAAATCTTTCTTGCTTTGTCTTATTGTTTTACCTCTAACTGGCCAGGGCTAATTTTCATTCCTTGTTGCCTCATAATGGTCTGCTTTCCATTTGATGAAAGATGCAATTTTTGCTTTCATTACCTGTTTTACATCTCACCAATTAACTACACTGGTAGACTTGTAAAGGATAATTCTATAACTGGGCACTTGCATGTACATGTCCCTTGTGCCCATAGATGGTATAGAATCAGTGGTGTAGCAAGGGTAGGAGGTGCCATGTCAATGACTGGTGTAACCTGGATGCATAAATGTAAGTAAGGTGTATCAATACCAGATTGTACTAATATTCCTATAAAGGAATTTGGACACTCAGATACAGTTATAGAATAAGCTCTCACCACATATTCTCAGGGTGTCTAAATGGAGACACCTAATTATAGATGTGCCTCATTGATAGGGGAGATATGATAGAGACGTTCAAATAACTACATAATGTAAATGTGCATGAGTCGAGTCGCTTTCATTTGAAAGGAAACTCTGCAATGAGATGGCATAGGATGAAGTTAAGAGGTGATAGGCTCTGGAGTAATCTAAGGCAATACTTTTTTACAGAAAGGGTGCAGATACATGGAATGGCCTCCTGGAAGAGGTGGTGGAGACAGAGAATGTGTCTGAATTCAAAACGTGGGATCTCTCGGAGAGAGAAAAAGATAATGGTTACTGAGGATGGGGAGACTACATGGGCCATTTGGCCTTTATCTGCCATCATGTTTCTATTCGAATTTCCAAAATGTCTTTTTAAATAATGAGCATACCTCAATCAAACCTTTGATCCTGGCAGCCATTCATTTTTAGATTGTTTTCTGACTCATTTCTTCATTTCATCTAGTCTCCTTTTTTTAATGAAATACTGTGAAAGTAATTTTTCTTTACTGTCTTTTTTCCAGGAATTATGACACTTCTGATTGCATTGTCACTATTGATAAACTACCCCACCACCATTACCTCTCAGATCCTGTATTCTAGTAGGGACAACATCTAAAGGGATTTTCCCTCTTGTCAATTCCAGGACCAGATGCTCCATGAAACAGTCATTTACAGCATCTAGAATCTTCAGCTCTCCAGCATATCTCACATAGATTTGAATTGTCAAGACTTCACCAGAGATAGACCTCATGGTATAATAAATCTTCAAAGCTGGGATCCAAATTTACCTATTCCACTTGGATTTCTACTGAAAATGTATCCTTATTTCCCTTCCCCCTCTTTCACTTTTTTTTCTTCTGTGCTTCCATTTTCTGTGTGGTACTATAGTTCTCACTAGGTGCCCTGAGTCAGGTGACCAAATACATGCTGAAATAATGGAAAAGCTCATAGCAGAGAAGCAGAGGTACATGGACAGCATCCACTATTGAGATCTACAGGGGTTTCTTGTGTTTTATGGTATACTGTATCTTTTGAGCAGTGGGCATTGGAAGTATTTCCAGACTAGTATGGGCTTCGAAAAATATTATAGAGGGAAGAGTTGCCTAGTGGTTAGATCAGCAGGCTAAGACCCATAAAACCCTAGTTCAAATTCTGCTCCTAATGCATGTGACTTTAGGCAAGTCACTTAGGCCCTAATTCTATAAATGACACCTAAGTTAATTGGTAAAAGTCATTTTAAAATGTTTTAAACATTTAAAATATGTAGGCGCCTACCGTCGCCTAGAAAAACGGCACCTTCATCGAGTCTACAGAGGCACCTTAGAATGCCTAAGAATGAAGTAGGCATGGTTAATGCCGGAAACAACCTTAGGTGTTCTAAGGCGTCTCTGTAGACACAATTCTTGTCAAAGGTAGGTGCCAGAAATGTAGGCCTTTAAAAGCCTGGCCTACATTTCCGGCACCTACGCAAGTTCTTCTTCATCCAGAGAGTGGTAGAAAACTGGAACACTCTTCCGGAGTCTGTCATAGGGGAAAACACTCTCCAGGGATTCAAGACAAAGTTAGACAAGTTCCTGCTGAACCGGAACGTACGCAGGTAGGGCTAGTCTCAGTTAGGGCGCTGGTAATGTAATGTAATGTAATGTAATTTATTTCTTATATACCGCTACATCCGTTAGGTTCTAAGCGGTTTACAGAAAATATACATTAAGATTAATGACCAGAGGGCCGCCACCTGAACGGACTGCTGGGCACGATGGACCACTGGTCTGACTCAGCAGTGGCAATTCTTATGTTCTTAACGGACACGTGATCGATGGCTGTTTTTTAGGCGGCCGCCAATAACAGCACTGTTTACAGAATTGGGCCCTTAGGGGCACTTTTATTAAGCTGTGTTAGCTGCTAACACAAGCCTATCACATCAAAAATGGCCTAACACAGCATTCTGCATTAGTTTTGCAAACTGCGCACCCTAAGCATTTGCTATTTCTTTTTCTTTCTTTCTTTTTTGCAGGGGGGTGTCAGGGGTGGAGAATGGACTTAGTTGCACTAATTAGAATGAACGTGGTTGCACTAATCAATGAGTGCACTGATATTACCACCATGCTAACTGATTAGTACATTCATAACACAGGAGATTTTAGAACGTACCAAATAGGTGGTGGTAAATGCTCCTGCGGTAATGTAAACAAATAGAAAAAAACCTTTTTGACAGCTACACTGGAAATGGGTTTAACACACAGTAAAGACCCACATAAGAACAACTAGTCTTATTTCTTAGCAAACCGTAGAAAAAGGACCCCATAACTCTCTATTTCTGTAGGTACAGATTTTGATTATAAACCCTCCAGAACAGGGAAATACTACTTGAGACACTGCGGAATAGGTGTGAAGTAAACATATAAGTAATAAAAAGGAACGTGGTCACGTCTACAGAAATTTTAAAAATATAAATTCAGAATATATTGTAAGGGCGTCTCTTTATTGTCTGTGACAGTATTTTTCCCAAAATAAGTTCCAGAGTTGGGAATGGAAACTTTATTAGCTAATACAAAATGAATTGCCAGTGTGGGGCCTTGTCACTGTGATATCTGACATTCAGATCAAATGATTACCATTTTTTTCCAGGTAAAATAAGTATTTGCAGTTATTTTTAGCATCTAAGCTGCTTTTATTTTTTAAGATTTTAAATAAAATGTTGAGGGCTTGTCATATTGGATGAATGCCAGACTTTCAAGATCCCTAATTATTTCCACTCATATGTGTTTTAGCATGAGGGGGATTGCTTTTCATTTCAGGCTGTGTTTGGCATGCTCGCTTTCCAGAGCAAAGAGATTTTTTTGTTGTTGTTATTTTCTCTGTCTTTTATAAAGCAACTATGGTGAAAATGTAACTTAAGATTTAAAGTATGATCTGCATTTTTCCTAATCCTAGGCCAAGAGGCAAATGTCAAATGGGTACATGCAAGCTGTCAAGTTAATAATTTGTTCTTAATATTTTACCAGGTCCAAATACTTAAATCATCAGACGTTGAGTAAAGCAAATCTGAAATTCATTTTAAGAATGGATGAAGTGGTTGATCTGTTCAAACACAGCTAAGAAAATGTGTCATCTGTGGATGGCCCATTGGCAGTGCTGTAGCGAGGGGTGATGGTGTGGATCCTGAGTTCAAAACACAACTTTGCTAACCATGCTGGCCGGAAGTGCTATGGAGGAAGCATTTGTTTCCCTGTGTAAGAGATGTAGAGCTTCAACTATTCTGCATGTTTGGTAGCCACTGGTTGAACTGGTGTCAGGTCAAAAGCGCGCCGGGACAAAGGCGCGCCCAGACAATTGAGCGCAGCGCGGAGGTGTGCGCCGCTCAAAATTACTGTTTTTAGGGCTCCGATGGGGGTGTGTGGGGGGGAACCCCCCCACTTTACTTAATAGACATCGCGCCGCATTGTGGGGGCGTTGTGGGGGGTTTGAGGGGTTGTAACCCCCCACATTTTACTGAAAACCACTTTTTCCCTGTTTTTAGGGGAAAAGTTAAGTTTACAGTAAATTGTGCAGGGTTACAACCCCGCAAGCCCCCCATAACGCCGGCGCGATGTCTATTAAGTAAAGTGGGGGGGTTCCCCAACAAAAACCCCCATCGGAGCCCCTAAAAACAGTAAGTTTGAGCGGTGCGCGCCTCCGCACTGCGCTCAATTGTCTGGGTGCGCCTTTGTCTTTCGCGCCGTTGTCTATGATCCAAACTGGTTACCAGACATCCGGATTTCACCGGACATATCCTCCTTTTGATGACATGTCCAGGAGTCTGGACGGCTTTTCAAAACCCAGCACTTTGTCCGGGTTTTGAAAAGCTTGGAACAAATCACCCATCGGGCAGGAAGGCGTCCTCCTGCCCGATGAGAGCAGGAAACTGGGGGGGCAGGGCTTGGACGAGACTGGGGCAGGGATGGGTGGAGCTGGGCGGGCCTGGGGGCGGATCTAGGAGTCCTAGACTTGGAGGTGTCATAACTTAACAGATTGCAGAAGAAGTAGCAGGTGAATGGAAGGCTAGATGGAGGAAAGGGAAATTAAAATAACATGGGGAAGAATCTTTGGTAGTTGTGAATGAAGTCCAAAAGAGGAAATGACTGGGCAGAAGATAAGTCCAAGTCTTGCCTATTGGTTGCTATATTTTTTTAAGGCCATTGGAGCTGATTGTATAAGTGACACCTGAAATGGCAGGTGCCTAGAAAAAATGTGTCTGCCATGTGTCAATCACGCTCAGGTGCCACTTAGAGAATCGTGGCTACTGGCACCTAATGGCGAACTTTATAGGGTTACCAGATGTTCCTTCGGGAAAATCCGGACCCATGGCTACATCCCCAGGACCTTCAAGTTCCGCTTCTGTCACGCCCTGTTCTGCCCCCCCCCCAGCGCCGCCCCCAGACAACATCCGCACATACGTGGATGCGACGCAATGATATCACGTGCACTCGCGGATGCCCCTTCCCGATGCGATTTTGTCGGGAAGCTTTTCAAAACCCAAAGTGTTGGGTTTTGAAAAGCCATCCAGACCCCAGGACATGTCCTTAAAAGGAGCCTTTGTCCAGGGAAATCCGGACGTCTGGTAACCCTAGAACTTAGGCACTGGTTTTTAAAGGCCTTTATTTCTGGCACCTAGGTTCATTGTAGAATTGTGCCTAGTGGCGCTTAGTGATGCCCAAGGTCAACTCTGTCCCTAAACATACCTACGTAGGCATGTGGCACCTTTAGGTGGCGGCTGCCCCAACTGAAAATCAAGCTCACTGTGTTAAAATGATAACTATATTGTGTGTATTTTACGAGGGGTTTAGTTCTTGGGGAGGTATTTTGAAGATTCTGTATTGAATTCTACTAAGTTAATCATCCTCCGCATAAAACCAATAGAAAGTTTTGAAATGTAAAATTATACCTATACTTAGACCCTCAAAATTTATGAGATTAGGATAGGAGTAGGAATGCGAAGGAATTATGCAGGCTGCGTCACTCTGAAGCCAGTCAAGGCCATCTCTTATCGTGGACATCAATACTAAAATTAAACCACATGTTAGTTAATCACAAGAAAAAGCAAGAAGAGTCAGTTCATCCCCTTGCTGCATTATGAAACAGAAGAGCTAGTAAGGGCCTTGTTCCTTACAAAAGAGTAGCAAATATCCCATTGTTTCAGCAATGGAAATTGGGGCTCTCCTTGAGCGACGTGCTACACAAAGTTTTATGATATTGTGCCAGGTCTTGATTTATTGATCGTTTCAGGACGCACTTTACCGCCTTTAACTACAATTGTCGAGCAAAGCGGTTTGCAATCTATAAAAATGAGTTAAAAGAACTACAATGTTAAATAGGAGAGAGTCGATCATACCCAAGTACATTCAATCGGTCAAACATATAGCACAAAACAATAAAAGAAAAGAATGGATTGATGACTCGCTGAAAAATTTTGTGGGACTCTTTCTTGACGTCGGCAACAATTAACACATCCGACTGAAAAAGCATTGCCTACAGTAAATCAGACTAGTATTTCTTGTAATGGGCTGAAAAATAAAATCTGGAGGAGTGCTCATCCCACAGATTCCTGTTTTTAATTTCATGTAAATGTCAGAATACTAAGCAAGGTATTTGTCAGCCGGCTTGGAGATGCTGTATGCTTCTCCAGCTAGTATTATAAACCACACTGTATCAAAACCAGATTTGCAAGTAAAGGCAATGTGTTTCTTACGATTATCCAGTACACCCTGCATCGCAAACCTACTTTTCATTGATCAGAAAGATTCTCAGTAGATTTAAGACCCATATGGGGTAATGCTATAAGTCATTTTCTGTATGTAAAACGTGTTTTAAATGTCCATAATAGCTACTGTATTACCAAAGCACTTAAGTGCTACATTTTATGTGACACTTTAAAAAAAAAAATATATCAAAGCACCCTGTTATAAAATCACCTCCTCCCACCTTCACATGCATTGGAAGCTTTCCAAATGATATGAGTGCACTGTAGTTGCTTTGGCAGTGGTTTACAGAAACATTACACACAAAGCTTCATTTAAAGTCTCTGTACAGTATATGTTCTTCTGCATTTGCCATTTGTTGCCTTAGATCAGGGGTGTCAAAGTCCCTCCTCGAGGGCCGCAATCCAGTCGGGTTTTCAGGATTTCCCCAATGAATACGCATGAGATCTATTTGCATGCACTGTTTTCATTGTACGCTAATAGACCTCATGCATATTCATTGGGGAAATCCTGAAAACCCGACTGGATTGCAGCCCTCAAGGAGGGACTTTGACACCCCTGCCTTAGATTGTACACAGTTTGCCGTTTCCATGTTAGGAGAGAATGCAGGGCATGACAGCACTTGTACAGTTATCAGATCTTTAGTCCTGGTCACTTCCTACCAAAGTTCCCAGCAACAAATTTAGGAAGGTCATAGTTTTCCTTCTGCCTCTTTTCTGAATAGTGAGACCTTTGTTTTCTTTTTTTAATCAAGCATTTTTTTTTACCTTTCTAAAGTCAGTTTTATTGGTTTTGTGAAATCTGTTCTAAGTCAAATGAGGACTTTTGTACACTTTAGACTTATTATTATTTTTTTATTTTTTACATCTGGACCTATGTTGAAGCAGGTGTAGTGAAAATCAACCTTGTTACTGCTGTTCAAAAACCATACTAGTCCTTCTCAAATAAAGCCCGGGTAATCACCATGACTGGTTCTTTTGAGTCATATCTTTAAGTGGCTTGCTTTTTGTGCACGGCGATGACAAAGTGTCTTGGACACAGTCTCTGTAGGTGCTCTCAGCAACCCTTCAACCTTATCATTTAACTTTAAGTTCTTTAGGCCCCTTCTTTTTCCAAGATTCTAATAATTGAACTTAACGATAATGATTACCCCAATATTACCCTTCTCGAAATGACCCCGTAAAAGCACATACAGATGTAAAAGTATACAGTAATGGCTCTGTGAAGCTGCCAGGAGCTGTTCTTTCACTGCAGCAAATGGTTGCTGCCCTTTAGAAGCTGTCCCTCTAGGCAAATGCCTAGCTTGCCTCGTGGATAAGACAGTTCTGGTCTCATTCTTTCAGATTTATCGCTAGTGTTCATCTTGGTGCTTACATTGTGCCAGAGAGTGAGTTTCCTTCTGGAGCTTGTAGACTGACACGTACACATTGAAATGAGCTTTTAAGTTTTTATTTTAAATCAGCTCTGTGGTAACCAAAATATTTGGCACTGTGTATGTATCGCTCTGCTACATTTTCCTTGTCTCTTCATCTCTTGAGTTTAGTGTTTCTCTGAATGGGTTTGTTTTGGATATACTTTGACAGAAATGAACCTCATTTGTAAACCAGATTACGTTGGGTACAATCTCTGCTCTTTGGGAAATTGTGCACAATGCAAAATGAACACAGAAGTCTTCTCCTTTACCAGAATTCTGTATGGGAGGCAGCAGCAAAGGCCCAAAGAAAGGAAGCATGCATGACAACCCACTTGAATGAAGTGCAGTAGGATTGGCCTGAGGAACTAGAATTGAGAATGATGATGATTGTGGTGGTGGTGGTGGTGGGAGAGCTAGAAAGAAACCAGAGTAATAAGGAAGGAGAGAAAGAACTGGGTCTTTCTGGGAGAGAACAGAGTAGTCAGAGGATTTGCTGGGGAGAGTGATGGAAGAAAGAGAACTTTATAGAGAGGGCAGGATTCAAGTCTAGGAAAGTAACAAAGAACAAGCTGGGGTCAACTCTATTTATTCAATTTTCTATACTGTTCTCCCAGGGAGCTCAGAATGGTTTACATGAATTTATTCAGGTACTCAAGCATGAGAGAGAGAGAGAGAGAGAGAGAAGCTTGAGAGTTGAGTCAGGAGTTGGGGGTGGGGGATGAGATATAGGAGATGGAGGAGGGAGTTGTCACTGAAGGTAACAGGAGGTAGAGAGCAAGCTGAGGGATTGATATGAAAGGAGAGAGGAGATGAGGTTGAGCCTGGAGATGATTCATACAGTAGGATGCTGATTATCTGCACTAACCTCAGCAGAGAGCAGTCCAAATAAAAGAGAATCTGTAGGATTGCACATTCCTTTTTGAAAAGAACACACACTTTGAGCATTTTTGTTTGTTTTGTTTTTAATAATGGGAAAAAAGACCAGATTATTTGTGATGATATAACACTTTTTGATATATATCAGGCACAATGTGATGTAGCAATGATACCAAGATTACGATAAAAAAATAAAATAAAATAAAGAACAGAAGCAATCTGGATAATCAGAGTTTGTATAACTGGTGTCCTACTGTATTATAGGAAGGGAGAGCCTCAATTCTGATGAAGAAATTAAATAGGGGAAAAAAGTAGGCTTTATGATGGGGAAATTCTACACAAAATATTATGGGGCTCATAATAAAAATTTTTAAAAAGTCTAAAAACTGGCCTAAATCGCCACTTGGACCCATTTCGAGTATCGGTATTTGGATGACTTGTCTTTTAGATCAATGGTTCCCAACCCTGTCCTGGAGGACCAATAGGCCAGTTGGATTTTCAGGATAGCCCTAATGAATATGCATGAGAGAGCTCTGCATATAAAGGAGGTGCCAGGCATGCAAATCTGCTCCATGCATATTCATTATGGCTATCCTGAGAAATCCGACTGGCCTGGAGGTCCTCCAGGACAAGGTTGGGAACCACTGATCTAAAAGACAAGTCATCCAAATACCGATACTCAAAATGGGTTTTAGATGTACCTAAAAACAGCGTAGGCCTTTTCAGTGCTGCTGTACGTCCAGAGCTAAAAGGGGCATTTTAAGAGGAGTGGTGAGGGTGGGATTTGGGTGGGACGTGTACTGCAAATATAAACAAACTTTTAACGAGGTTGCCTGGATGGAACTTATACGTAGTGACATAGGCCATGTTAAAAAAGGTCTAAGTGGCAAAAAGGTATCCAAAGTGACCAGATAAGCATTGCAGACACAAAATACAGACCCCCACACACACTGCCCCAGTGATCACTGACCGCTCCCAACACCATAAGAATCATAAGAAAAACGTACATACCTGCCTCCAGAACATCAGCACCTGGCCTAGTAGAGCTACACAGAGGTCGCTTAAGTAGTCTGGGGGTCGGTTAGTGAACCATAGAGAGGAGGACCCTGGCCCATAAGCCACTCTAACCACTGCATTTGTGGTAGAACATGTGCACCCCCCAAAAAAACCCCCAAACCCTACTGTACTGCCATATGGGTGCCACCTGCAGCCATAAGGACTATTGGGGTTTTAGACAGGTGGGTATAGTAGGTTTTGGGAGGCTCATCATAACGTATAAGGGAGTTATGGTGAGATGTTTATGTGGCACCCTTTTTGTGAGGTTTGCAGCAGTGCCCTGTAAGGTGTCCCACTACTCTTGCCATGTCTGGATGTCCAGTCCATCACTTTGCTGGCCCCTCCCACATCCAAAAGGTCTTTTTCTAGGTGTTTTAGATTTGGACAAATTTTTGGATGAGAATGGGGTATAAAGATAGACGACTTAGCAGTCTGGGCAATCAAAATGGCTTGATGTACAGTTACTACTACTACTACTACTATTTATTATTTCTATAGTGCTGAAAGGTGTACACAGCGCTGTACATTTTAATATACAATAGACAGTCCCTGCTAATTTAGACAGGATATTTCAGGGTTGGGGAGGTTATAGTGGGTATAGGTATCTGACAGCAGTGAGGAGGAGTTAAGAGTTGAAAGCAGTTTCAAAAAAGTGGGCCTTTAGCTTGGAGTTGAACACTGCCATGGACGGAGCACAGCGTATTGATTCAGGCAAACTGTTCCAGGCATATGGCGCCACAAGAAAGAAGGGATGGAGTCTGGAGTTGGCAGTGGAAGAGAAGGGTACAGATAAGAAGAGCTTGTCTGATGAGCGGAGATTACTGGGTTGGGGGGGGGAGCATAGGGGGAGATGAGTGAGGAGAGATATCGGGGCCGGGGGGGGGGGGTCAGAGCAAATGCACTTGTAGGTCAGCAAGAGGAGTTTAAACTGTATTCAGAAATGGATGGGGAGCCACTTGAGGAAAGGGGTAATATGAGAATAGCGGCTCTCATGGAATATGAGTTGTGCAGCAGCATTTTGAACGGATTGAACAGGCGAGAGACAGGCGCACAGGAGGTCGAAGAGAAGTACGTTGGTCTTGTGTTCAGAGAGAAGAGGACGGATTTGGGTAATGCTATAGAGGAGGAAGTGACAAGATTCGGTGGTCTGTTGGATCTGAGCACAGAAGGGGAGAGAGGAGTCAAAGATTACCACAAGGTTGTGAGCTGATGAGACAGGGAAGAGGATTGCGTTATCCATAGAGATAGAGAATGGCGAGAGGGGGGAGACTGGCGACTTAGGCCCAAAATGGACTTAGACATATCTTTTGATTATGCCCCTCCATGTATCTTGCAATAATTTTCTTTATTGAATTACAAATTATTATTCAAAAGGGTACAGATTCGAGAGGGCATCTTTTTTTTTTATTAGGTTCAAAAATGTTTTATTAAGTTTGCCTTTTTCCGATGTCGTCCTGGTTCTGTACGCCTATGACAGAGTCCCCACCTGATGAAGAGCCGACTCGAGTCGGGGGGCCAGAGATTATATGTGTTATTTTTAGCACGTACTTTTGTACTTATTTATGCACAGCACTTTAATACCGCTGAGGTTACTGAAATTCAATCTTCTCAACCACTCAGCCAACTCAGCCAACTCAGATAAGTGATATAAGTTTTTATCATTTACTGGACTGTTCTTATATAGTGGTTGGGCTAGGGACAAGTGAAGGTACTGATGGTCCCTGTGTTAACTCCAGTTCGGTGATAACACTGAATCAAAGGGTATAAGGTCTGAGCACATCACGATAATTATTTAATTAAATTGAGAGCTGTGATTACATATATGTGTGTATTGATGTTCATCACAGAATATTACAAGTTATCTCCCTATTAGTTTGCAAATTAAGTTTTACAAACCATAACATAGAAACATAGAAACATAGAAAGATGACGGCAGAAAAGGGCCAAGGCCCATCAAGTCTGCCCACTCTATAGACCCTCCCCTTAATACTATACAATGTTTTACCCTGACCCACTTAGGGATCCCACATGGGCGTCCCATTTATTCTTAAAATCTGGCACGCTGCTGGCCTCGATCACCTGTACTGGAAGCTTGTTCCATTGATCAATCACTCGCTCCGTGAAGAAATACTTTCTGGTGTCGCCGTGAAATTTTCCGCCCTTGAGTTTGAGCGGGTGCCCCCTTGTGGTTGAGGGGCCTCTGAGAAGGAAAATGTTATCTTCCACTTCTATACGTCCGGTGACGTATTTAAACGTCTCAATCATGTCTCCCCTCTCCCTGCGTTCCTCGAGAGTGTAGAGCTGCAAATTGTTTAGTCTTGCCTCGTACGAGAGACCTTTAAGCCCTGAGACCATTCTGGTGGCCATCCTTTGGACCGACTCGACCCTCTGCCTCATAACGTACAAAATGTACGTACAAAATCAAATCAATGAGATAAACTAATAAATAAAGCAAAAATTAGTGTCACAAACACTAATTAATATGTTCAAAACAATAACCAGCATTATCTGGATGTCAACCAAGTGCTCCCTGCCTAATACTGTGGATTTCTTAGTTGATTGAGATGGCATCTTGATGTGGCACTCTGAGGAGCTCCTGGCTTTTTTTTCTTTCTTATTTTGAGTTTGTTTTCCTCTTTGGAAGGCCAAATTTAAAATGTATCCTTGGGTGACTTTGACAGCACTAAAAGGACCCATTGATAGCTATCCAGCTCGTAATCAAAACATCCAGACATCCAAAAACCTGTCTAAGTCGGCATTTGGATGTCCTAATAACCGGGACATTCAAGTGCCGACTTTCGAAACCAATTTTCTGGACATCCAACAGGACTTCTAAGCCGCTGTTCTAAAAGCTCAAAGGGGTATGTTTGGAGGTGTGTTATGAATAGACATCAGACAGGCTTAGACCTGGATGTCCTGCAGCAATAATCAAAGCTTTCCCAGGACGTCCTAGAAGGAACTTAGATTCCCGGAGTAAAACCTGTTTTAGATGTGGCTTAAAGGTGCCCAAATTAAACAGATGACCACTGCATGCATTAAGGTATGACCCCCCACCCCCACCCACTCCCCTAATGCTCACAGACCCCCCTCCCACTGCCCAAAATATCCTAGTTAAAGAGTGCATACCTGTTTGAAGAAGAGCAGCATCTGGTATGGGAAAGCCTAGTACAGCATCACACAGGTGTCTTAAGTAGTGTGGTGGATGGGCTAGTGAATCATAGAGAAGAAGACCCAGGCCCATAAGACACTCTAACCACTACATTTATGATGGAAAGTGTGAGGCCACTAAAACCCTCCAAAATCCTATTCTACTTCCATATAGATGCTACTTGCAGCCATAAGGGCTATTGGGGTGGGAGACAGGTGGGTAAAGTAGGTTTGGGGGAGTTTGGGAGGGCTCACCCTAAATTATAAGGGGGGGGGGATGAGATGTATATATGGCAGACTTTATGTGAAGATACCCCACTGCTCTGTTGGTATGTTTGTGTGATCAGTCCATAACAATGCTGGCCCCTCCCATGTCCAAATGGTCTGCATTTGGATGCTTGGATCTTGGATGCATTTGTGCTCAAAAATACCACATAGAGTTATACATCTTGTTGACCAAACCATACAAGTAGAAAATTTTTGGGAAAAAAAATTGAATGTCAAGGATATTTGAAAATAGCTGATTTTCCATATCTGACTTTTGATATCTAGGCAAACGCACAAAGTCGTACATAGATGCACTATTGAAAATGCCCCTCTATGTGATTCCTTAACTGTGAGAAGAGAGATCTGTGTCTGAGAGTCAGGGGAGTGGGTGGGATTGAACTCACTATTAGATACCTAAGTCAGATCCATTGGTGCTGCCTTCTCCCCCTGAGGGACTGACAATATGCAGTTGTCTCCTGAAATTGAAGTGGTGATCTCTTCCAAAGCACTCTGACTGGAAGCAAGGAGCAGGAGCAGACTTTCAGTTCTAGTTTACTGGACTGGCTGTGATTTTTGACAGTTATATCGAGGTAGGCTGAATAGGAAAACTTGCTGCAGCCTGAGAGTGATCTTGACTACCCCCAAATTAGTGCCTGTGTCACTGTATCTCCTGGAAAAATAAAGACCTGGGTCATCTCCCACTCAAGAGGTAACTAAATCGTAACTTTTAGCCTTGTTGTCCAAGATGAACTTCAGTCTGTCCTCTTGCCTCTCCTAGTTGTGCCATTTTATGGAGAAGGCAGTGGCAGTCCATAACCTTCATGGGCATAACATTGCTATTGGGAGTTTTCTTTGACAATGAAGTATAAGGAGGAGTTGGACTTGCTGGAGACTGCAGGAACTCAGAGCAGCCATTTTCGGTGGACTGTGAGGTGGAGTGGAGATGATGGTTTATGGGCATTTTGATATTGTTAATATTGTTTCTTTTGTATGGGGTACCATGCTTGGGATTTCTTGTCTGTCTTTTGTTTGCAGGGAGGGGGGTGGGGGGATGAAGGTTTGGGGCAGACTTGCTGTGGGAATTGGGGGTTCCCTGCTGCGGCTGCTCAGCTGATCGCAGCAGGGAGATTTCCTTGTCGCGATCGGTTTAGAAGCTGCATTTTGCTGGCCTACATTTCAGATGCCTATCATGGCCCTAGGGAGACGCCTAGGGCTGCTTAAGCTCGCCTAAGGCCACTTCTGGGTGAAACCATGCCCACTCCCAGCCATGGGCGAGCTTAAGCATCTTTAGGCACACCCTTGCACCCAGAACAGACACCCTGCCTTGGATTGTTTTCTTTTTTAAAAAAGGCATGCGTCCCAATTGGCTGGTTAGACAATGGTAGGACGCCTTCCGCCACCTACACTCTGGACACTGTTTATAGAATATGGCTCTTAGTGTCCAACTTTAGTTGTGTAAATGCTTGCACCTAAGTGTAGTCAGTTATATGTGCAACTGACAGTATTCTATTGTATAACTTTAGTGCATAAGTGCTGGGAATATTCGTGACCCATCCATGCCCTTCTCACTTATACATCACCTTGCAGTTATGTATTTTAGAATTTTTGCGCTAAGATCATAGGATACTGGCTAAGGGCCAGATTCTATACATGGCACCGAGTGGTGGCTACATTGTAGGAGGTGCTTGGCAGGGTTGTCAATCAAAAAAATTGTGCCATTTACAGAATCACGCCTAGCAGCACCTATGTGGACTTAAGCATTGCTAGGCGTCCGAGACATAAGCGCGCTTCATTAGGTCAGCTTTTCACTCGCTTAACAACGCCTATGGCAACCAGACCTATTCTCTGCCCATATCTACACCTATTTTAAATATAGGTGTAATTAGGCATCCTTAGGTGTGGGAGGGCACTTCCACTTAGTGGTCACTGGTCATCCTAAGAGCTCAGCGCCAAATTCTTAAATTGATTAATGTTTGTTTTTGTTTTTGATTGGCTGAAAACCAGCATGGTCAATTACCATGCTATTTAAGGCAATTAAAAAGAAAAAATTGGGCGTGGATTCTGAACTTAGGCATTGCTGGGTGGCTGCAATTGAGGTGCCTCGCAGTGCCTAATGTAGGTGAATTCCCTAGTAAGTGCAGTGTGGACCAAAACAATCGGCAGACAATCTGAAGATAATATCAGAGTTATTCAAGGTTCTCCCAGTAACAGTGCCTGACGCGTTTTGCCAAACATGGCTGCTTCGGGGCATTTAACTAGCTTGAATCAAAAACAGATTCCACAAGAAATGAAAGCCAGCTGAAGCAAAGGAACAGCTTACTCCAAATATGCAATGTCTCCTTAATCTCTGTCATTTCATTCTTTGCTATTAAATGCTGATAGTGTGAAATATCATAAATACATATATATACTCGATGCATTATGCTTTTTGCAGAATATGATTTGCTTCTAAAGAACAATTTCCAAAGCAGTGTATCAGTTAATTAAGTCAACTGTCTGAAAAATCACCCTTGTTCAGTGATCTAAAAATTCTACGGTGCCCATGATTTTAATATTTTTATTATTATTACAAGGAGATGTTCTCAGGGAAAGAAAACTACAGATACAGAGGGCATTTTCAAATCTTTGATAAATATTTGCTGGAAAAGTTTTGTATCTTGAACCTGCAGCAATTTTCAGAGCCAAAGTTAGAGCTCCTACTAAGGTGGGTTAGGGCCATAACGCGCGGAATAGCGTGCGCTAAATTGCCGCGCACGCTAGCCGCTACCGCCTCCTCTTGAGCAGGCGGTAGTTTTTCGGGTAGCGCGCACTAATCCAGTGCCTGCGCTAAAAACGCTAGCGCACCTTTGTAAAAGGAGCACTTAGTGCTGGCTTTTCATTTAGAAAATTGGTGCAATTCTGCCTTGTAAACACTTCTGCCTCTCTCTCTTTCTCTCTCTCTTTCTTTCTTTATCTCTCTTTTTTCTTTTTTATTTCAATTCATCTTCTCTGCTTTTCTATCCTTTCTATTTCTTTTCTTAGCAGTTTCAAATACTCTGAATTCTTCTTACTAATCTACTATATGCAAATAACAGCAATTATGGTTTCTTTTGTTTCTACATCACTATTTCTTATTCAATTTTTATGTATTTGAACTGCTTTCTGTATATTACTTATAATATTCAATAAAATTAATGAACTAAAAAAAAAAAAAAAAAAAGAAAATTGGTGCAGAGCTCATGAGTAAAAAGTACGTCTAGTTTTGTCCTAATGCAAACAGTTTCAATATTACCCCTATAATAATCTTTATTTGAAGGAGAAGTGCACTTTCATGCAGAACTTTTTCATTCAAATTTCTTACTCACTAAACTGTAACAGTTGAAGTAATATCCTATTATGTGAAAAGTTTTTGGAATTGTCATTGTATACCTGTCATAGTTTCCAGGCACGAAACAGCTCAAAAGTCTGTTTTGCATGTAAATTTTACAGTAAATTGCTTGCACTGGCCTTAATTTAAAACTGATGGGCAGACTATTTTTAGCTCACTGCTAGTATTTTCGTCGAAGGAATGTAAATGTCATTAAACCCGATGGCGTTGTGGAAAATGTTGCAAGATCTTTGACTGTGTTGGTAGCTGGAGAGCTGACTAATCATGTATGTAACACCTGGAAAATGACTTTGGCCATGGCAAACCATTCATTTACTTTCAGACCGGATGTTTTGGCATTGGATTAACAATTTCTGGATACCTGAATAGCTAAAGAGGAGATGTGGAAAGATCAAATGTGAGATAACTTTCTTTTCGCTAGCTTATCTTAGTTTAATACTAAGAAGTTTTGACAGATTTAAAGGTAGAATGCATTATAAAGAACACATATGGATGGTAATTGTATGATAGTGTACTGTGTTTAAATGGCTATATAGACCCCTACTTAGGTACTCTTTTATAAAGATACGTGGAGGGGATAATTTTTTTAAAAAAAAGTTTAAGTCCCTTTTTGACTTAAGGGGCTCATAAAAAAAAAAAAAGTTCAAAAAGTGACCAAAATTGGTACTTGGATGATCAAAAAGTAAAGTTGGTTTTAGACATATCTAAAACCAGCTTAGGCCTTTACCCTGCCTCTGAATGCCTAGAGCGAAAAGAGGCATTTTTAGAGGAGGGTAAAGGGTGGGAGGAGGGCCGACCTAGACTTAGTCGTATTGCAAGTATAACCAAAAGTCTAGGAGATCGCCCAGTCAGAAAGTATACGTTTTGACTTAGACCAAGACAAAACAGGTATAAGTTCTGAATAGGGGCCGCTGAGTTGATCGCTGCTGCCATGATCAGATCAGCAGCCCCAGCAACCTGCCCACCCCCCACCCGTGATCATGATCCCCCCCCCCCTGAACTGCCACGAACCGGCAGTGGAGATGCCCAATCTCTCCTGCAGGCAACCCCCCTCCCCGACAAACCCAATACTAGCAGGAGAGATGCCCAATCTCTCCTGCGAAGGCGCACCCCCGCGACTACCAGCAGGAGGGATCCCAAGCCTTCCTGCCGAAGATGGCACGGCACACCCACGAACCCCCCATGGCACCCCGAACCCACCCCCACCCCTGAATACCGGCAGGAGGGATCCCAAGCCCTTCTGCCGAAGATGGTACGGCA